>NW_006160139.1:364939-385038 GCF_000334495.1 Tupaia belangeri chinensis | reverse complement strand
GGCCCTGGGGCGCTGCGCCGCCCGGAGCGCGGGGTTCGGCGCGCGGTGACCTCCTGCCCGTCCCTGGCGGTCCCCGTCGCCTGGGGCGACCCGCTTACCTTGGAACTTAGACGGGATCAGAACCCACGAGCCCCGGTGCGGTGGGAGACCGGGCTGCGCTCCAGCAGGGCTGGCAGGGCGGACCCGGAGCTGAAGGCGGCACCGCTGGGGCGCAGAGGGGAGAGCGGACTGCGTTTTCCCGGAGGGCACGAGGATCTCTCTTCCAGGGCTGTCGGGGAGAAGTGATTTTTGACTAGCAGGTGGCGGCGAACTAACAACTCGAAGCCAGAAAGTTTCCAAAGATGACGACAAAAATGCAGTAAGGAGGAAAGCCGGGACGGGAGGGGCGGGTTTGCATGAAAACACCCGCTACGCTCGTCTCTTTCGACCCCCTGGTTGTCCCGGCCAGCGGCGTCTGCGCGCAGTGCTCGGTGTAGAGGTAAGGCCGTGCGCGTGCGCGTGCGCTCCAGCGTGCTGCACCGGGGCACTTCGCGTGGGTGAAGAGCTAGGACAGACCCCTGTGCTTTTGAGGTTATTGCAATAGTGCAAGTAGTGATGGGCGGGCGCCCCTTCTCTCAGAAGCTTGAAGTACTGGGACCTGCAGTTAGCGTAATGGCTATGTCGCTGGACTCCCATGTAATGGACCGCTGTTCAAGTCCCGGACCCGGTGGCTTAAACTCATGCCGGGCACGTGTGCGTACGTGCCCAAGATCCCGAGAGGAGAATGGAGGAGAAGGGATTGTGGCGTGGTCAAATCACCCCTGGGGGGTGATTTCTCGCGCTCTCTCTCTCTCTCTCTCTCTCTCTCTCTCTCTCGTGCACGCGCCCTGCACGCGCCCTATAGCAAAAACCTCTCCAAAAAAAAGAAGCTTGAAGTACTGTTATTCCTGAGAGTCATGTGCAGACAATCCATGGCCTGGCTGGTGAATGTATCGAAGTTCAGCGAAGAGGCGGTTGTGATTGTTGTCTGCTGGTGATGCGGGGCTGGGAGCGCCTGTCAGAACCCCTGTGTGAGCTGGGGGGCCTGAGGTTGCTCGGAGCGGTGGGGTGGCACGGAGGACGGAGGCGTGCTCTCACGGCCAGCCATTACATGAACTTACCTGAGAGACCTTGACGCGTTGGAAAGTGTCTTGTCACTAAGGCAACGGCTGCCTGTATTAATGCATCTGGTCATATTGGCAAGGGGAGTTCTCTGTAGACTTCCTCATTTAAAAGAAATCCAGTTTCTGAAAAGATGCAATTACTGTAGCGGTGTGCTTTGGGGATAATCGGTCCTTTTGTGTATCTTCGTATAACTAGAGCACCAAGGTAGTTTGGGGGTTTTAGTAAATTGTACTTGCTAGAGCAATGTGAAATTAAAAATGCTTCGTGTGCCTCCTTAACTCTCGCTTAAAATGGAGGGGCGATTTGGGGAGAGCAGGCTTCCCTCCGTAACCCTTAAATCTCTGTCGTGTGTGTCTTCTAAGCCAAATGGTACTTGGTTAAGAGGGCTGCAGAGAAGGGGTTTTACCCTGGCATTGTAGTTCTGACTGGCGGCATGTGAGTGCTTAAGTACATGTCACCTGTGAAGAATTCCTGTGCTCCTTCAAAGGGCTGTCTGCAAAATTTGACACAATGACAGCAGCTCTGTCATTGCTTTGAAGACGGTGCAAGCCAGACATGCACAGCATGACAGACTCATGACGCTGAGAAGAAAATTCACCCAAGTCCTGAGCTTACTGCATGATGTTCCAGCGTACATTTTACAGTGAGTCGAGCAAAAGCTCTTGCTGAGGTTCAGCCTGTGCGCTAAGGCAGTGTTGAAATTACACTGTCAGGATTTGTCTGTGTCACCTCGAATTTTCACTTGGAGATTAAATTAGGAGTGTTCTGAGAAAAGTGGCCTGGAGGTATTACGATGAAGGGAACTTCCTTAAGGAGAGACTGAAGGAACACCCAGCCCATCGGCACTGTTTGGTCCCCTGAGGCTGAATGAATGGTGTTGCTAAGTGGCCAGAGGAAGGCCCTGGGCTTTGTGATTCTCTTCCCTGGATCTCAGAGAGACCTACACCATTCACAGGACCCCTGGCTGAGAGGAATTCAGACCGTTCCCTCTGAGTACTTCTTCCAGCCACTTAAAAAGGCACTTTAGGAGTTTAAGCTAGATCCCTGCGTGGGACCCACTCTTAGCCCTTTCCTTGGCCCTGAAAGAGGCTTAATGATACCTCCTAGGGCAGTGTGAGGAAAAGTGGGAGAACAGGTGGCACACAGGAGCAGTAGTGGGAGCAGTTGTAACTACACGTGGACATAAGTGGCTTCATATCGCTTCCTGGGGGCTGAGTGTGAGGTTGACTCTGGGTAAATGGTTATTCTCCACCCTGGCACGCTGCACACACTCTAGTAGTGCAGAGTGCACTTTACTCTTTCTTTTTTAAAAAGTAATTATTTTATTTTTCTATCTATTTAAGTTGATCAGAGAATGGCAGAATAGGGGGGAGGGGATGAGAAAGCAAGCCACTGGGTCCGGGACCCGAACCACAGTCTACCATGTGGGAGTCCAGTGCCCTTAACCACCACGCTACCCACTGGCCCCAAGTACACTATACTCTTTAAAATTTTGGGGGGGACCAGCAGTTAGTGTAATGGCTATGTCGCTGGACTCCCACGTAGTCGACTGCGGTTCGCGTCACGGACCCAGTGGCTTAAACTCATGCTGGATGTGTGTGTGTGCGTGCCCAAGATCCCGAGAGGAGAATGGAGGAGAAGGGATTGTGGCGTGGCCATCCCCCTGGGGGGGGATTTCTTGCTTTTCTGTCTCTCCGTATGGTGAGTGCACGCGCCCTATAGCAAAAACCTCTAAAAAAAAAATTTCTTTTAAATTTGCTACAGGGGTGACCAGCAGATGGTATAATGGTTATGTTGCTTGACTCACATATAGTCAACCATGGCTTGAGTTCTGGACCTGACAGCTTAAAACTCACACCGGGTACGTGTGCTTGCGAGCCCAAGATCCCAAGAGAAGAATGGAGGAAAACAGGTTGTGGCATGGCCATCCCTCCAGAGGGTGATTTCTCACTTTCTGTCTCTCTGTCTCTCCAGCAAGCTCATGTGCCCTATAGCAAAAATATCTCTCTAAAAGAAAAAGAGCTACGGGGCGCATGCACTCGCTGGAGGAAAAGTGAGAAGGCATCCCCCAGGGATGGCCATGCTACAGTGCCTACCCCATTCTCTTCTCGGGCTTTGGGTATGAATGCCTGGCTTGTTTTCTGAGCCATGTGGGACCTCCCACCCTAACCCCCATGCCGCCAGCTGGCCTGACACTGTACTCTTAGCGGTGAGTGTCCTTCGGGAGTTAGAGGCCGACAGCATCCTCTTGTTCTCCCCCATCAAGTTAAAGAAGTCATCTGTGTTGTTTCAGAGACAACAGATGAGAGAATAGGGAAAGGGGAGAGAAGACTCGGGAAATTCTGAAATAGATTTGAAACATTTCCTTATCTAGTTGCTGTTAACGCCTTTGGAAGTGTGGTCCTCAGAAAACGAGAACAAACTTCAGACCAGGCCTGTAGCCTAGTGGTGAAAGGAGCCAGACCCACCCGGGTGACTGCAGTTCACATCTAGGTACTCGCGGCCTGAAAAACAGGCCTGGCATGTGCATGCCTGAGCTCTCAGCAGGATAGAGAAAGGAGAAGGGGCTGCAGCGTGACCGCACCCCACTGGTGGTTACTCTCCCTTCCTGTCTCTGTCCCTGGCAAGCACATGTGTCCTCTGAATTTAAAAATTAGTGGTAATAATGCCCAGTTTTCCCCTGAGCAGCGTCGACCTAAGAGCAATGTGGAGGCAAAGTAAGTAAAGCACAGCTTCATTGGGCCGGGGTTAAAGATGGCGAGCAGGCCCCACCCTGCACAAATTGTCCTAAATACTGTGCACCAAGGTCTCCCAGGCTTCAGGATGGTTTTAAAGGCCAAGGCTGTAAACGGGAGGGGGTGCATGGCTGTGTCCAAGCCTGCCATGGGCGAGGAGGTATACCCAGGAGCCTTGTACTCAGGCGCTGACAGGCCGGATTCTGTGTGAGGGCAGCAGGGTGCCCCGTGGTCCCCAGGGTCACTGCTCAATCGTAAGCAGGGTGTGAAGATGATGAGCCTGGCACGTTGCTGCAAGCACTGCAGAAGGCGAAGGAGGCCCAGGTGCAGGCGGTGGGACATGGTGGCACAGAGGCGCAGTGACCGCTTGGGGTGCCTCCAGCCGTCCCAGGGGCAGTTCAGACCTTGGCAGCAGGGTTGGACCCAGAGTTCTCACTCCGAAGAAAGCCACAAGATACCGATTCTTTCTTTTCCCCGTACAGTGCTGTCTTGGGGAGACTGGCTTCTCTTGTTTTCAAGAAAACTTAGTCTGTTCTGGGATCCAGCCTCCTGGCGGTTTCAGTTCCGGGATGTGGCATTTCAGCCCGCGCAGCTCCATTTGGGTCCGGTCCGTTGGGGCCTAGAGTAGGGGCTTAGTGCAAACAATGCCTCCTGTGATTTTTACTTAATGGCAGTTAGAAAAGGTATGGGACATCCTTCACGATGAGTAAATGGAGAGGGACCAGTAGTTGGCCTAATGGTTACGTTGCTGGATTCCCACATTGTCGACCGCAGTTCGAGTCCTGGACCCAACGACTTAAAACTCACGCTGGGCAAATGTGCATGCATGCTCACAATCCTGAAAGGAGAATGGAGGAGAAGGATTGCGGCGTGGCCCTCCCTGCCAGGGGGTGATTTCTCGCTTTCTGTCTCTCTCTGTCTCTGTAGCAAGCACACACGTGCTATAGCAAAAATCTCCCTCCCCAAAAATGGAGGACTTGGGCTCTGGGGATGAGGCAGCAATGATAATACTCATTGAGCTTCTCAACTGCTCAGCATTTCCAAGGCTCTAGGACACCATGCTCAGCCCTGGATACACATTAGCAAGACGAGCAGCCCCAACCCTGCCCTCAGAGGACACGTGTCTGCCGGTGATGCGGACGGGCAGGCCTATCATTGAAGCCTGTGCTGTGCTGGGAACATGCCAGCTCCAGAAACCGGGGAGTTTGGCCTCTGGAGGGAGCAGCACCTCCAAACACGTGTGCGTGTGCGTGTGCGTGTGCTTGTGTGTGTGTGTGCGTGTGAAGGACAATGGAGAGAACAGGTGTCTTTGAAGAAGGGGACGGTGCTGTGTGAATGAGACTAAAATAGGCCAGGGCCCTGAGACACTTTTTCTTCCCTTTTTGTAAGGATTGTAGTCACAGTAGAACTCGTTCATTGTTTTGTGTAAATCTCTTACCTTTGGCCTGTTTTTTTTTTCCTTTTATTCAGACTACTGTTAAATTATAAAGAGATTTAAAAGATATTTAACTGATCAGAAACAAAACCAGCACTTACCATAATGGACTAGTTTGTTAGCTCTTTATATCGTTAATACGGATTAATTTCCTTTTTAAAAAAATGTGGTAGTTTGTTTAAAATACATTTTAGGTATACTCACAACTGTTACTGGCAAATGTGCACGCGCACACACACTCACACTTACACACACATTTTTATCTCCACTTGGAATATGGCAGCTGTCCGGCTTGCCTCACTCTGCATGTCTCAGGTAGGAAGGCCTCCTGGGTCTCTGTGGAGACCCCTCAGTCCACTCTGGGAAGCCAAAAGCCGCAGGCCGCCTGCCTGTGGAGGACTGCAGTCTCAAGGTCGCCTGAAGGACTTGGCCCTGGTCTCTCACTGTGTGCATGGTCTTGTTCTCTTTGTCCCCGTTCTTCTCTCTCTGGGGACCCCGTGGTGTTTCTCAACCCCAGGCCCTCAAAGGCCATGGCCATGATGTGGGTCGTCCTGGATGGTGGAGCCTTGACCATGTTCTTAGCCATGTAACTGTGAGTGTGGGGTGTGCAGCCTCTCCCCTGGGGGTCATCCTGGATGGTGGGGCCTTGACCTGGTTCTTAGCCATGTAACTGTGAGTGTGGGGTGTGCAGCCTCTCCCCTGGGGGTCGTCCTGGATGGTGGGGCCTTGACCTGGTTCTTAGCCATGTAACTGTGAGTGTGGGGTGTGCAGCCTCTCCCCTGGGGGTCGTCCTGGATGGTGGGGCCTTGACCTGGTTCTTAGCCATGTAACTGTGAGTGTGGGGTGTGCAGCCTCTCCCCTGGGGGTCGTCCTGGATGGTGGGGCCTTGACCTGGTTCTTAGCCATGTAACTGTGAGTGTGGGGTGTGCACTCGCCTGTGGATCGTCCTGGATGGTGGGGCCTTGACCTGGTTCTTAGCTGTGTAACTGGGAGGGTGGGGTGTGCAGCCTCTCTCCTGGGGGTCGTCCTGGATGGTGGGACCTTGACCTGGTTCTTAGCCATGTAACTGTGAACGTGGGGTGTGTAGCCTCTCCCCTGGGGGTCGTCCTGGATGGTGGGGCCTTGACCTTGTTCTTAGACATGTAACTGTGAGTGTGGGGTGTGCAGCCTCTCCCCTGTGGATCGTCCTGGATGGTGGGGCCTTGACCTGGTTCTTAGCAGTGTAACTGTGAGTGTGGGGTGTGCAGCCTCTCCCCTGCGCGGTTTTCCCCGAGCGTCACCTGCCGCCTCATCGTGTTGAGTGCCCTCTTCTTTCCCTTCTCTTTCTGTGTCTGTCGGGTTGCAGGTCTAGGGGGGCACTCTAGCGACTGTAAGCAGAAAGGGGTTTACTGGCAGGATTCGGCACTCACAGAAGGCTGGAAGGAATGGCCATGACGTGGAGGAAGAAGATGGCCAGCTGTTCGTTGGACAGCTGAAGTTGAAGTTCATTCCTGCCATCATTGCCATGGTCTCAAGGCTGTCACAGAGCCCCCTGGAGCTGCTGACATAGGGCACAGCATTGGGGTTGTGCTCTGGTGGGCAGAGAAGCTTCTACCCCAAGAAGCTAGTGCCTGGATGTTGCTCCAGCACAAAACCAGCTAGCAACTTCTTCCTTAGGTGTCCTCCTTCCTTCTCACCCAGCTCATCTCTCTGCAGAACCTCCTCTGTGCTGGGAACCCTACCTGCAAGAAACTCTAGGGAATGTAGTTTGTGCGTCTCAGAGGTGGCGTATCCGAAGGAGGTAGGCATAAATGTTGAGTGGCCACCCATCATGTCAAACATTTATCTAAAATATATTAAATCAAAGACCTAGCTACAATATTTAATTCAAAGCAGGTAGAGATTCACTTTGGATATGTAAGGTGATACGTTGTAAAAATCAAAAAAGGATCTTGTTGCTAAACAATTACCTTTCAGGGACCAGCAGTTAGCGTAATGGCTATGTCACTGGACTCCCATGTAGTCGACCATGGTTTGAGTCCCAGACCCGGTGGCTTAAACTTGCGCCAGGCACGTGTGCATGCGTGCCCGAGATCCCTAGAGGAGAATGGAGGAGAAGGGATTGTGGCGTGGTCATCCTCCCTGGGGGGTGATTTCTCACTTTCTGTCTCTCTTGTTTATCTCTGTCTGTCTGGCAAGCGTACATGCCCTATAGCAAAAACCTCTCAACAAAATAAAACAAACAAAAAAACCCCAATTACCTTTCAAACAGATGGATGTTATAGTTACACAGTCTAAATTGCTAGAAATAAATAAACAAAATAAATTACCAAGCACCTGCCTCACCATCTGAATACAAGATAATGTTCCTTTGATTTGGTTTGGCAATCAAAGTAAAACTATTAGGAAAATGATTAGGGTTTTAAAAATGATCCTCCCCATCGAAACTGCAGATAGCCTTCCTGTGTAAGGAACCGTCATATGATGGAAGGACACCGTGTCCTGTAGAAGGCCCGCTGGCTGGCCTTTTATTAGATGAATTATCTGTGTACTTGTGTTCTTCACTGAATCTTTGCTTTGTAACCTTCGCCGTGTTAATTTCAGGATTATAAAGACAGAAAGACCTGTTTATTGGTAAGAATCAGAGTATGCTTCAGCTCACTTCAATCACTTAGCATATACCCTGGCACTTCTCAGAGTCCCTTTTCGCAAACTATCCAAGTCGGTATGATTGACTCTCTTCTGTCCTTGAGTCCTAAATGATCAGCTTATCTGTGCTCAGAAACCACCTTAGCACGTCTAGGAGTACCCCGACTACGGAATGAAATCGTCCTCTAAGACCGCCAATACTTAGTCAGAAAACAGGAGGAGAACCGAAACTAATGCAGCTGCCTACATATTTGCCAGGCTAATGCGTGTTTCTCTAAAACTGGTTTTACGTCCATTTAAATATTTCTCTAGTAGGTGATGAAAGTATTTAAATGCAGAATTATGCATGTTGCCTGAGGCATATCATACTGTAACATGAATGTATCTTGTGGGTCTAGTGGTGACACCAAGAGTTTAGCCACTCCACCCCGAGTTGCCCAAAATAAGCATGTTAAAATAAAATACGGCTTTGGCTCTGCAGATGCAGCTTCGAGACAAACCCATTCTTTTCCATCCTAAGTCCCTACCTAAAGGTTGTCCCTAAACCCCTCTTATAGTGTTTTTTTGTTTTGGTTTGGTTTTGGAGAGGTTTTTGTTATAGGGCGCATGGACTCGTCAGAAAGAGAGACAGAAAGCAAGAAATCTCCCCCCGCCCCCAGGGGGGATGGCCATGCTGCAATCCCTTCT
Source organism: Tupaia belangeri chinensis (assembly GCF_000334495.1). NCBI lineage: Eukaryota > Metazoa > Chordata > Mammalia > Scandentia > Tupaiidae > Tupaia > Tupaia belangeri. Next base: position 376,410 of record NW_006160139.1, on the reverse strand, counting down.
CCATTCTCTTGGGATCTTGGGCACACACACACACACACCCGGCGTGAGTCTAAGCCACTGGGTCCGGGACTTGAACCGTGGTCGACTACATGGGAGTCCAGCGACATAGCCATATGCTAACTGCCGGTCCCTTCTCTCTCTCTCTTTTTTTTCGTATAGTGTATTTTCATGGGGAGACTGAATCCGAGATTGTTTTTATTTGAGTGATTGTAAAAGGGAGTAAGTAGTGTTACTATCTCCATATTGTAGTAGCACATTACTCTCCCTAGTTCCATCTTCTGTCCCTCTCAATTTTTTTTATTCCTATTTGAGTAAAGATTGGAAAGCAAACCAAAACATGGATTTGTCTCCCTCTGTGCTACAAGGGGCCAAGTTCTTGTTTTCTCCGTATACAGAGAACTTAGCTAGAGATTGAGTTGTAAGACAAAAATGCCTTTTATGGATTGAAAATCAAAATGTCCCTTGGATTTGTTAAGTTTCTTGTGAAGTAGATCATCCAATCCTGAAACCTCTCTGGTTGTATCATTGATATGCCGAATTGCAGGGGGAGATGGATAGAGAGAGCGTGGATTTGTACGTATTTTTTAAAACAAAATGGGAGGGGGACCAGCAGTTAGCGTAATGGCTATATCGCTGGACTCCCACGTAGTCGACCACGGTTCGAGTCCTGGACCCGGTGGCTTAAACTCACGCCAGGTGCGTGTGCGTGTGTGCCCAAGATCCCGAGAGGAGAATGGTTGCAGTGTGGCTATCCCCCCGGGGGTGGATTTCTCGCTTTCTGTCTCTCTGACTCTCTCTGTCTTTCTGGCGAGTGCGCACGCACCCTATAGCGAAAACCTCTCAAAAAAAAAACATGTGAGGAGAACCAAGCGAGACTAGTTTTTGAACACCACTGAGTGATTCGTTTATTCACTGGCTCAGAAGATAGATAAGAAGGACCAATTTTGTACTGGAATTGGGGCTAGGTGCTAAATACATCAGGGAACTTCAAAAAGTATGAGTTTATTTTGGCACAGAATATTTTTGAAATCCGTGCATTTTTTTTTTTTTAAAGTTTGCCATAGGGCACATGCACTCACCAGAGACAAAGAGAGGGAAAATGAGAAATCACCCCCAGAGGGGATGGCCTAACCACAATCCCTTCTTTCCCATTGTTCTCTCGGGATTTGGGCATACACACACACACACACACACGCACACACACACACTCATGGTATGATTATGACGCTGCCAGGTCTGGCGCTTGAATTGTGCAGTTGGCCATGTGGGATCTGGCCTCTAACCCCTGTATCACCTGCTACCCTGTGCATACTGTTTGGATCATCTGCATTTCCATGAACTTTCTGAAGACCCCAACCGTCAGGACCTGTGACCTCAGGAGTAGACAACATGAAGGGTTAAAAGAGTATGGTGGTCTTGGCCTAGGTATGGAGAATAGTGCTTCTCCCACAGAGGGGTAAAAGAATGAATGCATCAGTGTATTTCTGACTTCAGGGGGTATTTGGGGGCATTTTTAACAATAGCAGGGCAAAGAGTGGCCACTGTCTAGGTCCACGTGTCTCTCTTATCAGCTCCCTTTAGGCACAGAAATTGAAGTAGGCGAGCTCTCAGCAGATAGGAGGTGTCACCGTTTAAAGAAACGTGCTTATAAGGAGAGAGCTGCTTTTGGTTCTCTGGTCTGTGCTCACGAAGGAATCGGAAATCTCGGAGACATTGCCGGAGCGTGGATCATCCCACCTGACGTCCAGTGTACAGAGGAATTAAAGGCGACACAGGTACGTTCTGATGTGAGGCCACGCAGAGGGTTGTGCGTTCCGAAACGGATCGAGGGTGGCCGTGTGCCTTCGTGTCTATGGACGCGTTTTTCAAGCTGCGGAGTTTGAGACTCAAACTGTGCTGTCGGCTCTGTGGGCCCAGCTGCCTGAATCTCCATGCCACCGGCTGGCGCCCAGGAATTTTCGTCATTTTTAAGGCTGAAGGTACGCTGCTGTCTGTGTGTTCCACCTTTTGCTTATGCTTTGTCTGTGGTCAGATGCTCGGGTTGCTCCCACCTTCGGCCGCCGTGCACAGTGCTGTGTGAACCTGGCTGTCACATATTTCTTTGAGTCTCTGCTTCCATTTTTTAAGCATAGTACCACAATATTGATTTTTAAATGAAGAAATTGAAAACGGAGGGAGAGGAAATTATTCTTTTCCTCTGCAGGCTCTTTCTTGTCATGTTTCTTCAGCATAGTAGATTGGAGTCCAGCTATGCCTCTGCATAATTCATCAGAAAAAGCAATTGTTGCAGATAAGCTACAGAAACCGACTGCTGGATAAAAAGCACACAAGGTCTCGAATTTCGTCCCCACGCAGTGAAGGAGGCCAGATTTTCTGTCGCAGCTCCTGTGATGTACCGACCAGGGAGGTCTCCAGGTGAAGAGTGCTGGCATCCAGAATGTAGACCCTAAGTGAACGGCCGTCGGCAGCGCTGAGAACCAGAAGGCCGACAGCGTGAGGGCGGATGAGGCTAGAGGACAGAGTGTGTCACGTGACGAGCACCTCCTGGGAAAAGGAAACAGAGCCAGCGCCTGTGTGTTGATGGACACTGAGATGGAAGGAGACAGGCTGCAGCAGAATGTGGGCCTTCCACGTACAGAGGGGAATGTCCTACCTTTGGCTGTGGGTGACATAGCAGAACACCAATGTCAAGAACACTGGTGGGGAGCCACTTCCATAGCCTGGCGGGTAAGGGAGCTGGATCCTGCATGGTCAACTGCACAGTTCGAATCTTGGCCTGGTGATCAGGCGCATGTGCGTTGCATCCCCCAAATTCAACAGGATGGAAAAATGGAGGAGAAGGGATTATGGCGTGGCCATGCCCCATGAGAAGAGGTGCTTTTTCTCCTCTGTCCTTCTCTCGCTCTCTCTCTGGCAAGTATACTTCCTCTGGTAAACTTAAAAAAAAAAAATAGATCCATTTAAAAATGGAAAGTTACCAAAAAAAAAAAAAAAAAAAAAAGAGCCTCAGGGGCCAGTTGGCTAGCACAGCCACTCAGTGCTGTGCATAGGAAGTTAGACCACACGGACGGCCACAGTTTCCGTTCCATCCCAGGTGACCTGAAAACTACTCCTGCTGTGTGCATGCTCAGGATGCCGACGGGGTAGAAATGGACGAGGGATTGTGGCATGACCGCGTCCTACCGGGGGTGCCTTCTCACTCTCACTCTGGCAATAAAGAGAGAAGAGGAAAATGGCACTGGGGCGTCTGGTTGTAATTTAAATAACCCCTCATGGAGCAGAGATCAAAATATCACTCCTCATTTGACATTTTGAGTAGCTCCTTCTCCACCCGGGAATCAGAGTCCTAGAAAGTGATGCTGACATGTCTGGAACAAATGAGGAACTGCCCATTTGTTGGGTAGAAGTCGCCCTCTGAAGTCTCTGCAGCACTGTCAGCAGTCGACAGGAAACCCATTTGTCTGGAGCAGCAGCCTCGAAGGAAATTGGTAACACTTGGGCTGTTCGTACTAACCACACTTCCGACAGTGCAGCTGACCATCAGAAATGGTAGCCGAGGGCCAAATGGGCATTATGAGCTTTTTGAAAAAAGTGAACCTGGGACCAGCAGTGAGCATAATGGCTATGTCGCTGGGCTCCCATGTAGTCAACTGCAGTTCGAGTCCTGGACCTGGTGGCTTAAAACTCACGCCGGGCGCGTGTGCGTGTGTGCCCAAGATCCCAAGAGGAGAACGGAGGAGAAGGGATTGCGGTGTGGCCATCCCCCCTGGGGGGTGATTTCTTGTTTTCTGTCTGTCTCTGTCTGGTGAGCGCACGCGCCCTATAGCAAAAACCTCTCCAAAAAAAAGGGAACCCCAAATGAGGACTGTTCAGCTGCCCCAAATGAGCAGCACCCTCAGGTCTGCTCACACGGCACCCTGCCTGTCGGTGAAGACTGAAACACCGACAGGCCAGGCCATGCAAAAGCCTACATGTGAACGTTTGTAGAGGCTTATTAATAATTTTTCTAAATCATAAGCAACCAAGATGCCCCTCAGCTGAGTATTAGCTCAACAGATGGTGGTGCACAATGGAATATTAAGTGACTTAAGAGAATGACCTGTTAGGACCAGCAGGTGGCGTAGTGGTTATGTCGCTGGACTTCCACATGGCCAGCTGCGATTCGAGCCCCAGACCCAGTAGCTTGAAAATTACTCTGGGTGCGTAAGCCCTAGGAGGAGAGTGGAGGCAGAGGGATCGTGGCGTGGCTATCCCCCCTGGGGGGTAGTTTCTCTCTTTCTCTCTCACTGTATCTGTCTCTCTCTCTCTCCCTGGTGAGCACATGTGCCCTGAGGCAGAAATCTCTAAGAAAGGATCTGTCAAGCCAGGAAACGACACATGGAGGAAACTTAAATGCATCTTGCTAGGTGAGAGAAGCCAGCCTGGAAGAGTGAAATGCTGTGAATTCAACTATGTGACGTTCTGGAAAGACACGAGTATAGATAGTAAAGTGAAGAGTGGTAGCCAGGAAGCTGGGTGCTGGGGAGAGATGAGCAGATGGAGCACAGGGAGTTTTTAGGGCATGAAACCTGGACAACACTGTAATGGTGGATTTATGACATCATGCATTTGGCAAGACCCATAGAACTGTACAATGCAAAGGCTGAGCCCTGATTATAGATTATGGGCATCGATGAACAATGTGTCGATATTGCTTCACCAGTTGTAACCAAAGTACCACAGCAGGGTAAGATTTCCATTTAAAAATGGTGTAAAATATTTTTAAAAAATGTCAACAGGCATGAGCCAGCAGGTGGCATGTTAGTTAAGGTGCTGGACTCCAGTGACCATGGTTTGAGTTCTAGACCTGGTGGCTTGCAAATCACACTGGCGTGTGTGTGCGCACATTCCCAAAATCCTGAGAGTCCTGAGAGGAGAAAGGATCGCAGCCTCGCCATCCCCCCAGGGCATGATCTCTTACTTTCCCTTTCTCTGTCTCTGATGAGCGCAGGGGCCCTATGGCAGAAACCTGAAACACAAAGTTAACAGGAGGCTTTTCCCTTGTGCTCACGGGGGAGTCACGGAACAGGTTAACTGCATGGTCCATGACAGCTGTCAGATGGTAGCGAGCAAGTGCCAAGCCCAGGGGTGAAGAAACCGGAGCCGCTCGGTTGCTCTCATCCCAGGGGAAGCATCTAACCAGCTACACGCGCCACAAGTGCAGAAACTTCGTGTCACCTCCTCGCAGGTGAGAATTCAGCCAGTCAGGCATCAGAGCCAGCACAGCCTCCTTCCCACCCAGGTTCCTATTGGCTAAAGACTCAGGTCAGATCCTACAGCATCTCACGGACAGGCCAGAAGCTCCTCGGCCATGCACCATCCGGTCCTTCCCACCCTCCACCACGAATTCCCCTTCCTGCCTCCCTGGCTGTTCTGCACGCTGACTTTCAGCAAGTGCTCAGGCTTTGCCCTGAGCAGCAGAAGTGTACACCTAGCTCTTCTTGATTGGTCAGCGGAGAACGCGGCCCTTGCTCCTTACCGGGAGAGCACCTGTCCCGTAGAGAGCTGTGTAGACACCTAACGTACATGGTCTTGAAGACGCAGAGACCTGCGTACAGAAAGTTCAACTGGGTGTTTTTCAATATTTTTTTCAGCTAAAGGAATGTATGATGTCTTGCCTAGGTTTATTCATTCTGCTTGTTAATACTTGGCTCTCTTGAAGCGTAATGAGAAGCGTATTCTCACTGAGATGATGCTTTCTCGTATAAAATCGATGGCTCCATGCATGGCATACCATGTCAGAGTGAGAGTACAGTTTTGAAAGGCAAATGCTATCAGATATCCCACCACTCACATAGCTAAAAGTAGATTCCCTTCACACTATGTGAAGTTTACTGTAGGCAAGGTACACCTTGGTGACTCAGTTGACAACAGCTAAAAACCTTTAACCACTTAGTGGGGGGTTTGAATTATTCTCAGTGCTGTGTATTCTGATCCTTCTATTAAAGCAGGAAACTGACCTGATCCTAGGGCCCACTGGTTAAGGGGCCCTGCATGGTTGATCCTCCGTGGCTGATCTTGGTTCAAGTTCTGGCCCTGGTGGTTTCAAAAACAGGCGGGCATGTGTATGAGCCCCAAATCCTAACAAGGTGGAGAAATGGAGGGGAAGGGACTGTGGCGTGACCATGCCCCATGGGGTATGCGGGGGGCTTTCTTTCTCTCTGGCAGGTACATGTGCTCTTTGGTAAAATAAAATTTTACAACTTTGAATAAAACAGGAAGTTGAATAATTGAATGATAACAAAGAAAGGAAAACTATATAGTATATTGTGACGTGGAAATGTTTGTTCTGGGTAAAAGTAGTCGCTAAAACCTTCACACAGGTGTTGAATACTACGAAGTATGCCTGCCCCTATCTGTGCTCATTTAAACTCGATGCAGTGTGGCAGGGTAGGTCCGACCACGAAGCACCCGCATACATGGGTTCTAGTCCTTGGTCCTCAAGAAAGTAATTACAAAGTTTGCCATTCTAGTTGACTCCCAAGTGTTTATAAATGACACCCATGGCATCACATTGGTTTTGCATCCATTTGGCTGTTTTTGCTTTTATTTTTAACTTTGGTTTTCATGCGTGAATTGTGTAACTTCTCATTTTCTAGCAGTCTAGGAGGCCACAAAACAAAGTTCTGATGATTGAAATAGAATATTGGCCTTTCTTAAAAGCTTTAAAACATTCAAGTCATTATTGCCGTTTTATTTCTGTTGTCTTAAAATCATTTTGGGGGCCAGTGTCATAGCATAATGGTGACAGGAGCCAGATCCCACATAGCCGACCACAGTTCAGTCCTGGCCCTGCAGCTCAAAAAACACACATGGGGTGCGTGTGTTGCCCCAAATCCTAACAGAGTGGAGAGATGAAGGGTACAGATTCATTGTGATAAATGAAGCAGACTCATGCCCCAGTGGGGATGCTTTCTTCCTCTTTCTCTCTGTTTTTTGTTTGTTTGTTTGTTTGTTTTAAAAAAAAATTTTTAGAGGTTTTTGCCACACCAGAAAGAGAGAGACAGAGACAGTGAGGGAAAATGAGAAATCACTCCCTTGGGGGAATGACCACACTACAATCCCTTCTCCATTCTTCTCCCAGGATCTTGGGCACGCACGTGCACGTGCCTGGTGTGATTTTCAAGCCACCAAGTCCAGAACCGAGACTGCGGCCGGCCCTGTGGGAGTCTGGCGATGACCCACTACGCCACCTGCAGGCCCCACTCCCTCTTTCTCTTTGTCTTTCCGGTGAGCACACATGTCCTCCGGTAACTCAAAACAAAACGAAAACACAGTTATGTTTCAGAAGTACTGTATGTCATCACCTCACATTTCAGCTTTGCAGTGGGGTGCATTTTATAGTTGATGGCATATCTTCCGCTTTCTAGGCATTAAGTGAAATAACTGTACACGTTACGGGGAAGGTGGCCTCTCTGCTTCCTTGAGACGGAGTGTAGCCACTGACAAGAAGTGCTTTCATCTGCTGTAGGAGCTTTAGGCTGATGTTGTGTTTATTTTCAAAATTCTAACTCAGAGCACAACCGTGTATTTCTTTTCGTTTGTTTTTATTTTTAAATAGGCTAGGATGGAACCCTTTGACGATAAAACAATAGTCTGTAGTTTTAAGTTTGCAGTAGTAGACTGGCTCCATGACACAAGCTTATCTCTGAAGAAACAAACCTGGCCATAAAATGGAGTCTGAACACTGACAAAACGAAACTTTCCCAAACAGTCTCGTTTATTCTGGGCACAGACTTACTAACTCCTGCTGGTAGAAGAGGTACAATTTGCTGCCACAGGAAGCCTTGAAATGTCAAGCACATGCTTAGGAAATACAGTGCAAGCTGCCTGAAAATTAGACCGTTCTTTCAGCTGGCCTATTTCCTGCCTCCGAGCTGCCTCCAGGAATGTGGCACTTGCTCGGAATCGAAAGCCTCAATGGGGCCAGCTGGTGGCGTGGTGGTTAAGGCGGCTGGATCCCAATGTGGCTGGCTGCATGGTTCAAGTCCCTAGCTGGCAGGTTTGAAAAATATGCTGGGTGCCTGTGCGTGTGTGCCCCAAATCCTGAGAGGAGAATGGAGGCAAAGGGATTACAGTGTGGTTCTGCCCCTGGAGAGTGGTTTTTCACTGTCTGCCCCCACCCCCCGACTCTGTCTCTCTCTCTCTGTTGAGCGTACATGCTCTACAGCAAAATTAAAAATACGACACTGGAAAGCCTCGGTCTGCGAGGCAGACATCCAACCGTCCACTGCATGGGCTTCCCCAGGCATTAAGCAAGGCTAGGTTGTTGGAGGCGTGGCGGGGACTGCAGGATCCGGGCTGTGGAGACGCTCAGATGAGCAGTCAAGCCAAGATCGGGGCAAACACGGGACGGTGTCAGGAGCTCCAGGGCCACGGGATCCGATCAGAGTCTGACCCCCACGGACATAGCGGGAGGCGGTGGGAAGACAGCCCCGGCAGGCAGGGCACCATCTGAACCCTAAGGTGGCCTGTTTCAGGCCACGCAGACGTCAGTGAGCTTGTTCATCCAAAGCCAAGCTCTCTGATAACCAAAAAGCCTTCTTCATATTTCAGAAGGAATCCCAGGAGACTTAGCTGTCTGGTTTCTTTTAGGCCCAAAGCAGACTAAATGCAGCAAGTGAGAGTGTGGGGGACCTTCCTGGAGACAGGTACCCGGAGAGTGGGGAGGAACCCAGCAGCAAGGACAGAGAACCAGTGGGGACATGTGGGTCAGTGTGGCGGGGGTGTGCAGGGCTGCGCACCATGGGGACGGGTGCCGGAAGGGAAGGCCTTGTCTCTGCCAGGGAAGTACGAGGTGGAGGTGCCAGACTGCTAGGACCCCGCCCACGTGTTAGGGTGTTCCTTTGCATTGTTACATTCTGCGATGCGCTGCAAATGACGTCTCGCTGTCACAGGGACAGGAAGTGACACAACTGGGACTTGATCTGGGACCTCGGGTCTTGAAAGTCCTGCTCTTAACTCCTGTTCCACCTCACAGCTCCACGCAAAGACCGGCCCTCATTGGCCCACCATGCGTTAGGAAGGACAGTGGTGATCTGTTTACCCCAGAGATTTTTCTTGTAATAAAATGGACATTTAAAAAGCTGTTAACTTTTGACCCATTCAAGTCCTCTCTGTTTAGATTTTTTTTTTAATCTGCTGTAGGATGTGTGCACTCACCAGAGAGAGACAGAGAAAGAAGAAATTGAGAAAGAACCCCCCATGGGGATGGCCATGCAGCAATTCCTTCTCCATGTCCCTCTTGGGATTTTGGGCATGCATGTACACGTGCCTGGTGTGTTTTTCAAGCCACCAGGTCTGGGACTCGAACTGCTCTGTCAGCCATGTGCGATTCAGCTGCCTTCACCTCCATGCCACCTGCTGGCCCCATGTAAATGGTTTTTAGCTACTCCCCACCACTACACTTTCACTAAATGCATCCTTTCTAATTAAAGTGGCTCTTTAAGAATGCAAAGCCTCCTGGTTTTTCAGTTTTTCTCTCTAAGTAGTCATTTCCATAATACAATTGCTGTCACAAATCCACTTAGAAAGCTGGAAGAGTATTAAGTGTGTCTTCAGAACATTATTCCATGCAGTGGTTGTCAGTTTAAAAGTGGACTAAGCTTCACAAGTGGATTTTAAGCATTGTTCCAGGTTAATTTTATCATTGTCATTACATGCGCTGGAGGACACGAAGATGCGGCTGCTAGAAAAAGAACAGGCGGCTTCTCAATGACCGATGACTGCAGTCTCGCCCGCGCTCTAACCTGTCCAAGTGTGTGGAGCGCAATCACGCTAAGGGAAAGTGACGTCAGTGACGCTTTCAGGTCCCCGCAGAGGCCCAGGCAGACTCCAGGGTCAGCTCCTCAGGAGATGAAGGAGGGCGGGCGCAGCCTGAGCTGCAGTGCCCGGCAGGCACCTGCAGGAGCCCAGAGCCCAGGTCTCCCTCTGCAGTAGGTACTTTCTGGTTTAGGAATGGCCGTTCATTCCGGGCAGATTAAGGCAGAGCCGGCGTCTGTCCCTGCTGGTTACGGCTGCAGGCTGACCTAGCATCACTGAGCAGTGCTGGCTCTTGGTCTCTCAGGGGCGTTACTGCGACACACTTGTCCTTGTGTCTCTAGAGGGCCCCGAGTCCCTCTTTTCTTGATCACACCAAGGTCTCCATTCTGGGCTCCGGGACAGTGCTGCCTGCTTCTGTGTCTACACAGGCTGTAATCCACCTTGCCACGTTTGTGTGTTGTTTATACGTAAACACATATGCACACATGAGGGTACTTCGGAACGTTTGCAGAAAAATGAATTAAACTACAAGTTTATTTAGGTGTAAAAAAATGTTGAAATCCATGCATAGGTTTTTTTTTTTTTAATCTTTTTTTGGAGAGGTGTTTTTGTTTTGTTTGTTTGTTTGTTTGTTTTGTTATAGGGCACGTGCGCTCACCAGAAAGACAGACAGAAAGTGAGAAATCACCCCCCCGGGGGGATGGCCATGCCGCAATCCCTTCTCCTCCATTCTCCTCTTGGGATCTTGGGCATGCACGCACACGCCCCAGTGTCAGTTTTAAGTGACCAGGTCCGGGACGCAAACCGCGGTCGACTACGTGGGAGTCCAGCGACATAGCCATTACGCTAACTGCTGGTCCCTATGCATAGGTTTTTATTTTTACCTTTTTGGGGAGGTTTTTAATAGGACGTGTGTGCTCACCAGAAAGACAGAGATAAACAGAGAGACAGCGAGAAATCACCCCCATCCCCCGAAAGATGGCCATTCCACAATCCCTTCTCCTCCGTTCTTCTCTCGGGATCTTGGGCACGCATGCACACGCACCAGGCATGTGTTTAAGTCACTGGGTCCGGGACTTGAACCACGGTCGACTACATAAGAGTCCAGTGACATAGCCATCACGCCAACTGCTGGTCCCAGGTTTTTAATAATACTTTCTGCAAATATTTTTTAAAAAAAATCTCATGAGTAAATAGAGTGATTTAAGATTCAAGGATCGTGGTGTTGAGTACCCAGTTCTGGTGATAACTCCATCACTACTCTGCTTTTCTGGGTATTACACATTTTTTCTGTTTAGAACAAAGTTATATGGGAAAAAAAAAAAAAAAAAACAAGAAAACTAACACATTTATTCTGTCAACTTTTGTAAACAGTTGTTATTAAATAAACCAAAGTGTTCTTTCTTTTCCTTGAACTTTGGGTTTAAGAATCTGATTTTGGGGGACCAGCAGTTAGCGTAATGGCTATGTCGCTGGACTCTCACATAGTCGACCGTGGTTTGAGTCCCGGACCCGGTGGCTTAAACTCACGCTGGGCACATGTGCGTGCGTGCCCAAGATCCTGAGAGGAGAATGAAGGAGAAGGGATTGCGGCGTGGCCATCCCCCCTGGGGGGTGATTTCTTGCTTTCTGTCTGTCTGTCTCTGTCTGTCTGGCAAGCGCACACGCCC
>NW_006160139.1:355197-364690 GCF_000334495.1 Tupaia belangeri chinensis | reverse complement strand
TCTCTGTCTGTCTCTCATCAAATTAAAAAATAACAACAAATGGAGTTAAATAAATAGATAATTCTTTAAATTAAAACAAGGAAAACAAAGAAACTCACGCTGGGCACGTGTGTGTGCATACTCCGGCACATGTACGTGTGTGCCCTGGATCCTGAGAGGAGGTGGGGGGGGGCGTTGCGGTGTGGCCATCCTCCCTGGGGAGTGATTTCTTGCTTCTGCCTCTGTCTCTCTGGCAAGTGCACACACCCTGTAACCAAAATCTCTTTCAAAAAAAAAAAAAGAATCTGATTTTAACATAAGTATTTTTCTCCTCTCTCGCTTCATTTGTAAAGGAGCGTCTGACTCACTTTGTACTGGGCTGTCTTCTCCGTCCCTGCCTAGCAGTGCAGGGAGGACACTCCACGTTCTGCTGTGATTCCAGTGCGTTCCCAGGGCGTGGTGCTGGGCTCGCCGGGGAGCGTGTGCATCGTCGTTCAGGGCTCCAGCAGGCGCCTTCCGGGCTGTCTTACTGCGTGTCACTCGGAGCGATCAGCTGGCTGCCCCATGGGCTGTGCGTTTCACGTTCTTCTGTATTTCTGTGTGTTAAACAGTCAGTGCCGCTGTCAGTACAGATGCTATCCCACAGTTAGGGTCTTAAAAGTAACCGCCAGTCATGGGGCCAGCAGGTGGCGTAGTGGTTAAGGTGCTGGACTCCCACTTAGTGAGCTGTGGCTGAGTCCCGGACCTGGGACCTGGCAACTTGAAGCTCACATCAGACACTTGTGTGTGCGTGCCCAAAATCCCCAAAGGAGAACGAAGAAGGGATTGTAGGATGGTCATCCCCTCTGGGGATGGTTTCTCACTTTCTGTCTTTCCCCAAGCACATGCAACCTAAAGCAAAAAATCTCTCAAAAAACAAAACAAAACAAAAAAGCCCCTGCCAATTTTTAAAAATCTTACTACAGAAAATTATAGTTTGATCTAGAACTGGACATGGAAATTGGCACACAGCTCTTTGCTACATTGCAGTCCTGTCGTCACGTCAAACCTGTCCAGCCTCTCGATCTGTGCAGGGCACTATGTTTGGAGACGGGAGAAGTTCAAGTCTGTGTGTTTCCAATGAGGGAACGTTCCATTGTGCTTTTGAATGTTAAAGCGCATTTCTATATGAAGAATCAGAGTCTTAAAGGAAAAGAGCACTTTGGAAATGGTCTGTGCTTTTTAATTTTTCTAATTTTTAATTTTAAATATGTATTTTTTGGAGGGGCTAGGGCATGCATGCACTTGCCTGAGAGAGAAAAAGAGAAAGGGGAATGGAGAAAGCACCCCCTTGGGGTCACCCCACAGTCTCTTCTTCATTTCTCCCTCCTTTTGAGATTTTGGGCATGCACAACACACTCCTGGTTTATTTCTCAATCTCCTGGGTCTGGGACTTGAACTATTCAGTTGGCCCTGTGGGATCCAGCACCCTTAAGCAGCAGGGCACAGAGCCGACCTTCTGTACTTCTTTATATCTAAGATGAAGTAGCAGATCTGTAGAGAAGCTGAATGGCTTGCTGTCTCACTGTTCAGGCAGGGCAGACCTAGACCTGCAGCCCGGTGTTCCTCTCCCGCTGCATTCACTTTTTGTTACTCTAAAATGCTGTGAGTTCCACTCGGGAACGTTCACTTGTGAGGTTTAACTTACTGTATTAGTGTTTCAATTTAAATAGTTTATTACATGGCTTTAAAATGCACTCATCTTTAAAGCACCTAGTATAATATCTAAGTGCGGTTGAAATGAAGTGTTTTATTGGTCAGCCCTCTGGCCTAGTGGTTAAGGGAGCTGGATCCCGTAGGGTGGACCCTGATTCAAATCTGGGCCTGGCAGCTTGAAACATGCCAGGCACTGTGTGTGCCCCAAATCCGAAAGGAGGGAGAGCTGGAGAAGAGATTGTGGTATGACCATGTCACATTGGGGTGTTCGTTCCTTCTCTTTCTGGTGAGTGCGTGTACCCTCTGGCAATCAAAAAAGAAGACAAAGTACTTTTGGACTGAATCTCTCATGGGCAACATGCCCTAGTATACAAGAAAGATATAGAGAAACTCCCTCTGACAAAAATTAGTAAATAGGGGACCAGCAGTTAGCGTAATGGCTATGTTGCTGAACTCCCATGTAGTCGACTGTGGTTCGAGTCCCGAACCCGGTGGCTTAAACTCACGCCGGGCGCGTGTGCGTGTGTGCCTAAGATCTCGAGAGGAGAATGGAGGAGAAGGGATTGTGGCATGGCCATCCCTCCTGGGGGGAGATTTCTCTCTTTCTGTCTCTCTGTCTTTCTGGCGAGCACACTTGCCCTATGACAAAAAATCTCTCTCAAAAAAAAAAAATAGTAAACAGGAGACAGCACTGGGGCGACTGGGAGCTGGATGGGCCCTGGGTGACAGTGCCTTGTGGAGGAGGAAAGATGACTACGTGTAGGCAAAGAGAATCCTAAGAAGCCAAGAGGGGAAATGTTGTCATTGCATTCTTTGTGCAAACTTGCCAGGTGGAAGCACAAGAAGATCCCTCGGTGAACTCCGAGTTTTCTAAGAAGTATCGGGAAGGTGGGAGACCGCGTCTGCTAAGAAGGGGAAATTTGAAGATAAGACAAAGGCAGACAAGGCCTATTAGGAAAACCTATATCCCTCTTAAAGGGGACACAGAGAAGAAGTTTCAGGGACCGCAGTGCGCCCAAGAGGCCTCCTTCAGCCTTTCGCATGTTCTGTTCCAAGTGCTACCCAGATCGAAGGAGGACACCTCGCCCTGTCCGTGGGTGCTGATGCGAAGACGCGGAGAGATGGGAAGAGCACCTCTGCAGACCGCACAGCCGGACGCGAAGAGGGCTGCTAAGCTGGAGGGAAGACACGGGAGGTGTTGCCGTCTGCCAGCCAGAGGACGGCCTGGTTCACACAGAAGGGAGCGGTCAAGGCTGAAGATGGCAGGAGAAAGGAAGAGGAGGGAGATGAAGAAAATGAAAAATAGGACGACTAAGTTGGTTCTAGAACAATTTTTTCCTTTTCTATAAAGCATTTAACCCCCTGTACACAACTTCCTCCATGTAAATAAAAAAATTAGAATAAAAAATTAGTAAACAAGAAATGAGGCAAACAAGAGAAGAAATATTGTTAAATTTTCAGAAAAAGGGAATTTTACAAAGGTCAGCTACCTATTTTTCTCCTGGACAGTATATTTGCAAGTGATCATAACTTTCCTATATAAGAGGCATGTTTTCATGACCAAATATGTATATATTTTTTTCTGTTTGTCTCAATACTTACTGTTTCTTTAGCCAGTGAGTGAGATTTGGTACCAGTAAGGGCTGGACTGTGTTAAAAGTGCTGAGAACATGTCAGTGACCAAAAAAAGAGAAAAGAAAACAGAAAATAAAAACAAACTAATTTCATGGTGTTTACCAAGTATTGCTAGTTGGAGAGAGAAGCATTAAATTACTACAGGCAGAGGTGGAAATGGAAGTTTCTTGTTTTCCTTCTCTGCACAGCAGTGGAAAATAGTAGCCGTGGTCCAGTGAGGAAGGCAGAACCACACTCGTTACGTTAACAGGGGGTTTAACATACTGCAAGGACTTGGTGAAGTGGATATTTGAAGGCTCGAACGCAGAGGGACAGAGTGAGGAGACAGGTAAGGGCAACTTGAGAAACCCACCCCTTGTGTGTGGGAGCCAGAAGCCTGGAGGAGAGACCCCAGGGCGTCCTGAGGCTGCAGGAACTCAGAGGAGGCCCCAGGAGTTGTGACCCAGAGATGTGAGGAGGTGACCCTGCCCTGTTGCCCTCTAATCCTTCTAGAACTTGGAGGAGCCCCGAGTAGAACGTATCTTTTGACAGGGGCCTTACTTCACTGGCCAAGTGTCTCTTCGGGCTGTGCAAAAGGGCTAGTTCGGGCAGGGGGGGGGACCACAAACTAACCAGCTGCTGCTGGGGACCCACGTGAGGCCAGGGCAAAGGGCTGCTGCCAGGCAACGGGGCAGGAAGAGGAAGCAGACAGGAGCTGTCCCTTCTCCCTCTTGCCTTCCCGGCTCCCTGGGGAGTTCTCTGTTGCCTGCTGGGCAAAGAAGAAATGTTTGTAGAGTTCCCGCCCCGCAACACAAAGCACTGTGTGGAAGGGGCAGTCTGCAGTGTAGGGACAGGAGCCTGGTGACAGGCAGTCCCAGTGCTGTGAGTGGCAGTCAGGTACCGCCATGTTCGAATGATGGTCAAGCTACCTGAGCAAAACTGGCAACAGCAGTGGCTGATCTTTTGAGCCTTTTACAGTTGACCGTGTTGCAGTGTGCGGTAGGTGGTGTTAGCTACATTCGCGTTGCCGTCATTACTACCACCCCACCTCCAGAACGTTTTGGTCGTCCCCAACTCTAGACCCGCTGCACAGCAGCTCCCCCTCCGGCCCTCCGACCCCAGCAGCCGCTGTTCTACTTCCGTCTGTGAATTTGACTGTTCCTACAAGGACCTCCCAGTGGGAGCACCCAGCGTTTGCTCTCTGTGGCTGACTTAATTCACGGGGTGTGCTGTCCTCAGGGCTCCATGTTACGGCATGTATCAGACTGTATTCCTTTTTAAGGCTGAATAATAAGAAATCTGATTTTGGTCCTTTCAGCCTGGCATCCATAGTGAAGGAACTGGACATGGCAGGGGATTTATTTAGGGAGTTTTTTTTGGCAGTTCACATGGCATCTTGGGGAGAATGGAGGGCATGCTTCTCCTCATGCTCAAGTTCAGCAGTGGGTGTCAAGGGGCCCCACGGAAAACGGGGTCATGCTAAGACCTTGCAATCTAAAGGCTAGTGGAGCACCTATGGCAGCAGAGAGGGGTGTTGTTTGAGAAGTCCTGGTACCCTCCCTGAGGGCAGATCACAAGTCTGCATTTCCTTGGTGCAGAAATGGGCCCTCTGGACCACGTCTGGGTAGACTGTTGGTGGAGGTGCTGTGCACACTCCCCTCATCCATAAGATAACGAGATCGGCAGAAGTGGTGTTGGTACAGGGCACCCGCAGGATGACAGCTGCTGCGGAGCTGTCAGGAGCAGCCAGCTTCAGAAAGAGAGAGAAAGAGAGACAGAAAGCGAGAAATCACCCCCCAGGGGGGATGGCCACGCTGCAATCCCTTCTCCTCCATTCTCCTCTCGGGATCTTGGGCATGCACACACATGTGCCCAGTGTGAGTTTAAGCTACCAGGTCCCCGACTTGAACCACAGTCGACTACATGGGAGTTCAGTGACATAGCCGTTACGCCAACTGCTGGTCCCGAGACATTGAAGTATATTTTATGCTAATGGGAAATATCCAGTAATGAGGCGAAGATTGACGATTAAGAAGAGAGGGAAGAAAAATGCAAGAAAGAACCTGCTCCTTGTGAGAAGAAGCTACAAGTCATGTCCAGTGGGTGGGACCTGCTTTACAGGGCAGTGCAGACGGTGCGGCCTCATCCCTCCTCCGGGGAGAGTATGTGCGGGCCGGGACGGCTGGATTAGGAGGACACTGATGTAAACCTCGGGAGTCAGAATGTCCGCTCTCCTCAACAGTACACGTGCTTGGGAACCAGCAGTTAGCGTAATGGCTATGTCGCTGGACTCCCACGTAGTCGACCGCGGTTCACGTCCTGGACCCGGTGGCTTAAAACTCACGCCGGGCACGTGTGCGTGCGTGCCCAAGATCCCGAGAGGAGAATGGAGGAGAAGGGATTGCGGCGTGGCCATCCCCCCTGGGGGGGGATTTCTCGTTTTCTGTCTCTATGTCTCTCTCTGTCTGTCTGGCGAGCGCACGCGCCCTACAGTGAAAAATCTCTCAAAAAAAAAAAAAAAAAAACCCAGTACACGTGCCATAGATAGCGAATATTTTGTTGAATGTGTAATTGTTGAACACAGAACCCAGGATGAATTTTAGAATTTATCTTTCCCATAAAACATATGCTTCTAGCTCTTTGGGAGCGCTCATTCATTCAGTGACAGTTGCTTACCCTCACACTGTCTGGCAGAACAGCATGGCCGACGTCACAGGGGAAGAGAGGAGTCCGACTGGTCAGTGTCCATAACCAGATGAGGGAATGAACGTGATGTTCCTGAGTTCCACGTCAGCATGGTCGCTGACAGCAAGTGAGAGAAGCTGACTCTGGGGACCTTGAGGCTGAGGAGGAGGGTAATGAAATAACACAGCGGGCATGGAAGGGCCAGAGCACCAGACTCAAGATAAACGTGGCCCAGGGTGGGCCCGAGTGCCAGGAGCCTGGGCCGCAGCACTGTCCGCCCCTGCCGTGGTTGGAGTTCTGCCCCCCAGGCCCCCGTGCCGTTGTTCTCCTGGAAGGCGGGACATCCCTCCCAAGCTCAGAAGACAGCGCTTGCACCTTCCCTGAGTCTTTCCCAGGCCGCGAAAGGCCAGAGGCTTCTAGGTGATGGCTACGCAGCAGGGTCGGAGGTAGGGCGTAGTTAGTTTCTTCACTATCAAGGGAATTTCTTGGTCAGATGGAAAATCGTATGAGGTCCTGTCTGTTAGTTTCATTGTGACAATGTAGCAGCGCAGGCTCCCAGAGGAAATGCTGTTACTCAGAAGGGGTTACTGAAGAGTTTAATCAAAGGCCCATTCGAAAGGGCTGGAAGGTTGAGAGAAATTGCCAAGGTGAGACACTCAGCAACAGCAGGAAGCCCTTACTGTCTCTTGACTTGAAGGGGAAAGCCGTGAAACTGGTTGGCAGACCTTGGCGAGGCCTTGAACTCCTGCCAGCAGGAGCTGTGACCTTCAGGTCAGAGTCGAAGCCCTGGCCAAGCAGGGGGGTAGCCTGGGTACTAAATCACTTAACTGTCTCCTGCCTCCTCCCACATCCTGCTTCTCCCTCATTGGCCACAGGTGGAAGCCTGAGGGAAGGAAGCTTCCTGACACCCTGGAGGTAGAGCGTGGTGCCCAGGTGGTGGCACAGTGGTAATGCCACAGGACTCATGTGGAAGGTCCTGGATCCCTGTCCTGGGGCCTCCCTGAGCAAGGTGGCACGGATACAGATGCAGAGCCCGCTGAGACGGGGGGCGAGTGAGGACACTGTTGGGGAGTGGCTGTCTCTCTCCCTCTAGTTCTCTCTCTCATGGAATAAATAAAATTTAAAAAGAAACTAATTTTTTTTGAAAAAAATAGAGCACAGTACACAGAATTTAAATCCAGATCGAACGTCTCCTCCAGTGAATTATCCTCCGGTTGCCGCCCCCATCAGCCTTCTCTGACGCATGGCTGTTCTCCTTGAACTATCGCATACGTCATGGCCTTTCATTACTCCTGGCCGCTGAGTGTGCAACACGCTGTTCTCCTTGAACTATCGCATACGTCATGACCTTTCATTACTCCTGGCCGCTGAGTGTGCAGCGGTGGCAGGAGCGTGAACACCTGGAGGGGGAGGCCCACGCCACTGCACACATACCCTCCCACGACCTTGCAGCGTGTCCCCAAGGAGCGATCACTGGAGTACAGGAAGGAGGGCACCTTGACCGTCATGAGCAGTTCCCAGAAGTCCACAGCTGTGACTTCTACCACTAACCCAGCAATCCAGTAGCCGGTACGCGGCAGGAAGCAACCACCTTGCCAGACCTCATCTAATCTTTGACTAAGACCTGTATGGTCCTGTTGGGCCACCACTGAGTCTAGAGTTAAAAAAAAAGTTGTTTAATTTTTGCTATAGGGTGCATGTGCTTGCTGGAGACAGAGAGAAAAGGGAAGTAGGAAATCACCCACCCCACCCCGGGCAGGGGGGCGGTGTCTACGTTGCTACCCCTTCAGCTCCGTTTCTCCTTCGGGGATTTTGGCATGCATGCACGTGTGCCTGGCATGTTTTTCAAGCTGCTGGGTCATTGAACAATGCAGTTGGCCACGTGGGATCCAGCTGCCTTCACTACCACACCACCTGCTAGCCCCTGAGTCTAGACGTCATTGTACCAGATGAGCAAGTGCCTAGAAGCACCTCCAGTGCCAGCAGGTGGCGTGGTGGTTAAAGGTGCTGGAATCCCACATGGCTGACCGAGGTCCACGTCCTGGACCCAGTGGCTTGCGTTCTCACTTTCCCTCTCTTGCCCTTTCTGTCTCTCTCTGATCAAACTGGAAAATAATAATAATAAATAAAGTTAAATAAAATAACTCTTAAAAAAAAAAAAGGCCTGGAAAGTGCACACGTATTGATAAACTTGCTACAGTCTAAATGACATTGCTATCTCTTCGGCAGTCATCTTCAGAATACTTCGTGCAGTCTAAATGACATTGCTATCACTGTGCCAGTCCTCCTCGGATTTCATGTCTTTGCCTTCTAAATCCAGCCATCTGTAAATCTTCTGCTGTGTAAGCCTTAGAGGGCTGGCTTTGTCACTGCCCCTCTGAGCAGACTGGGGACAGTGAGAGGCGGGAAGAATGTGGTGTAGGTGTCATCAAAGTTGTGGACAAGAAGGCTGCTGGGGCTGGCAAGGTCACCAAGTCTGCCCAGAAAGCTCAGAAGGCTCTCTCAAAAATAAAAATAAAAAAAAAAAATCGACGGGACCAGCAGTTAGCGTAATGGCTATGTCGCTGGACTCCCACGTAGTCAACCGTGGTTTGAGTCAAGGGATTGTGGCATGGCCATCCTCCCTGGGGGGTGATTTCTCGCTTTCTATCTCTCTATCTGTCTCTGTCTGTCTGGCGAACGCACGCGCCCTATAGCGAAAACCTCTCTGAAAAAGAAAAAGAAGGCTAATTCCTGCCACCCCAGTCTTAATCAGTGGTAGCAGAACAGTCTCAGAACTGTTTGTCTCAATTGACCGTTGAAGTTTAACAGTGAAAGACTGGTTAATGATAACAGTGCATCGTAAAACCTTGAGAAGGAAAGGAAAATGTTTTGTGGACCATTTTGTTTTTTGTGTGTGTGGCAGTTTTAAGTTACTAGTTTTTAAAATCAGTACTTTTTAATGGAAACAACTTGACCAAAAATCTGTCACAGAATTTTGAGACCCATTAAAACAAAGTTTAATGAGAAACCTGTGTCTTCTTTTGGTCAAAAATGAGACTTCATAGAAAAATGTTATGGAAAAAAGCTGAGTTTGTAAATCACTCTTGTATTAAGAACCTGTTGGAACTTTTTAAAGAATATGATAATTTAGATAATTTTTTTCTGGGTTGGGAGTTTGGGTCATTTATCACCTTTCTAAGAAGGCAGACTCTTAATAGAATGCCTGTTTACATATTTCTCTAGAAGGCCAAATCCTGTAATAGTGGCCATGTGTTGCATATGAAATTTTGTAGTTAATCAATATTAAGTAAATTTGTTTGAACAATCTCAAAAAAACAAAACAAAACAAAACTTAAAAAAAAAGAAAGAAAGAAGAAAATTAAAATCATAATGTGAATCTAGTATATACCTCTTAAAATAGGTCAAATAAAAACTGACTGTTTCACTAGGGAGAAATGTTCACCTGTTTAAATATCCATTTTGTAAGACAAATAATAATGTGATTGAATGTATGAAAGAAAATGAAATGAAAAAAAAA
>NW_006160139.1:340319-353954 GCF_000334495.1 Tupaia belangeri chinensis | reverse complement strand
TGAGAAGGCTGTGTGTCCAACTAATTCGGCTCCTGTGGGTTCTAGCTAGGGGCTTATTTTTATTTATTTATTTATTTTAGAGAATTTTGGTACAGGGCACATACGCCCACTGGAGACACACAGAGAGGAGGTGTAAAACCGCCCCCCGGATGGCCATGCCGCAGTCCCTTCTCCACTCTCCTCGTGGGACTTTGAGCACACCAGCACATGTACCGGGCATGAGTTTCAAGCTGCCAGGTCTGGGACACACACCTTGGTTGACCATGTGGGAGTCCAGAGTCTCCACCACTACAGCACCTACTGGCCCCCTAGGGGCTTATTTACCTTGGCCCTGTAACTTCAAGGAATGCGAGAATCCAGCTTGCATCTTGGGTTAAGAACTACGGGGCAGCCATGGCATGGTGGTTAAGGTGACTGTGCAGTTCAAGTCCTGAACCCAGCCAGCTGAAAACCACTGAATGCATGGGTGCCCAAAATCCCAAAAGGCGGGAGAAATGGAGAAGAGATCCTGGCATGGCCACCTACCGTGTGGGCATTTATTCACATGCCCTCCTCCCTCTCTCTGTCTTACTGCAGTGAGTGCACATGACCCCTGGCAAATTAAGATAGAAAAGAAAAAACAAGAATGAAGCACTTTGGGGCCAGCCTGTAGCCTAGTGGTTAAAGGAGCTGGATCCTACATGGCTGGCCACATGGCTGTCCATGGTTCGGATCTTGGTCCTTGAAAAACATGCCAGGCATGAGTGCTCACATTCCTAAAATCCTAACAGGATAGAAAAATGGAGAAGGGCTTGTGGTATGACCATTGGGCAGTACGCTCTCGCTCTCGCTCTCGCTCTCGCTCTCCCTGGTGAGTGCAGAGTGAATTCCCTCTGATGATGTAAAGAGGAGGAGGAAGAGTGCACTGACTTCCATTCTGGTGCAAAGCTCTTAGCTCCCTGTAGCAAGGACTCCCTGCACAGCATGGACAGAGGACGGACTCGGGTAGCCCTCCTCGAAGGAGAGGCTAGAGAGCGGGCCAGGCCACATGGTGGAGGCCTTTAGGTGACAGGCTAAGGTATTCAAGCTTCCATGAGGGTGAGATATCACCATGATGGCAGCGTAGGGGTGAATTTCAGGGCCCAGGGCTACAGAGGCAGGGAGTCTGGTGGGTTTGGAGACCATTGCACTAATGTTTCCAAAAACTCCGTTTTTTATTCCATTATTGGTTTGTGACACTACTTTCATCAATGTGTAGCAAAATGAGAAAATTAAAGACAGTTTAGTCAGCTTTTCATGACGATAAATTTTATTCCATTTTAACAGACTTCCTTTTAGTTTGAAATCGTGGCCACTTGGGGCTGGCAGGTGTGGTGGTTAAGGGCGCTGGACTCCCACATGGCCGACAACAGTTCAAGTCTTGGACCTGGCCACTTGCTTTCTCTCTCCCTCTCTGGTCAAATTAAAATAAATAAATAAAGTTAAATAAAATAATTACTAAAAATTTGTGACCACCAAACCTTTGTGGGGGCAAAATTGTCATCTATGCAGTTATGGTGCGAGTAAGGCTTTAACATGTCTATATCTATTATATCTGTCTGTCAAATTACCTAATTGTGTCCTAGCCTTCAAATAATAAAAAAAAAAAAAAAATTGTTTGGTCCCTCTGGTTCTCCAAATTCCCCTCTGAGGTTTTCTGGGAGGTGAAGTCCACAGAGGTGGGGCCTCCTGAACAGATGCGGGCTTGGAGTCAGGTTAGGGTCGGGGATGCCTAAGAGAGGGGAGCTGGAGGTGGTGGAGCCCACAGAACGACACCCTTGACACTTCTCTGCACGTGGTCTCTCTTCTCAAAACTGAAACACAGAGACTAGCAGTTAGCGTAATGGCTATGTTGCTGGACTCCCATGTAGTTGACCGCGGTTCGAGTCCCGGACCCAGTGGCTTAAACTCACGCTGGGCTTATGTGCGTGCGTGCGTGCCCAAGATCCCGAGAGGAGAATGCAGGAGAAGGGATTGTGGTGTGGCCATCCCCCCTGGAGGTGATTTCTTGCGTTCTGTCTCTCTATCTCTCTCTTTCTGGCGAGCGCACACGCCCTATAGCAAAAACCTCTGCACAAAAAAAAGAAAAGAAAAAAAACTGAAACATATAATCAGATTTTACTTTTTTTTTTCCTGGTAATACCCCATGAGTGCCTGTTTTGGGGTCCGTTGTATTATAAATGTATTTTATGAAATTCACGAGCGTATGATTACTCCTCACATTTCCCCCTTAATTCCATTCTTAGAAAATCATTAGATGACTTAGTGTTTTATAATTAACTACCATCAGCCTTCACTTTACAGCTTTCTTGAAGAATCATTTTTCCGTACAGTGGCTTTAGGAGTCCTCATCTCCTGCCCTTCCTAACTAAGCCTTGCTTCCTGGGAGAGAAGAGGATGAGGAATGAGTACCCGCTTCTCTGACAGTGACTGTCTCTGTAATATCAGACAGTCTTCCACACTGCTGTTCTGAGGGTCCTATTACTTTGGTCTCAACACAGATGAGAGCTGGTTTTGTCAAGCAGACACCATCAGCGTGTGGCTGGGGGAAGCTGGATGCTGTATTTTCATTTTTCTTAAATCTCCTGTTTGATTTTCTTGTTCTCTGGCATTTCTAATCTACAAAATCAAACACAGTGTAATACAGTTATGGGGCCCTGGCCTAATCGTTGCCTGAGAGGAACAACCCTTCCTAACGGGTCGCCTGATCAGTTTCTCCTGTGAGGTCTCGTCTCGCACCTTTCATATTATCCTCCTGTGACCATCCTACACTCACATTCGCCTCCCAGAGCTTATCAGATTCGTTTCCTTTATTTATTTGTTTAAAGTTGATTTGTTTAATTCTTCTGGGGAGGGGTTCATATCTTAGAAGGTGTTTATGCTGCAGTCCACCCCCAGCCACTGCCAGTCTGGCTCACAGGCACACACATGCCCTGCATGTAGAAGGACCCTGGGACACAAACCTGGGCCTCCCCAGTGGGTACGGCATCTAGAGCATGGCATTACTGCTCTGCCACTGGCTGACCCAGTTTCCTTTATCTGGATTTTGTATAGAATATCCTACTCCCAAATGAAATCAATTTGACATGTCATCCTTGAAAATTTTCAAGAACAACGAAGTATTCTTAGGAAATATTTTTTTCCATTCAAGTGAATTAAATTGTTTATTGATTGCACACGATGATGGGAGATACGCGAGCTTCAGCCCCATGTATTTTATCTGGTACCATCATTCAGTTTAGATATGCTGCAGAGGACGTGCCAGTAATCAGTTTTTTAATAACCAAGTTCTGTGACTTTGCTTGGGTGAACTTTTGAGTGAACTTTGGGCCACAGTAACTGTCAGTTCAACTGCCCCCATGTTTTTGAAGGCAACTGGCTTCCCCACCCGAGCAGGTAGTGAATAATTATTAATTTCAAACTAGAACCTGGCACCATCCTGATGGGATTCTAACTTCACACTGTTGGGAAGTTTACCAAGATGACTTCAGAGTAGGCTACACGGCACATTTTTTTAAAAAAAAGAGACATTTATTCAGCATCACAATTAGACGGTTTACATCTAGTGATCAACAGCATGGGATCACCCCAAATCTCCAAAACGACATTAAAACCCTTTGTTAAAATGCTTTACACTTCCCACAGAACAGAAACTAAAGTGGTTTACCAAGATGACTTCAGAGTAGGCTACATGGCACATTTTTTTAAAAAAAAGAGACATTTATTCAGCATCACAATTAGACGGTTTACATCTAGTGATCAACAGCATGGGATCACCCCAAATCTCCAAAACGACATTAAAACCCTTTGTTAAAATGCTTTACACTTCCCACAGAACAGAAACTAAAGGGACCTGTTATACAGTCAGTCACAAATACAGTCCTTGAGTTTTTTGCCCATACACGTGAGTATTATCTAACATGTCTTTACAGCAGTGAGACCCTGCCACCACTGCGCTTGGCTGAGTTCACAAATCTGTGGTAACCTGTAGCTGCCCTGTCACTTCTCTGCGTCTCCTCTCCTGCTAAGCTTTGTTTCTTGGCAATAATTAAAACCTTCTGGGGGCCAGCAGGTGGCAGAGTGGTTAAGGCGTTGGACTCCCACATGGCTGACCACGGTTCAAGTCCTGGAGCTGGTGGCTTGCTTTCTCACGTTCCCTTTCTCTCTGTCTCTTTGTTTCTCTCTGGTCACAAGACTAATAATAATAACAACAACAATGAATAATAAAAAACAAACCTTCTGCCACTGCCATAGCTACTGCTGCTGCTGGGACCACCACAGCCACCTTGATTTCGTGATTTGGCAAAGAATTGGCCTCCACCTCCATAAAGTCAGAGCTTCTGCCTCCAAAGTTTCCCTCCCTTCATGGGTCTAGAATTTGAAAACTTGATTGTTGTAAATCATTGTAACTTCAACCAGCTCCCAAATTGCTTCCATCATTACCAAATCCATTATAGCCACCCCTACTTCCACCATGTCCACCACCGCCATGGCTGCCACTGAGGCCACCACAACCACTGGAGTTTCCTCCATGACCACCCACACCACCTCCACAACCACCACCAAGGTTTTCGGAAGCACTCTGCCCTCTTCAGCTGGAGGCAGCACTGGCAAGCTTTCGTTTGGACAGGACTTTCCTTACTTCTCGGTTGCGGCCATTTTCAGTGTGGTATTTCTGAATGACATCTTATCCACAGGGTCATGATCATCCAACGTTACAGAAGCAAAAACCTGTCTTCTTGCCACCGCCTCAGTCAGTCATGGTTTCAATCACTTCAGTTTTCCCATACCGTTCAAAATCATCTCTCCGGTGTTCGGTGTCTTCTTTAATGCCACCAACAAAGATCTTTTTCCAAGTGGGCACCGGTCTTTGAGAGTTTTCTCTTCAGACAGCCCTCTTCCGTTCCACAGCTCTTGCGTCCACCTGGCGTGGCCTTCCACCCGTGGCTGCATCCACCTCCTCCACAGTGGCAGACACGGCAGCCCTGAAGGCTCTGAAGCGCTGGGTGTTTGGTTCTCATTTATCTCACAGCCCAGGAGCATTCCCATTGTGGGAGTGGCTCCCCAGCCTGTCCTTGGTTGATACAAAGCTCAGCCCTCTGAGGAAGAGTGCAGCTGTTCTGGCTCTCAGGTGAGGCTGACTTAGACGTGACGGTAGTGGGGAGAGGCTTTCCTGCCTGCAGCCACAGACAGATAGGGTATTTGACATCTTCCTTGTTAGATAAACTCCTCTTCATGTGGTCTACCTTCTTCCCACACATGCTCACTCGAGGGTAAACTCACAGCCTCCGTCGCTATCCTCCCAGTGCCACAGACTCTGTCGTCTTGAAAGCCTGCATTTGTTCTGATCTGAGGATTTCAGTTAGAAATGCCAGCTGTTCCTTTACCTTCCACCTCCACGGCCATCTCCGGCATATCATTAAAGAGTTTTATGTAGAGGAGGAACTGTTAATAAGGCTGCATCTCTTGCCTCATTATTTAGAGGAAGTCATGGAGTCAGTGTCACCTCAAATCACCTCAAACTGTAACTGCGAATATTGCTCATGATCTCTGCCCCTCTGTCAGGCTCTCGCTCACTACCAGCTGTTGTTACTTACCTGTGCTCCTGTTACTCCAGTTGGGTGCTTAGTCAGTACTTCCTGAACGAAATTTAATTATGGTAGAGCTCTAATAGCATGTAGCTAATCTGTGGGTGCTAAGTGTTGGTGATTCTCGGTGTTCTAACCTCATTCCTTTTCTTACTCTGCACACTTTCTTTGATTTAATATGAAGGGACTTCAAAAAGTTTGTTGAAAAAGTGGAATTAAAATATGAGTCTATGCTAATACAAAAACTTGTTTGAAATCTGTGCATTGTTTTTATATATTTTCCATGAACTTTCAGAAGGCATCCCACCCAATATGTTCATATGTTGGATTGGTGGAAAAGTCATGATGTATTTTTCTATGCAAAAACGTGTCATGACTTTTCTGGGGACCCAATAGTCCCATGACCCTACGGGGTGGGATCTTGTAGCCCACGTCCTAGGACACGATTTGGAAATCAGTTCCAGGGCAGCCTGTCCTCCTGAGGTCCATGTCCATCCTACTTGGTTGTCCCTCGACCGCACGGGCCAGGCCGGAAGTCGACACGCCCTCTTACATTCCCCCTGATGGAACCAGAGCACCAGTCACACGGGCCTGACTTGTCTTCTTTTTTCTTTTTAATTGCCAGAGTGTAAATACAGAGAGAGAGCGAGAGAGCGAGCACCTCTCGGTGGAGCGTGTCACACCCATTTACCGCTGTTTCTCCACCCCGCTGCCATCTGGGGCATGCACACTCGTGTTTCTTCAGGTCACGGGGCTGGGTGAAACCACGGTCAGCCACGTGGGACCTGGCTCTCTCAAGCACTAGGCCGTGGAGCCAGCTGCACGCCCATCTTTTCTAGTCTTTTCCTTTCTTCACATCTTTCTGCCATCGACATTTGCCGAACAGCATAATTTGCAAAACCAAGCAGTTGCAGAAATGATAAATTTTTTCCATTTTTATTCGTTATTTATTTATTTATTTTTACCATAGGATACCTGCATTTGCCAGAGAGAGGCAGAGAAGGAAAGTGAGACATCACCTCCTGGGGAGATGGCCATGCTGCTGCAATCCCTTCTTCATTCTCCTGGGACTTGGGGCATGCACGCACATGCAACCACTATGACTTTCAAGCCACCAGGTTTGGGTCTCAAACCACAGTTGGCTATGTAAGGAGTCCGGTGCCCTAACCACTATGCCACTTGGCTGGCCCCCCAAAACATTTCTATCCAAAAAGTGCTGCAATGAATTGTAGAACATAAAGAGTACACAGACCACCCAACCCAGAATATAAACTGTCAAGTGTACTGATCACTGAGCACTCCAGAGTCAGTCATGGACACCTGTTTCTCTTGTATCGTATTTCCTGCAAATGTACAAATCATCGGGAAGCTTCTTTGGAGTGTCACACACATCCCAAAGGAAGGGTGGACCAGCGTTCATGGACGATCCTTCCCAAAGTCTCCTGTTTCCTTGCTCGCTCTGTCTCGTTCTTTATCGTAGGATGATAATGGGGCGTCCCCCGAGCCAGCCCTGCCATCAGCCCAGCGTCATCTTCCTCTTCAGTGGTGCTTAACCCTCGTCAGTCACCAAGTGCTAGCAATTTGATTCTTTCTTCCTAATACTTTTTTTTGGACAGGTTTTTGTTATAGGGTGTGTACGTTTGCCAGAAAGACAGAGAGAGACAGAGAAAGAGAAAGCGAGAAATCACCCCCTGGAGAGATGGCCATGCCGCAATCCCTTCTCCTCCATTCTCCTCTCGGGATCTTGGGCCGCACGTGCCTGGCGGGAGTTTAAGCCACCGGGTCCGGGACGCGAACTGCAGTCGACTACATGGGAGTCCAGTGACATAGCCATTACACTAACTGCTGGTCCCTCTTCCTAATACTTTTTGTGTTTTTCCTCTTCTAAGCATCTTTACTACCATTTGTCTGAAGCATTTAACTGCATTTTTTATCTTCCCTGTGGGCCCATCTGGACAATACTAGCCTACGTGCTACTGGAGGAGATTCTTAAAGTTTACATTTTGTGGGACCAGCAGTTAGTGTAATGGCTATGTCACTGGACTCCCACATAGTCGACCACGGTTCGTGTTCTGGACCTCGTGGCTTAAAACTCATGCTGGGCGCATGTACGTGCGTGCCCAAGATCCCGAGAGGAGAATGGAGGAGAAGGGATTGCAGTGTGGCCATCCCCCCTGGGGAGTGATTTCTCACTTTCTGTCTCTCTGTCTCTCTCTGTCTGTCTGGCGAGCGCACGCGCCCTATAGCAAAAACTTCTCAAAAAAAAAAAAAGTTTACATTTTGCTGTTCCTCTTGTTGAAATAGATGAGTGGTCCCAATTCTGTTCAGGATAAAATCCAGACCCTTCTGAATGCTGAGAGAGGCCCCATACGGTCTGGTCCTACCTACTCCTCCGGGCATTCAGTTCCCTGCCTGTGCCCTCTCTCCCATCCTCCCTTCCAGCTGCCGAGTTACAAGTCAGTCTGGAATCAAACCCTCAGAAACGGTTTGGGTTCAAATCTCGGCTCTGTCAATTACTAGCTGTATAACTTGTAAAAGTCAGTTATGTTTGGGGGTTTTTGGTGGCGTGGTGGTTAAGGTGCTGGTCTCCCACATGGCCAACTGTGGTTTGAATCCCAGACCTGGAGGCTTGTTTTCCTACCTTCCCTTTTTCTGTCTCTCTCAAGTCAAATTAAACGAATAATAAGGATGATGATAAATGAAATAATTCCTTTTTTAATAAAAGGTCATTTATGTTCTTGGTGCCTTGGCTTATCCATAAAACGAAAGAAACAGTAGCTCCTGTTTTAGTCATCAGGAAGACCCAGTGAGCTAGTGTGTATTGAATGACTACCACGGCATTGTAAATACATATTTGTGTGTGTGTTGCTGTTGTTACTACTTTACTCGAAGTTCATCAGTATTATAATTGGTCTGTTTTCTTCCTCGTTTCATGCACTGTTTCTGCGCCTTGAATCCAGCACTCCCAGTTCACCGGCTGATCCCTACTGCTCTCTTTCCTCATCGGGGGTTAAATGTTAGCCCTCGGGGCACCTTCAGCACCCCCCTTTGCCCTAGGCCGGGTTAGCTGCCCCTCCCGTGTGCCCGCACGGCATCTGTGCACAGTAGGCAGGTGTGGCCGTGGCCTTTGTGACCGAGAAGTCCACCAGGCTTAGTCATTTGAAATGAGGGTTAACAATAACATGTGAGGGCTCTTCAAAAAGTTCCCAGAAAATGTGCATTACGAAAAAGATATGCATGGATTTTAAAGTTTTTTTGCATCAAAATAAACTAATTTTTAATTCCATATTTCATAAAGCTTTTTACATGGTGGGGGACTTCAAAGGTTCATGCACGGTTTCTTCATAATAATGCATTTTTGTTGACCTTTATATTTATGTGTGTATATATACATACATAAATGTACACACACACACATGTACACACACACACACACACACACACACACATAAAATGTTCTTTCCCAGGACCAGCAGTTAGCGTAATGGCTATGTCACTGGACTCCCACATAGTCTACTGCGGTTCGCATCCTGGACCCGGTGGCTTAAAACTCACGCCGGGCGCGTGTGCGTGCATGCCCAAGATCCCGAGAGGAGAATGGAGAAGGGATTGCGGCGTGGCCATCCCCCCTGGGGGGTGATTTCTCGCTTTCTGTCTCTATGTCTCTCTCTGTCTGTCTGGTGAGCGTGCACGTGCCCTATAACTAAAACCTCTCCAAAAAAAAAAAAGTTCTTTCCCTCGGGCCTGCACTCTCGGTGGGGGGGAGAGCACCCCCAGTGAAGCCCGGCCACATTGCAGTCTCCCCTCCCCGCTCACTCCTCCCGTCAGGATTTGGGCACACGTGCACTTAGGCCTTGCCTGTGTTCTCGGCCGCCAGAGCCTCACTCGCAGCCCCTCTGTGGACCCGGCCTTGTCAGCTGCTGTGCTGTGATGCTGGCTTCCATGAACTTTGTGAAGGCGTGTGTGTGGGGCGCGGCGGGGTGCACTATGATTATGAGGATTCGATCAGGCAAGGCACGAGTGTGGTACTGAAAGTGCTCTCAGCGGGTATCCATCCCCAAAGGAAAGGTTCCACTGTGTTTTAATTTCCTAGTTGTTTGCATGACCCCACACTGGGCTAGGGCTGAGTGTGGGTGACTGTTTATCACGATGCCTCGTGCCCTACACGGACCAGTGTCAGCGAGTGTTCATGGGGCAGGTGGATGCGCGTCTTTAATGCAGAAAATCTTTGTACCCCTAACGACTGTCCTTGTGTCCTGAGTCATGATGTGGGACGTTGACCCTCTTTCCAGGAAGACATAACCCCAGATTTCAGGAGACTCAAGTCATGAACTTTGCCCTAGAAGATGGGTCCCCATTTATTTAGGGAGAAGAGGAGAAAAATGCATTTCAGTCAGTGCCAAGTACTCAGATACATGGCTGACGCAGTAAGAGGAATATTCTGGAATTCAGCTCATTTTATAGATGTTACCCTGTTTTATCTTTTCCCAGCAACTTCTTGGAGAAAATAATAAGATTTCTAGTTTTTTCTTCTTGCTATAGGGCACATGTGCTTGCCAGAGAGAGAGACAGACAGCCAGAAAGACAGAGTTGGGGGGTGAGAAATCACCCTGCAGGGGAAGACAGCGCCATGGTCTCTCCTCTGTTCTCGAGATTTCCCGTGTGCATGCACATGTGCTTGGCGTGATTCTCCAGCTGTCGGCTCTGAGATGTCCACTCCAAGGCCATATGGGATCTGGTGACTTAAGCTCCATGCAACCTTTTAAACACAGGGAACTTTCTTTCTTTAAGAGAAATTTTTGCTATAGGGTGCATGCACTCACCGGAGAGGCAGAGAGAAGGCAAGAAATCACCCCCCGGGGAGTGGCCACAACGTAATCACTCCCTTCATTCTCCTCTCTGGGTTTTGGACACACACACATGTGCCCCACATGAGTTTTAAGCCGCCAGCTTGAGTTTTAAGCCACCAGCTCCCGGACTCAGGCCACAGTGGACTATGTGGGAGCCAGCGATGTAGCCATTACGGCATCTGCTGGTCCCAAACACAGGCAATTTCCAGTCATCGATGAGGATAACAGGTGTTTTGGATTGAGAGTTGGCATTAGGTAAACCCCTCACCTGTCCCCTTCCCACCCAGAAGCTCACTTGTGCCACCCACACTGCCTAGAGTTTTCCCACGAGCTGCTCTCCTCGAGGAAGGTTGAAGATGGTCTTTAGAAGCTTCTCCAGAAAGGCTGACGCCATATCCTGGGCCTGCCTGTGGGGAGGCACACCGAGGGCCGAGTGGTTGGGCCTGCCTGCGGGGAGGCACACCAAGGGCTGAGTGGGCAGGCAAGTGTCTGCTCAGGGCAGGACCTAGAGGGCAAATCTGAGTGCAGAGCCATTAGAGGAGGGCCTCGCCCGGGAACTCAGTGACGAACGCCGTTTCCTTTGTACCTAGGCAGCCTATGAAATGACATGAGGAGTGAGGACCGGTCACTCTTTCAAAGTCCGTCCTAAAAGGCATTGTCTGGGCCAGCCCTGTCGCACAGCGTTTAAGCACAATACACTGGGATCCGGATCCCACGTGGCTGACCTTCATGCTAATCCTTGCCCCAGTGCCTTAGAAATCATGATGGCGGGACCAGCGGATGGCACGGTGGTTACGGTGCTGGATGCCCACGTGGTTGACTGTGGTTTGAGTCCTGGACCTGGTGGCTTGTTTTCTCACTCTCTCTCTGGCCAAATTGAATAATAATAAATAAATAAATACATTTTTTTAAATAGTAATTTTTTAAAAATTCTGATGGGGTGAGACCAGCAGATGATGTAATAGTTACATCTCTGGACTCACATGTAGTCAACCTTGGTTCAAGTCCTGAACCCAGTGCCTTGTAATTTATGCTGGTGGGACTAGCTGTTAGTGTAATGGCTATGTCGCTGGACTCACATGTAGTCAACCTTGGTTCGAGACCTGAACCCGGTGCCTTAAATTTATGCTGGTGGGACCAGCTGTTATAGTAATGGCTATGTCGCTGAACTCCACTGCGGTTCGAGTCCTGGACCCGGTGGCTTAAACTCACGCCAGGCGTGTGTGCATGCGTGCCCAAGATCCTGGGAGGAGAATGGAGGAGAAGGGAATGTGGCCCGGCCACCACCCCCGGGGGTGTCCAGCGACATAGACATTACACTAACTGCTTGTCCCTTCCAAAGTGCATTTTTTTAAAGGGGTCTTTTGATGGGTTTCAGGGCAAACTATATTATGAATAAGAAAATAAATGTGAACAATTAAGAATGACCAGGCGTACTCTGTGAGTGACAAGGAGGAAGTGGCCGCTATGACAGAATGTGGAGCAGCCAGTTGTGCTGGAAGGAGTTCATAATTTAGTGTTATTGTCTGAAATGGCGTGGGTTTAACTAAGCCACCGATTCAGAGCTGACTCTCGGTGCTTGTGATTTTCCCAGAACGGGATGAAATCATTCCATTTCATTTTGGGGAAAGTACTGTACGCTTTACAGACGAAAGCCTGGGGGTGATGCACAAAGGCCTCTTGCAGTCCTGGACGCTCCACGTTTTAGCAGTGCTTCCTGGGCTGGCTGGATGGCGCAGTGGGAATACACTGCTCGAGTGCCATGGCTCCACGGAAGGTCGGGGGTTCCTTTCCCTAGTCACCGCGTGCCAGGCTCACGTGCTCACGGTCCTGGCTGGTGGACAGGCTGTGTGGGGGTGCCTCTCTCTCCCTCTCAAGAAATAAAGAAATAGACTTAGAAAAGAAACAGCTATTCCTAACCCTTATTATTTCACATAGTTTATACGTAGGTCAAGAGAGCTCGTTCGCTATGTGATGTAAAATGACATTCATGTTTGTCTCTTTTCTCACAGGGCCGGGTTCCCATCGGAGTCCGCAGAGCAGCTCCCGTGCAGAGGAGCTCATCCAATTTCATGCCTCTGCTCTCTGTGTGTGTGACACACTGAAGAGTCACGAGAAATGGCGGTCACTCTCTGAGGGTGGACACCACCAGGATTCGCAAAGACGAGCAGTAATCGCGCCCTGTTCACAGGATGACTCAGGTTAGCGGCTTCCTGCTGTGCTGCAACTCACGTTACGTGAGGCTTTGGGCAACACGCGTGGTCGGTCCACCTAGAGTCCCACTTCCTGCCATTTTAACTTCATGACCAGGTGATGTAAGTTGGAGCTTATTTTTGCACTAGGTGGAAAAAGGTATTTGGAAATACTTGTGCGGGGTAAGGAAATTACTAGAACACATTTCATCATTTTTAGAGAGCAAAATACTTTTCTAGGACTTCTCTCTGTGTCTCTGGTGAGTGCACGCGCCCTTACAGCAAAAGTCTCTCTTAACAAAAACATCACAAAGGACGCATGTCCATGCATGCCCCAAATCCTGACGGAGTGGAGAAACGGAGGAAAAAGGAATGTGGTGTGACCCCCTCCGGTTGGCAGTGTCTCTCTCTTCCTCTCTCCCTTTTTCTGATGACTACACACATCCTCTGGGAATTGAAGAATGAAAGATCAACTCCCGTGGTTCTCAGCGGCAGAGATCAAATATGGCCAAGAGACGTCCAGGGTCAGAGTGGACACGCAGATTCTG
This sequence comes from Tupaia belangeri chinensis, assembly GCF_000334495.1. Taxonomy (NCBI): domain Eukaryota; kingdom Metazoa; phylum Chordata; class Mammalia; order Scandentia; family Tupaiidae; genus Tupaia; species Tupaia belangeri. The sequence goes on along the minus strand of NW_006160139.1, from coordinate 340,758 downwards.
AAGCCAGGGCATACTTGCCGGAGTGCACTGGGTCTCAGATAGGGACCAGGGCTGGAGGGAGTGGGAGTGACCATGGCGGGAGGAGACCACACCCCCCCCGGCCCTCCCGGGGTGGCCGTGTGTAGAAGCAGTGCAGCTGTGGCAGTGGTAGGCTCCCAGAGTGCAGAGACGAGGAAGACCCCTGGTGAGCTGCCCCCTGCTCACTTACGCACAGGCCCTGAGGGTGCGAGGTGTCAGACTTCTCCCCTATGCCAGACCTCTACAGTACAAAGTGAGTTTTGTTATGCAAAGTGCAATATTTTTTTTTTGAGAGGCTTTCTGCTATAGGGCACGTGCGCTCACCAGACAGACAGAGAGAGACATAGAGACAGAAAGCGAGAAATCACCCCCCAGGGGGGATGGCCGCGCCACAATCCCTTCTCCTCCATTCTCCTCTTGG
>NW_006160139.1:324639-338730 GCF_000334495.1 Tupaia belangeri chinensis | reverse complement strand
TGTGTGTGTGTGTGTGTGTATGTGTGTGTGTGTTTGTGTGTGTGTGTGTGTGTGTGTGTGTGTGTGTGTATATATATATATCTCCTTACGGAGCGTGTGGTATCTCCCGCAAGGGCATGTTAGCAGAGAGGGGGTGTGAGCTCTTCCCGGCATTATGGCTGTCTTAGAGGGGACACACGTTGGGATGGAGACAAGAGACAGCTCAGAGACCAGGCCGGGGTGTGCAGATACAGCCATGGAAGACGGAAAGGCGGCAGCACTGCGGCAGCTGTGGCCTCCCAGGCTGACCTGGGTCCAGCACGACATGGCCTCAGGGCAGTCTGTGGCCAGAGGACTCCGGTGAGGGGCCTCTCATCGGGGGAGCCCTGCTGGAAACTCCAGTGGCCATGTGCATACTGGCTCCGGTGAGGTTCAGGCTGTGGCTGCGAAGAGGCAGTCGTCAGCCATGCTGTAGTCTAGTCCTGCCACTGGAATGTCACAATGAGCTAAGAGGAGAGGTTTGTTGGGAGCGTACTCAGTGGCTCACAGAATAGAGGGGATTGTCACAAATCAAACCGCAGAGAAGGTAGGACTTTTTTTTTTTTTCTTTACAGAGAGGTTTTTGCTTTAGGGTGCATGGGCTCACTGGAGAGACACAGAGAGACAGAAAGCAAGAAATCAGCCCCTGGTGGGGATGGCCACACCGCAACCCCTTCTCCAGTCTCCTCTTGGAATCTTGGGCACGCACACAGGCATACGCACCTAGTATGAGTTTCAAGCTGCCCGGTCTGGGACTCAAATCGCTGTTGACTACGTGGGAGCCCAGAGACATAAGCATTACACTGTCTGCTGGTTCCGCCAGGACTCTTAATTTCTGAGGAGGACCTTTCTTAGGGGTGCCCTCAGCAGGTCATCTCAAACCTGCTGACAGTTCCCAGAGCAGAGAGAATGATTAGATCCTAGTGTCCCCCAACCCCACACTCCCCATGTGTGACTGGCAGGCTCCAATGTCACTTGGAGACTGAGTGAGGAGCGGTTTCTGAAAGGAAGAGAAGAGACGCAGAAGTTTTTAAAAAGCATTTTAATTTCTAAAATGTTTGGATTGCAAGTGATGGTCTTTTGTGCATTGGAGTGTATCAAATATTACTTGGAGAGAGATCAAATATTGCCAGAATCTTAGAACTCCAAAGTTATTTTTCATTACTGTGTTAGGCAGACTGTCTACTGTTTCACACTAATGTCACATTTTTATAAAAAAAATTCTTACCTCGGGACCAGCAGTTAGCGTAATGGCTATGTCGCTGAACTCCCATGTAGTTGACCGTGGTTCACGTCCTGGACCCCATGGCTTAAAACTCACGCCGGGCGCGTGTGCGTGCGTGCCCAAGATCCCGAGAGGAGAATGGAGGAGAAGGGATTGAGGCGTGACCATCCCCCCTGGGGGGTGATTTCTCACTTTCTTGCTCTCTTTGTCTGTCTGTCTGGCGAGTGCACGCGCCCTATAGCAAAAACCTCTCAAAAAAAAAAAAAAAAATTCTTACCTTGACCAGAAATTACTTCCAGCCATACCTTTCTGCCCACAGGTGTCTTCTCCCGCCCCCTCTCCTCCCGTCCTTCCTGCGGCGTCTGTTCCAGCAGCCCGGCTGATGCCACTTTCAGGTTCGCTGCTGTCCCTGAGAGGCAGGTTAGCAGGCCCTCCAGCACAGTAGCTTGCCTGTCTAGGGAAGACTCTTACATGGACGTTGCTTCTTGTAAGCTCAATTTAAGTTACAGGGAAAGGATATTTTCAGATTTTTTCGGGGACCAGCAGTTAGTGTGATGGCTATGTTGCTGGACTCCCACGTAGTCGAACGCGGTTCAAGTCCCAGGCCCGGTGGCTTAAACTCATGTCGGGCATGTGTGCATGCATGCCCAAGATCCTGAGAGGAGAATGGAAGAGAAGGGATTGCAGCATGGCCATCCCTCCTGGGGGGTGATTTCTCACTTTCTGTCTCTCTGTCTCTCTCTGTCTGGCAAGCACACATGCCCTATAGCAAAAAAACAAAAACAAAAAACAAACAAACAACAAAACAAAACAAAAAACTCTCCAACCCCTCCAAAAAAAAAAAAAGAGAGAAAGAGAAAATTCTTTCTGTTTCTAAGCTAATTTCTGAGATGAAGTTTTCAATTTTTTATGCATTTATTTAAAGATGTGTGCTTTTTTCACACAAGTAAGCCTCACTCAAATTTTCTTTCTTATCAGTTTTCTATTACACTGAAAATGAATATGTTAAACTTCAACATAATACAATTTTAAACTCCTAGAGCAAAAATGTTAACCTTCCTTGGCATTAGTTTGGATTGTAATTTTTAATTACAAAGGTCTAAGCAAATTTTAACTGCAGTTAGAAATTGTCACAATCTAATTTGCGTCGATGACTGATTCATATGTAATGAATTATGAACAATTTATACTTGAATAGATTTTGAGCCCTACTCTGTTTAGATATTAAATTAATAACAAGGATAAAATTATATATTTTACCTCTTCTCTCCTTCTCTCTATTCCTGTTCCTATTAAATTCCAGCGCCAATTTTATCTGCTTTCCCCACTCCCCGTCCCTGTCATCTTCCACATCAGTATATACGAAGGGCATGGCCATAACTCAGCACGCACTGCGGTCCCCTTTCCTCTTCCTTTCCCTTTTCCTAGTTCCTTTCTCCTTTTCCTCGTCTTTCCATCTTGCCAGAGTTTTCTTTAAAAAATGAATAAATATATATATATATATATATATATATATACACATACACTTGGTACATAGCTCTGTCCTCTTCGTTTTGTGACCTGGAATTGCTGCTTCCTCTCTTAGGTTTGTAAGTGAGAAGATGAACTGTTCAGACACCCACGGGAGGCGCCGAGTTGCTGTTCTTTAGGTTCTAAGGTTTACAAAGGCAGTGAAATTATTCAGAAAGGTTTTGTTCTCTGTTGAGCTCAGCCTGTTTTTCCATTCAGTGACACAGAGAATCACGTAAACAACAACCGCTCAACATAGGAGTGATAGTTAGCCTAATGGCTATGTCGCTGGACTCCCATGTAGTCGACCGTGGTTCGAGTCCCAGACCCCATGGCTTAAACTCACGCTGGGCGTGTGTGTGTGCGTGCCCACGATCCCGAGAGAATGGAGGAGAAGGAATTGTGGCATGGCCATCCCCCCTGAGGAGTGATTTCTCGCTTTCTGTCTCTCTGTCTCTCTCTGTCTGTCTGGCAAGCTCATACGCCCTACAGCAAAAACCTCTCCAAAAACAAACAAACAAACAAACAAGAACATAGGAGTATATAGCTAGGGGATTTCTGTTTGAATATTTCTTATGTGGTACTGAAGTAGCTGGTACTCGCCTCCGTGCGTAATGGCAGTGAGCACAGCAGGGCCGTTAGGGACGGTAAGAGTGGGTGAGGGCGGTGGCCACAGCAGGGCCTTAGGGACGGTAAGAGTAGGTGAGGGCGGTGGCCACAGCAGGGCCGTTAGGGACGGTAAGAGTAGCAGTCCCAGGCTGCTCCAGCGGTGCAGCGGCAGCGTCCTTTCTGGGCCCTTGGCACAGCTTCCCTGCCCGTCCGTGGGCTGAGACCAGTACGCCTCTGTCTTGCAGGTGTTCCCCTTGGAAGCCATCTTCATGATCTCTTACTTTAATGTGATCGACTTTATTTTTCCTTTTCTGGTTAGTACTTAGATGGAGATGTTTTTCTTAGAGGAGATTTTTTCTTGTGCCCTTGCTGGAGAGACAGAGAGAAAGAGACAGAAAGCGAGAAATCACACCCCGAGGGGGATGGCCAGGCCACAATTCCTCCTTCTCCATTCTCCTCTGGGATTTTGAGTATGCACGCGCATGTGCCCAGTGTGAGTTTGTAAGCTGCTGTGGGTCTGGGACTCAAACCCTGGTCAATTGTGGGAGTCCAGCAAGGTAACCATGACATCATCTGCTGGCTCCTATTTTAAGAGATTTTAAACCTGCTCCAAAGCCTCTAAAACCTCCATTGTTTTACTAGGTAACAAGAGGTTTTAATTTATAGAACTACCAGCGTTTGTAGGAAGACATTTTAAAAAACAGGAATTTTCCTTTGAACCAAAACATGGAGGTCTGACTTTAGAAAAGAAACCCAGGGCAAGACGTACTGAAATTCCCACTGCAAACTTGAGACGTTCTTTCTGCCAAGAAGCCTGGGGTTCTGAGCCTGTTCCCAAGCCTCTGGCCGACCCCTTGGGAGGACATGTAGAGTAAGCACCATCCTAAGGGCATACCGATGTGTCTTTTGAGTTGAGGCACCAAGCAAGGGGTCAAACAAGGTCTCTCAGAGTTTCCTAGATCCCTGTGCGTCAGTAGGAAAGCCTTTGCCTCGGAAGCCCCTCCGGCCCTCCGACTGGTTTTACTTTCTACATGTGTTTGAGCATGTGTATAGTTTTATGGTGAGCTCTAAGAAGTGGAAACACTGGGAAAAGCGTTTTCATTTTGTTTTATGTGTGCGCACATCGTATATACAAAGTTGCCTTTGAAATTGTGGCCTTGGGTGTGTGTCACGCCCACCTGGTCCACCTTTGACATTACAAAGGACTGTTCAGAGGGGGAAAGGAGGAGAGAATGGCTTATGGGGATGATGGATTGTCCATTGTCTTGTTCGTCTTGATGGTATCACAGACAGATACATAGGTCAAACATCAAATTATATACTTGAGGGGCCAGCAGATGGCATAATGGTTACATCAACTGAACTCCACAGGGCTGACTGCTGTTCGAATCCCGGACCCGGTGGCTTAAAACTCATGCCAGGTGCATGTGCATGTGTGCCCCAAATCCTGAGAGGATAATGGAGGAAAAGGGACTGCAGTGTGGCCATCCCCCCTGGGCAATTTCTCACTTTCTGTCCCTCTGTCTCTCTGGCAAGTACACATGCCCTAAAGCAAAAATCTCTCTCTCAAAAACAAAACAAAAAAACAAAACATACTTTAAATAGCAGATCATTGTATGTCAATTATACCCAAATAAAACTATTAAGATAAAACTTATAAGAAAGAAATATTGCTCAATATTGGCTGGAGTCACATTATTAATTCATTTATTAAACATGTTTGAATCTTTGATATGTCAGCCTACCACTCGATACTATAGGCTAAACAAAGATGTATATAAAATCTCATTTCTTTATAAGTTCAGAATCTACCAGGAGTACTTAAACCACTATACTACTTTACAGAACATAATGCGTTTCAAGTTCTGAGGAGTTTGGAGGTTAAGGAGATTATACATATTGGAGAAAATTGAAGACCACAGGTAAAAGTTGCTACTTGCTCACGATATTAAATTAAGTGTTTGAAAGTGAGATGTAAAACTCTATCTAGTTTTTACTCAATATCATTGTAGTATACCTATAAGAAAGAAAAAGTAATTAGTAAAATAGGGGAAACTTACAGAGCTGGGTATATTCTAACAGAGTGTGATTTATAGTCTTTACTTTTTGATTATCTAGAGAGGCAAATTTCTTATAATGCACTGAGCTGTTCATTCCTTTTGGGGGGCATAGGGAATAATTAAAACCCCCATGCAGCCTCTCCCTCAAAAGTACTCAAGAACTTGAATGTCATGGCTGACGTCTCCATGCAAGAACACTTTGCTGCAGAGACAAGGACCATGGAATTTGGCAGGCCACAAACTGGCTCGTAACACTTTTGCCCAGAAGTAATCTTCATCTTTTCTGATCACATCTAATGGCCGAAATAAGTCATGCAGCTTTGTCTGGATGTTGGGCAGAGAAGTATTACCCTAATCATTTGCCCAGGCAGGAAAACCCAACATGTGTGACTTCTTACTGAAGTTCCTGCTGCTGTAACGGGAACTGCTAACGCCCTTCTTGTTGCTCCTCTGTCCCTAGGAAACATGCTAGGCTGCTTACTTCAGTAGTCTCCTGTCACTTTCTCTCCTCTCTTCCATCCTCCAAGGAATAAAGGCTAGAAATAAAACAAAATCCAAAACAAAGGAATCAAAGCCTAGTACTTGGTGTAAGTACTATGGCTGAGTTAGGGAGAACTCTCGTGGTGGTAAGGCCAGAAAGGCAACAGGAAAACAGCGAGGGGCACCTACTCACGCGGCTGGGCAGGGTAAGGAGTAGCCAGAGACTGGAGTGACGTCTTGTCCCTTCTTTATTTGTCTCTCACTTCCTCTTTCTCTGCCTGACTTTGTTCTCTTCTGCCTGAACACAGGTCTTCCCGTAGAGCAGGAAACAGTGTGGTTGGAGTCTGACTTTGTGTCTTTCCCGCTGTGCGATGCCAGAGAAAGCCACTTCCTGTTTAGCCCCTCACTGAGCTATCTCAAAGAAGGAATCCGACCGGCTCACCTTTCACTACCTGCTCATCACGGAACCCATGACTCTCCAGGGAGACAGGGTAACCCGACTGACCAGGCCTGCGTCACATGCCCATCCCAGGAGGAGAAGAGACGAGTTGTCAAGAGACAAGAGCTGGTAGACTTAGCTGGACAAACAGAAACAATGGCTGCTCTAGTCTCCCTAGAGTTCGATATACCTAGAGTGGTCTCTTAAAATTGTTAGCCACTCATACTGCCCTCCACTCACCAATGTAAAACCACCCACTTAGAATGAAATCCCAATTAGTTCTTGTCATTTTTCAGTGCATTGCTTTATTTGATTTCTCTCAGCTTTCAAATTGTTTTCTCTGCTTTCATAACTCACTAAAAAGACATCAGCTACGTGCTTCTTCATTTGCCAAGCATGTTTCGGCCTTAGGTAATTAAACTAGTTATTTCTCCAATCTTGGCATATCATCCAGCTGCTGTTCCTGCTGCTTCTCCATCTCTCACACACACACACACGCATGCAGACACGTGCACACATACACATACGCATGAGTGTATACACACACACGTTGAGTTTATTTTTTAGGAGACACGTCTTCATGTTTTGCTCTGATCTTGCATGTGTTTATCAACTTTTGTACTGCTTGGGCAAACGTGAGGAGATTCCAAAAGGTTCATGGAAAATGAAATTAAGGCAGGAGTTTATTTTGGTGCAAAAAAAAGTTGATTTCCATGCATAGGTATTTTTCAGGTACACATTTTTCATGAACTTTCCCAAGACCCCTCATATAGCTAATAACCTTGAAACAGTGTCTCTCTTGAGATAAAAGGCTTTTAAAATTTTCTGTTCTGGATAATAAAATGTCACTCTCCAGGGCACAGATACGGCAGGTTGGCTCAGAGCCCCTTTATCAGATGGGGGGCTCCCTATTTTTTTTTTTTTTTTTTAGGGGAATTTTTTGCTATAAGGTGTGTGAGCTCACTGGAGAGACAGAGAGACATAAAGAGAGAAATAACCTCCCCCACCCCCCACCCCGCCCCCTGGGAATGGCCACACCGTAGTCCCTTCTCCATTCTCATCTTGGGGTTTTGGACACACACGAACACACCCGGTGTACTCAAGCTGCCTAACCTAGGACCTGAACCGCGGTCGGCCGTGCCGAGCCCAGCGATGTAACTGTAGGCCATCTGCTGGCCCTGGGGCCCCTGGTTCAAGAGCCTGCAGCCGTACTAGGAGCCCGCTGTGTGCACTGTCTCCATCCAGTCTCAGCCCCTCCTTCCAGCCTGCTGCCCCTGGTGCTGTGAATGATAAAGACCTTTCTCTGACCTGGGACACTCTTCCTTCAGCCTCCAGGCACCAGGCAGGCTCACTTCCGCTTGTAGGAGGATGAAATCTCTGATACTTGGTGGTTCTTGACAGAGACGTCGTACACGCAGAGTCAAAACCCATCCTTTTTAGGTTCAGAATTCAGTGAGTTTTGACAGTTTACAAAGAAAAGTTGTTAAAACCACCACCACAATCAAGACATGGATTACTTCATCTCTGACAGACTCCCTCGTTCCCCTTTGCAGTCAGCTTCCTGCCTCTCCCTCAAAACTGGCATGCACCATCAGAATTCAGTCCATTTAGGGTTGCTCTGTTTTATTTCTATAATCAGAAAATAATATATATATATGGAAATATATATATATATTATATACACACTTATATATAGAAATACACACACACACATATATAGTGAGACATTTTTGCTATAGGGCATGTGCGCTCGCCAGAGAGATAGAGAGACAAAGAGACAGAAAGTGAGAAATCTCCCCCCCTGTGGGTTGGTTGCATTGCAATCCCTTCTCCGTTCTCCTCTCTGGATTTCGGGCATACAGGCACACACGCCTGATGTGAGTTTAAGCCACTGGGTCTGGGATGTAAACCACGGTCGACCACGTGGGAGTCCAGCGACGGAACTATTACACCATCTGCTGGTCCCAGAAAAATATTTAAAACAATTATTCAGAAACAAGAGCAGGGAAAAAGAACGCATTGGCAGGCTTGAGCTCTGAAGAATGAGCAGGTCCTGGTAAGCATGGAGCCCCAGAGGAGGCCTTTCTGGACTCAGGGTAGGAAGCGTGCAGGTGGCAGGTCATGGACAGTGAGGGCAGACTGAAGGGCGTGCACAGCAGCTGGTGCCGAACTTCAGGCCCTTGAGACAGGGGAAGGTCAGTAACCAGGATGGGGACAGAGACGCTTTCCTGTCTGAGCCTTCATTGGCTCCCACTGGCCAAGTCATTTGCTGCTTTCTCTAGTCAGTTTTATTTATGTTTTTTCTCATCTTATGTATGATTGCTTTGGGTAGTTAGCAATGATTTTGTGTCTTTCAAGTATATATAGTAAGCTTACAGACTTCTTGAGTAATAGCAACAAAGGTAAGATATAGTAACACCGTGTTAACACCCTTGAGCACTGGTGATTTGAAGTGTAACGTAATCTTTCAAAACATTCTTCAATGGGGCCAGCAGGTGGCGTGGTGGTTAAGGGGGCTGGACTCCTATGGCCATATGAACTTGTGGTTCAAGTCCTGGACCTGGTGGCTTGCTTTCTCACTTTCTCTCTCTCTCATTCACTCTGTCCCTCACTGGTCAAATTAAAATAAAATACATAAAGTTCAATAAAATAATTCTTTAAAAGTTCTTTAATGAATAAAGCTCACCTGTCTTAGGATAGATGTGGTTGTAAGAAACAGAAATGAGCTCAAGCGAAGACTGGTTTAAGGCTAACCTGGGAGACTCGAGGCTGGGAGAGCTGTATGTCAGGGTGCGAGGCCAGCACTGTGTCGTGACAGCTTTCCTAGATGTGAGTGACCCTGTCTAGCCCCACACAAGGACTGGGGCCAGAAGCGCAGACCCCAGGCTCCCCTCCCTCTGCTTCTCTGTTCTCTCATCTCTGTGGGGTTTTGCAGTCTCGTTCTGCTTTCTGCACTCCAGCTGCGTTTACCTGTAGGGCAGTTTTCTCATGGATCACCCATCTGTACCTGCTTAAAGTAACCTCCCCGACAGTCTCCCAGTGACCGCAGCCAAGCCCGTGTAGGCCTCCAACCACTCATGCCCTTTAGCCACATTCTCTGGGTGGGTCAGCCCCACCCCGGCGGTTCTCTGTAGGTCTGGCATGTAGCTGGGCCCCATCCCTGCAGCCAGGACCCAGGCGGGACAGAGCACACGGCCCAGAGGCAGTGCCCCTTGGACTAGCAGTGAGGAGCACCCCTGATAAGCTCCTTCTGACTTTCCAGTTGAACTGTTCACAGGCTCATACTCTCAAGATTGTTATAGCGGTCTTAGTAGTTGAAGTACATAAATCATGTTTTAGACACCATGCTTTATTAAAATAACATGAATGAAGAAAGATCCTTGCAGAAAATACTTTGGGGGACTTTCTTGAATGGAAAATTATTAAATCAGTATTTTTCCAATGTGTCTTCTGCAAAAAATGATTCCCTAAGAAGGTGCATCCACAGGTGGCGTGAAGGTTAAGGCGCTGGATTCCCACATGGCTAATCGACCACAGTTCGAGTCTCAGCAATTGTTTGGGACCAGCAGGTGGCGTGGTGGTTAAGTCGCTGGACGCTCCCACATGGCTGACCACAGTTCAAGTCTCGGACCTGGTGGCTTCCTTTCTCACTTTCCCACTCTCTCTCTCTCTCTTTGTCTTTCTCTGGTCAAATTAAAATAAAACGAAAGGAATAAATAAAATAAAAATAAATAATTCTTTTTAAAAAAGAAGGCAAGAGGTTTTTAAAGAAGGAAACAAGTTTCATGGACTCAATAATTTTGAGAGAAACAGATTTAAAAATACAACTAGAATTTTTTTGTTTATTTTTTAGAGAGATTTTTGCTATAGGGCACTTGTGCTCACACTGGCCACAGAAAGAGAGAGACAGAAAGTGAGAAATCTCCCAAAGGGGGGATGGCCATGCCACAGTTCCTTCTCCTTCACTCTCCTCTTGGGATTTAGGGCATGCACACACATGTGCCTGGCATGAGTTTCAAGCCTCTGGGTCTTGGACTTGAACTGTGGTCAGCCATGTGGAGTCCAGTGACATAACCATTATGCCATCTGCCGGTCCCTCAGCTGGAACGTTTTAATGAAAACTCTTTCAAAACCTGTAACATGCCAGACTGCATTTGGGATCTCAAAGGATGGGCGTGGCAAGTGCTCCCTCGGTCTGGAATTTCACAGCGCAGACTAGAGAGCACAGCTCCGAGAGCCCCATACTCCTTGCTTCTCCCAGAAGCCTGTGCTTTTATTTTAGTACGAGTTTTATCAGCTTAAACCTGCTACCAGATTTACATGGAACTGAAATATATATATATATATATATTTCATAGAGAAAATATTGTAGGAAATTTAAACTTGCAGAGTTTCAAAAACGTCCTATTAAGTAGCTCCAAATCTGCAAATCAGTTTTCATAGTCAGCTATTCATTCTGTAACATTTAAATTTAACTGTAATATACAATTAAAAAAAAAAGATTCATGTTTTGTGTTTTTGTTTTTTTTTCAGAGGTTTTTGCTATGGGGTGCGTGCACTCTCCAGACACACAGAGAGAGACAGAGAGAAAGAAAGTGAGAAATCACCCCCCGGGGGGATGGTCACACCGCAATCCCTTCTCCTCCATCCTCCTCTCGGGATCTTGGGCACGCACGCACACGTGCCCAGTGTGAGTTTTAAGCCACCGGGTCTGGGACGCGAACCGCAGTCGACTTCGTGGGAGTCCAGCGACATAGCCATTACGCTAACTGCTGGTCCCAAGATTCATATTTTTCATATACTTAATAACTGTCTTGAAAGTTTCTTTATAGTAGAGGCCAAGCAACTTGCAGAGGAGTTTAAAGAAAGGTCTCCGAGGGGTGTTTAGGTCCTACAAATTCTCAGCTTGAAATTGAAGCCATTTGTAAAATGCAAATCGGAAGAAAGTGAGTTGAGGTCAGTTGCCACTTAACATTTCCAAGTGCAATAAAGTAAAATCTATTTTTTCTAAGGTTCTCTAAATGATATTGCCTAATTGATTCTTTGGGGGAGAAGATTTTAAAGAGATTGAACTCTTCTGCGATTTTAATTGGAAAGAGAAGCATGCAGCCTTTGGATTTCTGTGTGGGCAGCTGTAGCCAGCCGTATGTTTAATTATAAATTCCGGTTGAGGGTGCAATATAAGCTGTTTCAATTTGTGTGGAAGTTTTGTCAGACATCACAGATTACAATCACACCCTGGTAAAAGATTGCTAGGTCTTTTTGCAGGGACTGTGGGCATGTTCAGCTGATTAAGAACAGCCTATTGTTTTTCTGTTCTTTTTCTTTTTCTTTTTTTTTTAGGGTTTTTGCTGTAGGGCACATGAACTTGCTGGAGAGAGACAGAGAGAAGGAAAGTGAGAAATCACCCCCCAGGGAGGATGGCCATGCTGCAATCTCATCTCCTCCATTCTCCTGTCAGGATTTTGGGCACACATGCACTTGTGCCCAGTGTGATTTTCAAGACACCGGGCCTAGGACTTGAACCACAGTTGGCCATGTGGGAATCCAGTGCCTTAACCACCACACCACCTGCTGGTCTCAGCCTATTGCTTTTGAAGACTGAAGTTTGAAGACTTCTTCCGTGTAGTGGAAAGAATGATGGGATTAGAATATCGGGCCCAGTCGTGGTGCGACATGTGGTGGACTACCACTGTGTGAGCCTGGCCCACCTGACAACCTGGTCTCAGCTTCTAGTCCAACCCGGACAGGCTGGCATGGCTGCACACGCCCGTGGTCCCAGCTCACTGGGCAGCAGCGGGAGGACTGCAGCATACCCAGAAGCTGTCAACATTCCTCTCTTGGGGCCAGCAGATGGCATAGTGGTTCAGGCACTGTACTCCCACGTGACGGACAACAGTTCGAGTCCTGGACCAGGCAGCTTGAAACCAATGGTGGGTGCGCATGTGTACATGCCCAAAATCCCCAGATGAAAATGGAGAAGGGATTGTGGCGTGGCCATCCCCCCGGGCAGTGATTTCTTGCTTTCTGTCTCTGTGTCTCCAGCAAGCGCACACACTCTTGTCACACTGTCACTGGAAGCTCGCAGGGCAGAGTCCCTTCCCTTGCCCACTCGGTAGGAGCGACGATCACGCCCTCATCTCTCCATGCCAGTGCCACCCTCTGTACCAGTGTCAGATCCCGTTCTGGTCATGGGTCTGCTGTCTCCTGATGCCGGGACACAGCGCCAGCTAAGGCCTGCTCTCCAGGGTCTTCCAGCCCACGTGGGGGACGACCTAACCACGACTGCTGCAGAACTTCGTGACGTGTGGAGGTGTGTGCGTGGGTGCCACGGGAGCACAGGAGCAGAGGCGACAGCGGTGCCAGGTGCCAGTCAGGCCAAAGGCATCCTTAAATTCAAGAGTCCTTTCAGACTGACTGGAAGTCACTGTCGGAGCCCCTGGCCACTCCCGGGCCTCCCCTCACTCACCGCCATGATGGAACAATGAAGGACTCAGCCCCAAACGGCGAGGGCCTGCAGGACCTGCTCTTGGAGGGCTTTCCCGCTGTTTTCTGATGCTCTTACCCTGCCTGGAAGGCCAGGGAAGGCTTCCCAGAGGAAGCAGTGCCGGAAATGACCAGAGGTCAGCCAGGGAAAGCACAGCATCTGGCCAGGCCCTGAGGAGGGGAGCGTGTCCCTCTGAGAGTCTGGGTTTTGGAGTATCATAGGCATCCTGGTGCTGGGGCAACGGGAATGGGCTGTGAGAGGTACGTTGAGGCCAGATCAGAAAGGGCCTTATGTGGGGACCAGCAGTTGGCGTAAGGGCTATGTCGCTGGACTCCCACATAGTCGACCGCGGTTCGCGTCCTTGACCCAGTGGCTGAAAACTTATGCCGGGCGCATGTGCGTGCGTGCCCAAGATCCCGAGAGGAGAATGGAGGAGAAGGGATTGCAGCGTGGCCATCACCCCCTGGGGGCTGATTTCTCACTTTCTGTCTGTCTCTCTGTCTCTGTCTGGTGACCACACGTGCCCTATAGCACAAACCTCTCCAAAAAAAAAAAAGAAAAGAAAAGAAAAGAAAGGGCCTTATGTGCCCTCCTTAGCCAGCTGAACTTCATCAGACAAGCTATATATAATGGCTTCTAAGGAGTCTAAAATAGGAGGCAGCACAATTAGATTTATATTGTAAAAAAATCGTTAGGACATCATCAAGGGGAAAGTACTGAAGGGCCAGTAAATCTGTTTGCAGGCTGCTGAAGCAATTCAGGCAAGGAATAGCTGCCTTTACTGGAATAGAAGCCCTGGGGGTGCAGAGACATGGCTGAATCCAGTACAGTGAGCAGTAGAGTCCACAGGACTGCACGACTGAACGGGGGCGGTGAGCTACCTCTAGAAAAATTGTTTATGTTTAAAATTTTATTTATTATTATTATTACTTTTTAAAAATAAATTTGACCAGAAAGAGAAAGGGAGGGGGAGAGAGAGAGACAGAGAGAGAGCAAGTGAGAAAGCAGGCCTCCAGATCCAGGACTGTGGTTAGCCATGTGGGTGTCCAGCGCCTTATCCACCACATCACCTGCTGGTCCTGCCTTTAGAAAGTTTAAAAACCTACTGTGGGGACCAGCAGTTAGCGTGTAGTCGACCACGGTTCACGTCCGGGTCGACTTGAAACTCACGCCGGGTGCGTGTGCGTGCATGCCCAAGATCCCGAGAGGAGAATGGAGGAGAAGGGATTGCGGCGTGACCATCCCCCCTGGGGGGCGATCGATT
>NW_006160139.1:296278-324524 GCF_000334495.1 Tupaia belangeri chinensis | reverse complement strand
AAAAAAAAAAAAAAAAAAGAACGTACTGTGCATCAGACAGAGCACACTTGTCCAAAGGGAACCATTTGTTCAGAAATTTGACTATGCTTCCAAAAGTAAGGCTGGGTCTTGCCCAGGGACTTAGAATAGTGCGCTCATCCCCCACCCACTGCCGTGGGAAGATTAGCAAAGGCAAGCTCAGCGTCTGTGGGCAGCGATGCGGCAGCTGCAGCTGCAAGGAAGCGTAAGCGCCGCACCACCGTCCTGGCTGTGGCCCCAGTTCTGGGAGACCGGCAGCCTTGCGCGCGGTGTGCAGTGTGCGGCGTCCCCTGACCCGCATTCTGGCTTGCCCCTGTTTCCCAGGATGGACCAGGAAGCCGCCCAGCTGGAGAAGCAGCACGTGCACGCTGTGTACGAGAGCACCGCCTCGGACTTCAGCGCCCTGCAGAGCAAGGCCTGGCCGCGCGTGCGCCAGTTCCTCCTGGAGCAGAGGCCGGGCAGCCTCGTCGCTGACATAGGTAACCGGCCGCGCTGCCGTGAAGCAGCTCCCGCCCGGCTTTTCCGGTTTTGCTCTAAGGAGAAGCCTGGAATTGTGTTTTTGGCATGCTAGTACTTAGAATGTTCACTTTGTAGCAGAAATTCGCCGTCAACAGGTAGAAATTGTTCTCAGGCCTTCCTTAGACGGTGGTGATCTCTTCAGGGCTTTGGGGTACACCTTTGTCAAACTGATCTGAAAATGTGGATGAATCAGGGTGATGACTGCTGTGAATCAGGAACTTTACGATCGGAGGCATTCACCTTTGTAAAATGCTCTCGCAGTGTGGGCACAGTGAGCGGCCCTCAGCTTTCTCCAGCAGGTCACAATTACGGGATGGTGGGGGTCCTGTATCCTCTCACTAATCTCATGGGTCCTTGCCCTTAATTCCAGCGACTGTGTTTTCACTGCAGGGTATCTCCAGTTAGGCAGTATTTAACGCCCGCTGGTTCGACTGGAGGATGTTGGCTCCTTCTCTTTTGGACTGAGAAGTGGTAAAGGACCGCCCACGAGATCTAAGGCTAAGAGTTAGGACGCGGGGCCTGTTTATAGCCCCACATTACGTGTTGGTAATGCGCAGCTTAAGTGTCACGGGATCTACACGGAAGACAAGGGGCTCGATCCCCCAGTTGGCCTGTACGTGCTGAGTGTCTGCACACCCATGACCTCGGCTGGCTGGGGAAGCTGGGGAAGGATGGTGGCATAGACTCTGTTGAGGGAGCTTGGTTTCTCTCTCCTTCTCTCCATCTCTCATGAAAGAAATGAACAAATATTTACAACATAAATAAAATAAAGGTGTAAGCTGTGGTTGGATTTTCATTTGAGCCACACCTACCTATTGCCAGCAATCGCATACTGACCGTGCCAGTAAATCTCAAGTCTGTAGTTACAAATTCCCTACGGTTTCACATTTGCTCAAAGAAACCAGTGAGAGAAACAGAGAGCTGGAGCTTCTGAACTGCTGAAGCTGGCCTGGGCAGTGCAGGGCCTGGGAAGGGGTGCAGGGAAATTGGGAGTCTTCGAAAAATATCTCCACCGTGTACTTTTTTTTTGGAGAGGTTTTTGCCATAGGGCACGTGCACTCGCCAGACAGACAGAGAAAGACAGAGAGACAGAAAGCGAGAAATCACCCCCCAGGGGGGATGGCCACGCCGCGGTCCCTTCTCCTCCATTCTCCTCTCGGGATCTTGAGCACGCACGTGCAGGCGCCCAGCGTGAGTTTTAAGACACCGGATTTGGGACGTGAACCGCAGTCGACTATGTGGGAGTCCAGCGACATAGCCATGACACTAACTGCTGGTCCCCATCATGTACATTTTAAAAATATAAATCTAGTCTCAGAAGATGCTGTGTCTGGAACTCTTACCACCCATAATCGAAACAAAGGGGGAAAAGGAACTCTTAACTGAATGGCTTGGAGGACACAGCATATAAAACAAGAGGGTACTTTTTCACGCCTTACTCCAACATGAATCCTAAATGAAGCAAAGATTTAGGGGTAAAAGAATGAAATTATTGGGAACCAGCAGTTAGCGTAATGGCTGTGTCGCTGGATTCCCACGTAGTCGACCGCGGTTCGTGTCCCGGACCCGGTGGCTTAAAACTCACGCCGGGCGCGTGTGCGTGCGTGCCCAAGATCCCGAGAGGAGAATGGAGGAGAGGGGATTGCGGCGTGACCATCCCCCCTGGGGGGTGATTTCTCGCTTTCTGTCTCTATGTCTCTCTATGTCTGTCTGGCGAGCGCACGCGCCCTACAGTGAAAATCTCTCCAAAAAAAAAAAAAAAAAGTAAAAAGAATGAAATTATTAAAGGACTAAATGACAACTAGATTTTAAAATGTTCTGAGGCAAAAGACCTCTGTGTGTGACACCCCCGAATCATGAAAGGAAATACAGTGGGTGTCATTAATCATGGTGCCTGTATTCTATCACTATGTAGTTACCATAGACAATGAGCGAGTGGGTCCTTGTTCTTGAGGGAAATACAGGGTTGGTTTCTTTGAGCCTCTGGTCACATTTTGTAATCATGCTTCATGTGTGTGTCTGTTAAAGACACCTGATTTACTCTGTGTCATTAACACGGAGCTGGCAGCCAAGGTGTTGTAAGTCACACCTGAGCAAAGCTCGGCTAATGCGTGTTTTTGTCCATTAGGGACAGGACGACCTTACTCTCAGGAACACTAGGCAGCACTGAAGCGTGTGCATAGGGAGGGGAGGAGTGGCATTAGAAATGTTACAATCACCAACCAAAACACGGAAGGACAAAAACACGGCACCAAATAGACTGTGAAAAGGACATGTGTTTACAGCATTCGGGCTGAAATGAGAAGGTTGGGTTCTTGTGTGCTGCTCTGTGAGCGCGCATGTCTGGGAATGAGCATGCGAATGGTGTGCGTTTGGCTGGGGGGCCACAACTACGTTTGAGCAGGTAAGTGGACCACTGACAGAACTGTCAATTAATAGGGGTCAGCTGTAGAGCCTGCCAGTGGCATGAAGGTCATGGCAGCTGGACCCCGCATGGCCAGCCATGTGATTCAAGTCCCAGGCCTGGTGGCTTCAAAAACACACCGTGTGTGTGTGTGTGTGTGTGTGCGTGTGTGCGTGTGTGCATGTGTGCCCGAAATCCCCAAAAGCAATGGAGAAGGGATTGCAGTGTGGCCACCCCGGCACGTACGATGCTTTCTCGCTTTCCTTTTCTTTCTTTCTCTTGTCTCTGGCAAGCTCACATACCCTCTAGCAAATCTGAAAAAAGAAAAGAAACGTTTTACAAAAGGAAATAAGGGGCCAGCAGGTGGCACAGAGGTTAAGGTGGCTCCATCCCCAATGACCAACTGCACAGTTCAAGTCCCAGACCCAGCAGCTTGAAAATCACACTGGGCATGTGTCTCTGCATGCCCCCAATCCTGAGAGGTGAATTCTCACTTTCCCTCTCTGTTTCTCTCTCCCTTTATGTGTCTCTCCAGTGAGTACATGCACCCTATAGCAAACTACAAAAACAAAAAAAGTAAGACAATAAGAATCGACGTATAGGTAACTTTGACCCCATAAAAATGGAAAGTTCTACAAGAACTGATAGACTATTCTGTAGATGAGAGAGAGGGCTTCGGGGCCAGCCGGCGATGTGGTTAAGGTGTTGGACTCCCACATGGCCGCCCACATGTCGAGTACCAGACCTGACGGGTTGCCTTTCATTTTTGCTCACTCTCTCTAGTGCTCTCTCTCTCTCTCTGGTAAGGGCAGATGCCCTATATCAAATTTTAAAATAATACTAAATAAAATAAAATAAATAATTCTTTAAAAAATTAGTAAAGAGCGGGCTTCCAAGTCAGTATGAGTGGCCTACCCATGGTAACCAACACTCTTTGACTCTGGAGGCCTTACGGAAGAATGGGGTTGGTTCCCAGGTTGACCTGGACGGGTAAGGTGCACACATGGTGCCTGTGACCCTGGCAGGCTGGCGGGAGGATCGTGGCATGGCACTCCGTTGAGGGTGCTTGTATCTCTGTCTCTCACGAAATAAGTAAATACATAAACTCCTATTAAAAAGTCAGCATGACTGTCATTTGCAGCACCATGGGTTAACCTAGAGGACATCGCGTTAAGTGAAGTGAGCCAGGCGCTGAGAGACAAATACTGCACGACCTCAGTTATATGTGAGCTCTAACAAGATGGCACTCATAAACACAGAGGAAGGGGTGCCTGCTACTGGGGTGGGGCTGCTGGGGCGGCTATAGAGAGTAGCGTGAGCTTGGGTAAGGGCACAGACTTTCAGTCGGACGGCAGGAGTAAGTGCAATCGAAGAAGTATGCCAACAGCCCAAAAGGAAAGTAGAGGAAGGATATGAACAAGCAGTTCAAAAAATGGAGGAAATTCAGATTGCTCAGAGATACTCTGGTTTAGTGACAAAGACACAGAGGATGTACCTTAAAATACCCTCTTACCCTGCTCCCGGAGCGCCAGGACGCAAGTAATGCTGTTAGCGTTTTGGGTAACTCCTTGAGATAGCTCGTGTAAACGAAAGCACGTGTGTGAGTGGGTGTGCGAATGGCGAATGTCCCTGTTCGACGACAGGAATGGCAGTCTGCTAGACAGACGGCATGTGCCTCCCTTCTGCTTTGTCCGCCGTGGGGTGGTTTCATAGTGCTAAAGCTGCAGGCCAACTCTGTCCCCGAACAGGTTATCTTTGTTTATACTACAAACTGGGACAAATATTTTTACAGTATCTCCAGGCAAATCTGCAAGTACATCTTTAGTAAATATCCTTTTGCTCATTCGTATTTTTTGGATTTTGTACTATTTTCATTTTTTGAATCTTCCCAAGGAATAGATAAATAAAGTTAAGGTTTATTGTCAGACTGCATGGACTCGTCTGAGAGGGGAGAGCGCCCTCTGGAGGACCATGATCACACCGCAGTCCTTTTCCTCCATCCCTCCTACCTGCTGGGATCGGGGCATACATGCACCCCTAGGCCTGGCAAGCTTTTCAAGCAGCCAGAGTGAGAATTTGAAATGCGGTCAGCCATGTGGGATCTGGCTCCCGTAGCCGCTGAATTATAGGATTGGCCAGAAATTGAATTTAAACATTAAATAAAAAGGAAAGAATGACGTCTAAAGGGATGAGTACAAAATGCAGCATCATCCAAACTGAGTTTTTTTGTTTCTGTTTTCTGCTTAGCTAAGATGATGAACTGCTGGTTATTTACAATTAATTACTAATAAAACATTGCATAGTTTTTATTTTATTTTGGAGAGGTTTTTGCTATAAGGCATGTGCGCTCACCAGAAAGACAGAGACAGAAAGTAAGAAATCACCCTCCCCGCAGGGGGATGGCCATGCCACAATCCCTTCTCCTTCATTCTCCTCTCGGGATCTTGGACCACGCACGCACACGTGCCCGGCGTGAGTTTAAGCCACTTCGTCTGGGACTCGAACCGCGGTTGACTACATGAGAGTCCAGCAACATAGCCTTTATGCCAACTGCTGGTCCCAAAACATTGCATAGCTTTTTAAAAAAATCCAGAAGTAACCAACTTTCCAGTTTCTAAGACAGGAATTCTCCAGGCAATTTCACTATTTTTTTTTTTTAATTTACCACATGGTACGTGTGCTTGCTGGAGAGAGGCAGTGAGAAAGTACCCCCGTGTAGAACTGTCATGCTGCCATCCCTTCTCCATCTCCCTCCTTTCGGGCTCTTGGGTGGGCACACGTACACACATGTCCAGTGTATTTTTCAAGCCATGGGGTCTGGACTTAACTGCACTGTCGGTGGTTGAGGTGGGATCCAGTCACCTGAACCACCATGCCATGGGTTGGCCCGGTGGTTAGGTTTTAGTCAACTGAAGTGTTACCAGCCACGTGGCTCTGCTCCCTGATCACACTGACTTGCTGAGTGTGTAGTCACAGCTCCCGGATGGGAACCGAGCCCCGACAGCGAGTATGGACTGAGCAGGAGCGGTACCCTAAGGAAGAGCCTAGGTGATTCCGAGCAGACGCGCCCAGGCTCCCCAGGGAGGACCTGCGCACCACGGCAGTGCCTTTTTCCATCTGGAAGGGCTTGTCTACGTTCCCCCCGTGAGGTGGCATGAGGAGGGCGTCCTGTAGTTTGCAAAATTTACTAGGGTCAGTTTAGAAAGTCGGAGGAAAACAGGACTGGGGTGGCTGCTTGGTCCAGGAGCACTGTGCTGCTCAGAGAAGCCAGATTCCACGTGACAGCCCGGGCTCAACCCCCACTGTCAGCCTGACACACGAACACGATGGGCTGGAGACTGCAGGAGGGGTTTCATGGCAAGACCAGAGCCTGGGGTGCTTGTGTCTTCCATTTTTACTCTCTCGTGTGAGCTTGCACGAGCTCTGTCATGAATAAAGAAAGAAACAGCTCAATTCTTGAACAAGATACTCTTTTTCCTTGATGTCAGAGACAATTGTCCTATTAGCATTGAAAATGTTATTTTTCTGTACATAATAAAATTTAACTTTTCCATAATTAAGATTTCACTAGTCTCTTAACTCTCAATGTGTGTGTTCTCTCTCAATGTCCAGATATAATTGGCTAAATCATTCTCTAATGATCACTCCTTTATGTAGACTATAAAAATTCACAGCCCCTACTATGTGGCAGGCACCAGGCCTGCAGGATAACTCATTTTCTCATCTCTGGCTGCAATAAATGGATATGAGACCAGCAGTTAGCGTAATGGCTATGTCACTGGACTCCCATGTAGTCGACCGCAGTTCAAGTCCCAGACCCGGTGGCTTAAACTCACACCGGGTGCATGTGTGTGTGTGTGGCCAAGATCCCAAGAGGGGAATGGAGGAGAAGGGATTGCGGCATGGGCATCACCCCCGGGGGGGGATTTCTTGCTTTCTGTCTCTCTGTCTGTCTGTCTCTCTCTCTGTCTTTCCGGTGAGCACACGTGCCCTATAGCAAAAACCTCTCCCCCCACTAAAAAAAAAGAAATGTTCATGAAATGGGAAATAAAACAAATAGGCCATGTTCTTTCATTCTTTTTTTCCCCATAGGAAAAGATTTCTTTTTTAGATGTCTTGGCAAAGAACGCCTCATTTAAAAAATGTAGTTTCTGCAAACATCAAAGAAATTGTTCAGATTAACTGAGTTATTTTCGGCCAACATTTGCCTGCCATGGTCTGAAGCATTGTGTTTGGTTGAGGCAGTTGTCTCTTCTTGAGCCCCCGTGTGGCCTGGACTACGAAATTGAGAATGTGTGGATGCAGATGCTCCTGCGAATGTACACATGCAGACGCTCCCTTGCAGGTTTTTTAATGAGAACTTGTAAGGGAGCGTGAGAGATTGTCCTCCCTGGAGCTTGCCTCAGTCAGGGTTGGCGTTGCTGATTTACATTCAAGATAAAGGGATGACGAGGCTCAGCCATCTCCTGGATTTTCTTATTAGATAAAATCTCTTTAGCATCTCAGTGTCTGCATGTAGAAAATGGGTGATTGCATCCTATTTGGGAGTTCCACTCCTACTCTTAAAACTGAAGTGAATAAGCTACAGATGGAGGGTGCCGGACACTGGGCGCATTTCAGGAGCTGTTCAAATCAGAGAAGGCCTCACGTTCCTCTTCACTTGTCCACATCACCAAATGCCCTCCTGACAATTCTTCCCAGCCCTCCTGGCCTGTGACTCTGCTTTTATTAGTATCTTTGAAGTAATTTTCCCTTTCATTCCTCCAAATGTGTCCCTCAGGCCAATAGAAAAGCAAATGAATTTGCAAGGTTATTTTTCTTAAAGTCTGACCATCATCTTTGAAATGTACAAGATTTCAATTTAATGTACATTTACCCACAATTGCCTTCTAAGAGCGGATACTTTCTCTCATAACCATTATAAGGAATAGTGGCTATCAGATCTAAAAGGTTTCGAAGACCCAAATGGTCTTTGTTGAAATGATAATGTTGGAAATCTTATTTTTTATTCATATACTGTCTACTGCCTCAGCTGACATCAGTCAACCTTAATTTTGCTTTTATTGTCTCTTAAAGAGTGCAGTGACATATTTCAGAAATAGCAAGCTAATCGGTTTTGAATCCTAATGGATATTTTTCTCATGCTGAGAAATCTGTTGGTAATACCAGTAGATAGGACTATCAGTTCTGATGATTTTAAAAAATATTTCTGGAAAGGAATTAGATTATAGGTGTGCAATAAAATATTTTCCAAAAGTTCATGGGTATTTTCAAAAAGAAAATGCATATTACGAAATAGCTATGCATGTATCTCAAAATCTTTGCATCAAAGTAAACTGATAGATTAATTCCACTTTTCCATAAAATTTATTTCTAATTGTCAGAGTACATGCGTACCTACCAGAGAGAGACAAAAAGCATCCCCTATGTGGCCATGCTGCAGTCCCTTCTCCATCGCTCCATAGTGTTGGGACCTTAGTCATGTGTGCACATGCACCCAGCATGCTCTTTCAAGCCACCAGGGCCAAGGCTGGAATTCAAACCACAGTCAACCATGTGGAATCCAGCCTCCCTAATCACTGTGCTACAGGGCCAGCCCACAACAAGCTTTGTAAAGTCTCCTTGTATTTGTGTGATAGAACACATGTATTAAATAATACTAGATACCAGTAGGCTTTGATTCAAGATGGTTTCCATTCATATTACTACCTTCATCATGATAGCAACAAGATCTAATTATCAAAAATCTTTGAGCTCTGTAAATCCTGAATTATTTGGGATCCTGCCACTGGAAAGTGAATGTCAAAACTGGTATACTGGGGGACCAGCAGGTGGCATGGTGGTTAAGGCACTGGACACTCCCACATGGCTGACCACGGTTTGAGTCCCAGATCTGGCAACTTGCTCTCTCACTTTCTCTCTCTCAGGTCAAATTAAAATAAAAATAAATATATAAATACAATTAAAATAATTGTTTAAAAAAACTGATATATTGAGAAAAAAATAGTTCTTCGTCAGAGTTGTGTGCTAAGTCAATAGAAATCATTTGGAACCTAGCACTAACAATAATTGGATAAAAACATGTTAAAAAATTGTTTTCAATTCGGGAACCAGCAGTTAGCGTAATGGCTATGTCGCTGGACTCCCACGTAGTCGACCGTGGTTCGTGTCCCGGACCTGGTGGCTTAAAGCTCACGCCGGGCGCGTGTGCGTGCGTGCCCAAGATCCCGAGAGGAGAATGGAGAAGGGATTGCGGCGTGACCATCCCCCTTGGGGGGTGATTTCTCGCTTTCTGTCTCTATGTCTCTCTCTGTCTGTCTGGCGAGCGCACGTGCCCTACAGTGAAAATCTCTCAAAAAAAAATTGTTTTCAATTCAAATTTGAAACTTTATAAGGCATGTTTTATTGTGTAAATTATTTTATTTGTATCTGTTGAAGGGTTTTTCACAGTAGTTTTATATAGTCAGTGAGTGGTAAGAATGGTTGGAAAGATAACATGAGAATAAAAACTCAACATTCCAGGGGATGGAAACTTCCAAAAGTTCATGGGAAAATGGAATTAAAATATGAATTTAGTTTGATGCAAATTTTTTTTGAAACTTATGCATAGCTTTTCTTTTTTCTTAATTTTTTTCTTTTGCCAGAGAGTGCATGTATTGCCAGAGAGAGAGAGACAGAGAGAGCGAGAGAGAGCAAGAAAGTGAGAAAGCACCCCCCCATGGGGGATGGTCATGCCACAATCCCTTCTCCTCCTTTTTTGGGGACTTTGGACATGCATACACACACATTCACTGTGTTTCTCAAGCTGCTGGGTCCAGAACTCGGACTGTTGGTCATGTGGAACTGAGCTGCCTTAACCACCAAGCTGTGGTTTGGCCCACAGTTGTATTATAATAGACCTTTTCCATGTACTTTTCAAAGCCCATTTGTACATACATATGCACAGATACAATGAAATGCATACGTGCAGGAAAAGAGACCGCCCACTGCCTGCCCCTGGGTCCTGAAACTGTCTGTCCTCCCGCCGTGGGCCAGCTCACATGTTTTGGGTAGACTAGCATACTCAGTGCTGTGGACTTTCCTTCTTTAAATAGTTGATGAATAGTTCTATTTTCCATTCCTTTTCCTTCTTCTACTCTATGTTAAAATACATAAGTAGTCTCTGAAGCCTTCCTTTAAATTTTCTTCTGTTTTTGTGAATACTGTCACACCATGTTGTATTCTGTCTTGCTTAGTTAATATCAAGTTATTTGTATTTCTTCTTATAAAATGAACAAACTGACTGTTTTCCACTTTCTATGAAGCCTCGCATGTAATGGATTTTTCTCTTCTAGGCTGTGGGACTGGAAAGTATCTCAAAGTGAACAGCCAGGTACACACCCTGGGTTGCGACTACTGTGGGCCATTGGTTGAGATTGCCCGGAATAGAGGATGTGAAGTCATGGTATGTGACAACCTTAATCTCCCCTTTAGGGATCAGGGCTTCGATGCCGTCATCTCCATAGGAGGTAAGGCAGCCGTCACGTGTTCACCCTGTACGTGGTTAAGGCTCCTCTCGTGAGTCAACGATTTTTGTAGTGAAGTAGGCATAATTCATGTTTACTAATTTAAAAAAAAATCTCAATTACTTGAGTTATTTGACTGATCTCAAATGCATTTGTGATATATCTATAAATGTTTCAACTAGTTAAACCTTCAAACTATATTCTTTTGCATGATTCACTGCCATTTCATTTACTATGAGTAAGAAAGTATTGCAGGAATCTTACTCATTGAAAATAGTACTTCATTATTTTGAAATGAGGCCAGCTTTTCCAGCAGGAAGTAGATTTTTTTCACGCCATAATAGCGGACTTCACTAGCAGGGACCTCTGGGTCTAACACACTGAATGTCACCTGTACCCGTCTGCTACTCACTGGAGTTTCTGTATCACTTTAACAATGCCACTCTGTTCTCTTATGGACAGAGGTTGTCTATGAGTCTAGGAAATGGGTTTCTCACATTCTCCCAACAATGGGCTAGAACACACACATGCCAAAAAATGAGCAAAACCCCAAAAAAACCATGGCTGAAATGTACACAGGTAAGGCTCATGCTATTCAGCACATGTATTCCGGGCATCTAGTATGTTAGTCTTATTTAAATACGCTAGGAAACTTGGTATTTAAGAGACTACTTTGCCAAGTTCTTTTGCAATGAAAAAAAAAAACTTTTTGCAAAGCAAATTACTTGCTCTGGTACACTTCAAAAATTAATCTATTTGAGTATAATAAGTCTTATCAATACAAGATGGTCTTACATAAAACCTGCTATTCATGATAGAAATACAGAATAAGACTATTAGCTCTCTCCTGAAGTAGAGATCAGTTTATTCAGTATTAGATGAGGAGTGTATCTCTGCATAGTGAGAATCTGCAGACCTGGATGCCCTGACCTTGAGGCTAGTTAGGACTGGCAAGAGGTAGTTGCCATGGGAACCGGTTCTATGACAATCTTACTTCTTTTCCTTTAAAACTGTTAGGTCCACTTTGGTTGTAAGAATTATGAGGAATATCTTATTTTGCTCGGGCTACTGTAACAAAATACCTCAGATACTCAAATACCAGGTCTTCCAGCAGGAAGTAGAGTTTTTGGAGACAGCACCTTTTTCACGCCGTAATAGCGCACTTCACTAACAGGGACCTGTTGGTGGCTTAAAATACAGGCGTTTATTTCTCATAGCCCTGGAGGTTGAGAGCTGGAGATCAGGATTCCAGCAGTATCGGGTTCTGGTGAGGGCTCCGCTCCTGGCCTGCAGACAGCTGCCTCCTTCCTCTTGACCGTGACAGGGAGAGGAGGGGGAGAGAGAGAGAGAGAAAGACAGAGAAATTCTCTGGTCTCTTTAATCCCACCATGGGAACCCACTCTCATGACTTTATCTCAGCTTCCAGTCACCTCCCAAAGTTCTCACGCCCTAATACCATCCCACTGGGGGCCAGGGCTTCACAAAGCAGTGTTGTGGGACACAGACATTCAATGCACAACAAAGAGGGATTCTTCTGTTGTAAGCAGTGCTGTACGATGCTCTGAATCTTCTCTGCAAAACGTCTGGGTTCGGTCGTTCCACCTAATGGACTGGAAAGCCAGAGAAGGGCAGGTCCTCTTTGTTCTCCCATCTCATGAGTTTAGGCCCTGCAAGGCTCCCCCTGTCCAGACCATGCCACTGAGCCACTGTTGTGGGGATACGGACCAGCATTCCTACCTCTGGGAAATGCTTTGTGTATACCTGGTTAAATCCTTCTCATTTTTAGTTTAAGTCTCATGCCTCGCCCTGGGAGAAAATGGAGCATACCTGGTTACCATCTTCTAATTAAAAACGCCTCCTTGGGTGGACAACAGCTAGTGTTTTCCTGAACGGTGACTAGGAATTAATGCAATCCAGTCATTTTCAGTTGGGTTTGCCATTTAGAACTGTATTGTGAAAAATTTCAAAAGACTCTCTCTCGTAGGCCCGTAGGCCTTTACTTCTATTTAGAATTGTACTTGTTGCCTCTGCTTGCCTTAACACGAAGAGATACATAATTCGCATTTCCATGTCTGTTAACAATGATGTGAAAAATAATCATTATTCCTAATTATACACTCATTATGCTTTACTGACAGAAAAAGAAACATTCTTCTGCTTACCTTTAGAATAGTCTGACAAAAATTCTAGAAATATTTGGCAACATGTTAAAATAATGTCTGGGATGGGCAGGTGGTATGGTGGTTAAGGCACTGGCCTTCCACATGGCCAGCCGTGGTTCAAGTCCCAGACCTGGCGGCTTGCTTTCTCACTTCAGCTTTCTCTCTCTTTCTGCCTCTCTCTTGGTCAAATTAAAAAATAATAACAACAAATAAAATTAAATAAATAAGTAGTTCTTTAAAAAAATCATGGCAACCAATGACATACTTTGTGTCAGTGGTTCTCAACTAGGGGTTATGCTGCTTCTTCCCCATCTACAAAGGGGCATCGGCAAGGTCTGGACAGAGTCTTTTCATAAGTAGGAGTGTGTATGCTAATGTCGTCTGATGAGTGCCTTCCACAGCAAACAGCTATGTAGCCCAAAATGTCGGCAGTGCTGAGGTCGAGAAACCCCTGCTTTATGCTAAACCCATAGATTCCAAATGTTCATGGTGAGAGAGATGAGACATTTACTCTTGAAAAGTTAAATAACAATACATCACAAACTCTAAAGATGTAAGAGAACTTTAAAATGATCTTGTGCCAATTGTCATCTGATTCCGGTAACTGAATTCAACCTGTTTTCTAGGCTCTTGGCAAGACAATATTGCTGTGGGATA
The DNA here is from genome assembly GCF_000334495.1 of Tupaia belangeri chinensis. Lineage (NCBI taxonomy): Eukaryota > Metazoa > Chordata > Mammalia > Scandentia > Tupaiidae > Tupaia > Tupaia belangeri. The sequence goes on along the minus strand of NW_006160139.1, from coordinate 311,259 downwards.
CAAGTGTTGAGTAATGTGTTCGCCTTTAAGTTGTGATTATGATCTTTTAAACAAAGGAAACTCTTTCATGTTTAAAAAACCTCAACATAGTGGGACCAGCAGTTAGCGTAATGGCTATGTCGCTGGACTCCCATGTAGTTGACCGTGGTTCGAGTCCCAGACCCAGTGGCTTAAACTCACGCCAGGCACGTGTGCGTGCGTGCCCAAGATCCCAAGAGGAGAATGGAAGAGAAGGGATTGCGGCGTGGCCATCCCCTCCGGGGGAGTGATTTCTGACTTTCTGTCTTTCTGTCTTTTTGTGGCAAGTGCATGCACCCTATAGCGAAAAACCTCTCAAAAAAAAAAAAAATTCAACATAGTTGAATTTTCTAGCATCACTATTTCATAGAATATATCCATCCATCCCATTAGAAGTACATTAACAATACTTTTTATTAGAATGAATATGTATATGATGTGTAACTCATAGGTAAGGAAGAAATCTTCATTTGTAAATGTTCCAGAAACATTTAGATTCGAGAGTGCTACTTACTATTTTTAAATATCAATATAAAATATAATTTTAAAACATTTGGGGCGGGTGCCCTTGGGAGGGGGCTTCAGACATGGAGCTGTGAACACGTGGGAGCCCCATGCATGCTGGTCGGGGACTGGGTCCCGCAAACGCGGGGACTGCAGAGACACGAACTGTGCGTTAATGTGGGCTTTTCAGAACACGATTTTGACTGCCAATAAACCCGAGTTTTTTTCTGACATAAATAAATAGAGCATTTGGATATTTCCTTGGTGAAATTATGGTATTTTAGGTGATTGGAAATGAATGATTACTAATGAGTGAATAAATTAAAAAATTTCCTTTTGTAGGAAGGAAACGTCCTTTAAAAAAACTTTTTAAAACTTCTTTTGAAGCCAGGTAGAATCTAGAAATGTTAAATACCTATGAGTCTACTGAAAAGAGGCTATTGTATTAAAATGATTTTAATGTGTTTTTCTTCATTTTTGGACCACCAAAATAAATACAGTCGGTTATCAAAATCCGCAGTGGTCAGGCTCTGTGGAGCTCTGTGAGCGCTGTGTTAGTGAGTTCAGTGGAGTAAGACCCTGAAAGGAATACAGGATCTTGTTCCCGTGAGCCCCTGGTCTCATCTTAGCTGACTAGTCAATATTTAACCTTTTTTTTATGTGTATTTCTGCTTAAAGACACCTGTGTCCTTTTCAGCCCATGCCAACAGCCCGCTAACTCACGCTGAAGGGCCCTCATCTAACTCCTGCCGGTCCTGTGAGACCCCAAGGAACGCTAGGCACCGTGTCAGTGCGAGGCTTGAGGCCACGTTAGCCAGTGCAGTCACCAACAGAAACAGAGAAATGCAAAAGGCCTGACACTCAATAAACGTGAAAAGGATGCTTGCCTATAGTATTGGCGTTGAAATAAGAAAGAAGAGAGTGCCCGTCTTGCCTCAGTGGGGAGGCGTGTACTGGCGGGTCGAACTGCTGGGGTGCATGTGTCTGCAAAGGGTCACAAAACCTGGGGTGTCGGCGTGAGTTACTTGTACATTTCAGTGAGTGGACAAATTTGCAAATACAAAATTCATGAACACCGAGGAAGGCCGGTATTGAGAAATGCGCCCACGGGAGTCTTAGAGGGAATCGGGCGCAGTGAGGGCGGACACTAAGGCTCGAGGAGTCCCGGAAGCGTAAGAGCACTAGACGGAGCTGCGCTCTCTTTGCCCTCTTAGCTCAGACGGGACTGTAGACCGTCCCAGCAGGAAGCGCTCAGTTCCTGCCCTCTGATTTCCTCCCTGAGGTATGTGGCAGGCCTTGCGTGGAAAATAACTTGTTCTCTCTTGACACACTACTGTGAAACTCCCCCTGGAAATAACAGACTAGCACTTCCTGTATATTGTTGAATAAAAATACACTTAACCCATTTGTGATTAAATAGAGCAATCTTGTGTGACTCTCACTCTGATTCTGCAAGGATTAAAAGTAATGGCCTATAAAATGATTTTTTTAAAAAAATAGACAACCATTTTCATCATATTAACATTTTAAAATAAATGGAAACAATCATGTAGATTTGTGTTGAGCTGGCTTATCTTTAAATGATCTGAACAGAAACATAATCTTTAGCTCTTTTTCTCTACGACTATGTGCTCTGTCAATTTTATTAATGCTGATCAGTAGCAATTATTTTTAAAAGTTCATTCACGTATTTCCTACACGAGTGAGAGAAATGAAGCATCCCCAACAGGGCCTTGTTTTTCTTTCCTACTTTATTCATAGAAAAGTACATACACACGCACGTCAGAGAGGGGGAGAGAGGGAGAGCAAGCGAGCGAGAGAAGCACCCTCAGGAGGGCCAGGTCATCCCACAGTCCCCGTCCTCCCGGCCTTCAGCCTGTCAGATCCGGGCACTCGTGCACATGCCCAGCAGTTTTCAGGCTGTCCAGGCCAGGATTCAGGTTGTGACCCCGATGTGGGATCTAGCTTCTTTTGATCAACTCATTAGGCTGCACCACAGAGCTGGCTCCCCAGCGAAACCTTCATACTATAACCCACCCCAAGCTGTAGGCAGCCCCACGTGTCGTGAGCACACGTGCCCAGTGTACTCAGGGGTGTCAGTAGACTTGAGTCTGGAACCTCGCCATATGTGTCAGCCCCGAGAGTGTCACATTCCACCTTCGTGCCACTGGCTGACCCCTAGAAATGCCAGTTACTAAGGCAGTGGATGGTTTCGCAGGGTTCTATCAAGGAGGACTTACCTAATTGGGTCTCCTTTTCAGATTGTAATAATTCACTCCTGTCATCCTTCTGGTTAACAAAAGTCACAGGATTTTGGCACTGGAAGAGATCTCAGAGAATTATTTATTCTGGACGTCTCATAATAGATGAAGAAACTAAAAAGCTGTAGAACTTGGATGGCAGTGTGGCCTAGTGGTTAAGGAAGCCAGATTCCACATGGCTGACTGCGATTAGAGTCCCAGCTCCAGTGACTTCAGAAACATCCTGGGCTCATGTGCAAGTGTGCCCCAAATCCTTACTGGATGGTAGAAAGGGATGAAGGGATTGCAGCCTGACCACACCCCACTGGGGAGAGTTCTCTCCTCCTCTTTCTCCCTCTCCGTCTCTCCATCTCTTCTCTCTGGTGTGCACATGTGCCTTCTGGAGATTAAAAAATATATATCTGTAGAACTTATGACCTAGCCTCCTCTGTGGAATAGTCAGTAGTGTACTGGACTGGAGAGCTGGAAGCCACGTGTGTACCATGTTTGAATCCCTGTCTCGGCTTGTTGAGCCTGAAAACACGCTGGGCACCTGGGCCTAGATTTTGGCAGGCTGGAGGGCTGTAGGAAGAGGATCAGGGCACGACTGAGCCCTGTACAGGCTGCTTCAACTCCCCCGCCCCCATACACATGTACACTCTACTTTAACTGGAAAGAAGAACTTCAGCACTTAAATAACGTCCAAGATCAGCTGCCTGGTAAGTACAAGAACCCGAGCTAAAAAATTCTCTCTCTCAGAACTAAGCCCATGCTTTTTCTACAAGAACCAAAACTAAAAATTATGTCTGCCTCAGAACTAAGCCTCTGCCACATAGGAAGTAAAGAAATGTTACTGTCTCTCCAGACGGCACCGTTGTCTCTAAACGCGTATGTTTACGGATGCATGTGCACATTAAGATTGCATTCCTTCTTTTGCAGTTATCCATCATTTTTCTACAAAACAAAGAAGAATTAGAGCCATCAAAGAAATGGCCAGGGTCTTAGTTCCTGGAGGCCAGCTGATGATCTACGTGTGGGCCATGGAACAAAAGAATCGTCACTTTGAGAAGCAAGATGTGCTCGTCCCGTGGAACAGGGCCTTGTGTTCCCAGCTCTGCTCAGAATCCAGCCCGTCCAGGACGGGGAGGCCGTGTGGGCATCCGTGCGACCCCCTTTGCTCTGACGGTGGCTGTTCTGTTTGCTTCAAAGAGCGACGTAGCTCCACACGGTCCCACAGTGTGGACTGTGCACCTGCCGGGCCTGGGACCTGCTGTGCGAGTATTTCTAAGGAAGGTGAGGAAGAAAACGGATTCTACCATGCCATAGGAAAATCTTTTCGTTCCTGGTTTTTCTCCAGATCTTTGGATGAATCAACCCTGAGGAAGCAAACGGAAAGAGCGAGACCCATGAAAAACCCCGAAGTCTGGGCCAATAGCACGGTGTCAGTGCAGCCTGCCAGACACTCTCGGTTAGGCTCCGATCACCAAGAGCCGTTTTCCACCAGAGAGGGAAGCTTCGACGAGGAGGTGTTCATGGAGACGTCTCCTCAGTCTCTGGGGTGGCTGAAAGTAGAAAGCACCGTGACACATTTCAACGGAGACTGTCAGCGAATAGTGAGGAGGAAGGGAAGTGGGGGTTTTCTGGGTAGCGATGACGCCGAGGACTGTGAGGATGCAGGGCACTCAGGAGGAGGTGGCCCCGCGGCCAGGAGAACATTCCGAAGTGTGTGTGCCTCCAGTCCCGCAGGGTCCGGCACGGACCACGCCGCGTCTGTCGGAGAGCAGCAGGACACCGCGGACCCCAGGGTCTTCATGCGTTACTACCACGTGTTTCGAGAAGGCGAGCTCTGCGGCCTGTTAAAGGAGAACGTGTCTGACCTTCACGTCGTCAGCTCTGCCAACGATCATGGCAACTGGTGTGTCATCGCGGAGAAGAAGGTCAACCGTGATTGACTGGGCCTTGGCGGGCAGCTCCAGAAGGTTCTCTGCACTGGTTTTATGGCATCGCTTCAGTTTACATCCAGTGTTATTCCTAAAATCCCTGTATGTTTTAGTCTATTGGGACTATGAACTGGTCATCTTTTAAAATCTTTTCTTTTTGTATTTTATTTTTACTTTTTTTTTTTTTACATTCAATTACTGTGTATCCTTACAGCATACGAAACGAATTTTCCCATCATGAATTCCATCTTTTTAAATCTTTGAGTAACAGAGTACCTGGCACCTAGTGCATTTGACAAAGAGCCTTTTTGGTTAAATATTCATGCAAAAGATCCGAAGAAGCTTTAGAAACTATACGTAGTACAGTTTCGATATTTTCTTCCTATGAAAGATGAACTTCTTGTAAGAATACATGGATATCATTTTCCTGGACAGAAATCCAATTTGTGTTTTCCCCATTGAAACAGACTGAAATAGTGATGGATTTCATGGTTTTAGGTTCTTACTCCTCCAGTGACTGCTACGTTAGAAGAAACTTATAGGATTATTTAAAAAGTGTGTTTGGAAATTTTAAAAGATTCTGCTGTTAAATATAACTTTAAGGAACAGTATTTTTATAAAGTAAAGGAGTAATTTCTGGTTCTCAGGTTATAATTTATATCTGTGTGCAAAGTAACAGGTACTTCTGTTGCCAGGATGTGTTTTGAAATATGTGATAAGTTATTTTGTTTCCAAGATGATGCTTCTACTTAGTGCTAGGGGGGGAAAGAGATGGGAGAGAAAAATAAGTGTTAAAGAAAACTTTTCAAAATCATAAACAAATTTGCTTCACGCTAAGTGAAGAATAAAGTATTCCATGTTACTCAGAAGGTTTTCAAAGGCCCTGTTGCATGCAGAGGGTCAGCCTGTGGCATGGTGGTTAAGGCAGCTGGATCCCACATGATCGACTGAATGGTTCGAGTCCTGGACCTGACAGCTTGAAAACACCTGGTGCATGTACGTGTGTGTTCAACATCATGAAAGGAGAAGTGGAGAGGTGGTTGCAGCATGGCCATCCTCTGTGGGGAATGCTTTCCCACTCTCCCTCTCTTTCTGTCTGTTTCCAGAGAGCACACATGACCTCCAACAAATAAAAAAAAGAACAAGTCAAACTCTTAAAAAAAAAAAAAAGAAAGAAAGAAAAACCAGAGTGAGTGAATGGAGTAGATAAGACTACAACTGTTGAAAGAACCCAAGTGGTATTTTCTAATTTTATTAGAAACTTGATATCCAATTAAGATACAACTGAGATTCTGTAATGAGTTTTTAAATCTAGAATTATGTGAACTTCAGAAAGTTTGTGGAAAACGGAATTAAATTACAAGTTTATTTTGGTGCAAAAAAATTATGCAATCTCCCGTAGTTTTTTTTTTTTTAATTATTTTATTTAGCTTTATTTATTTATTTAAGTTGACCAGAGAGGGACAGAATGAGAGAGCCAAGAGAGGAAAGTGAAAAAGCAAGCCACCAGATCCCAGGGGATTCAAACCGAGGCCGGCCCTGTGGGAGTCCAGTGCCCCTAACCACCACACCACCTGCCGGCCCCAGCATAGCTTTTCATAATGCACATTCCTAGGACCCCTTGTACCATTCTTATGAATTGCTGGCTGTTAGGAAATGCAAGTCTGGTTGAAGCATGGTTTTATTTTGTCTCTGAGGATGAGAGGACTGTTAGGGGCAGGCTATTTGGCCAGCATAGGAATATGAATGGGATTCGTTGATTGGTTTTTAAAAATGACGTCCAGCGTTTAGTTTACTGAGGGTGACCACATTTTACTAGTTATAGTAGGGATTTAGAAAGAGTCAACTCATGCTAGTTAAAGGAGGGTTCCTGGCACTTCACAGAGAGGAGTAGACTGTGCAGCATGTGGGTTGGACCATAGGTCTGTTCAAATCCACGTCACGGTCCTTAGACACAGAGCTGACTAGGACAGGAGTGGAGCTCTAGGAGAGAGAAATGAGTTGACCCAGGAATGTGATTTCAGGTAGTTCCTTGAGAACATTGTCATTCGGCACAATGTCAGACGGCCTTTTTCTTGCCAGTGGACCGCTGTAGTCCTGGGCGAAATCCAGCGTGTGCCTTCCCCACTGGGACAGACTAAGGCAGCGACGGATTTCGTTGGTTCTAGGGTCTTTGTTCCTTCAGTGAATGCTCCTTGCAAAGAAACTTAAAGGATTGTTGAAAGTGTTTTGAAAATTATATTTATAACTGTCTTCTGGCTCAGAGTAATGAAAGGCCTCCTTGCTGTGTTGGTAGATGAGGCTGTCCTGTATCTGCGTTTGTGTAAGTTCATATTGTTCAATACACATTTCACATTAGAGCAACAATGAAAGCAAACAAGTGGAATATAAATTTAAAGTTAACTCGGTATGCCTTTATTTCTTATACTAGGGCATTAAACAGTAAGTGTAAGAGATTTTCCTGGGGCCAGCAGGTCATGGTGTGGGGGTTAAGGGTGCTGAGCTCCCACATGGCCAACTGTGGTTCGAGTCCCAGACCTGGCAGCTTCCTTTCTCACTTTCTCTCTCTGTCCCTCTCTGGACAAATTTAAATAAATAAGTAAATAAAGATAAATTTTAAAAATTCTTTAAAATAAAAAAGGTTTTCCTGAGGGAGAGAAGAGACTCTCAGTGTCAAAGAGAGTCTTACATTTAGAGCTCGATGGCCTTTTTATTATGCATGGATTTTCCTTCTCTCTGACCTTGCTGCTGGAAATCTCTGATTGCAGCCATCGGTCGTAGGGGCAGCCTGCCACTTAAAGGTCACTACACGGTGTTGGGTTGGCTAGACCTGTGCGAGCGACGTTGTACACATTCGCACATGCCACATTTTATGAAAGGCTCTCTAGAATGATTCTTAGAATGCTAAGTGGAACATCACTAATCATAGCACCCTTTCACTCTTACCCGCTGAGCACAGGAAGGCTCTTCATCCACACGCTATTTTGTATTCGATACTTAATTCGGTGGTTGGTAACCTCTTCTGGTATATTCATGTAAAAAGTGCTCTTAAATTTCTGCTTTGGATTAAAAATAAGCAAAGCCACTGAGCAGCCAGACAATGTGACCACCTGGGTCATCTAAAAAGCTCGCTCATCTTTAGACTGTCCTGAGAAGGAAGTACGAATTATAAATGGGTCAAATGTAGACCGTTTATTTCTGAACATTCAGTCAGCCTCAACTTCTTTGATAGATTTTGCTGATCTATGTAAAACAGGGTGAAAACTTACTCTATCACTGATGTTGGGCCAAACAGTGCCTTTCTGGTTCCTTCTCTTTCAACTCGTCTGGGCACAGAATCTCACTGAAGTCAAGGCCAGAGTTTGGGCAATTGTTGGGAAGTCCTTAACAACCTTTCCTGGTCTCCTGAGGCCTCACTGACCAGGCTGGGAAATTCTGTGTAAACAGTCAAGTGATTTAGGGGAAAGTGCATCGAACTGGACAGAGGATACAACCAAAATAATGTTATAGGAAGAACCTGGGAGTGGCCCCATATGGTAGCGCTCTTCAACAGTCAGCGTAGCGATGCAGTGGCTCTCGTGGGCCATGGTGACTGACGGCCGCTCTGTACCATAGGGTGTCACGTGGGGGGGCTCCCTTACTTCATCACACACCCCTGTGACGGCAGTCTGACTCTTGTTTCTAATTTTCCTTCTATTCCTTTCCAAATTCTAGATGTAAGAATGCCTCTATATTTTAACTGCCCACTAATTCAATGGGGAAAATGTGGAGGTGATCCAGAGAGAAGAAAGTCCAAGTAAAAACCAGCTGGTAACACTAGCCGACTCGTGTCTGAGCCACAGAGCACTGGCGGGTGTTTAATTTAAAAAATTACATTATACACACACACACACACACACACACACACACACACACACATATATATATATAGAGAGAGAGAGAGAACAGGAAGCCTGCCACAGTGGCTGAACTTGGTGGGAGGGTGCTCTTTAAAAATGAGCTGTGAGCACCCAGTTTAAGAGGAAGAAGGAAATCCTCAGCTTTCTTCTGAGACATAGAAAATTTGCAATAACAACAACAGCAAGTACCTTTTCTTAATATCCAGCATTTATTATTTCATTTCTAATCATCACCACGCCCTCTGAGATGAGAATGGGAAAGCTGAGGCAGAAGAAGTGACCTACATTTCCTCAGGTCACACCGTACCGATCTCTCATCCGGTGAGAGCCGTAGCTGAGATTCGAACCTGGGCAGCCGAGCTCCCAGCTCTGCTTTCATCCGCAACGTCGCGTCTCCCATGACTGGGTGCCAGTGACTGTGCGGGGCAGATCGCAGCCTGTTAAGGTTGGTGTGATCGTGACCTTTACAAAGGAGCTTTCCAAGATGAAGCCGTGATGACTTAGCCAGTCAGTAATGAATGGTCTTGGTGTTCCCCTCCCATCCTTCATTGTTTTTCTTTTCATTTGAAAGTCTGCTTCCATTTGAGTTGGATTTTATAAATAGTGGTTGGTCACGGAAAGGTCTGCGATGACCCCTCTCCCACTCTGTGATGCTTTAAACTGGCACTGCTGCTCTCCCAGGCGTGAGTGCGGGAGTGAGGCTCAGATGCTGCACCCACTCCACACGCTCCCCTGCCCTGCTCTGCGCCAGCTGACACCCGGAGCCGGCGTGCGTGCAGAATGGCAGTTACCTGACTGGGGCGCCGTGCTGGACTGCTACGACTCACCATACACTCCCCACCGTGTTACACTGGCGGCCTGAGAAGACAGCCCACCCGCTGGCTGTGGTGGTCCGCTCCCCCAACCCCAGCTGTTTGGGAAACGACAGCAGGAGGGTCATGAGTTTAAGGCCAGCCTAGGCTGCTTAACAAGAGCTTGCCTCTAAGAAAAAGGAAAGGAAGGAAGAAAAGAAAACAAAGCAACAACACCCATATACAGCTCTTCCTCTCAGAGAATCACGACGCGTATTCACACACTCGCGCCTGCAGTGAGTCAGCCTGGACCTGCCTGTAACTGAGCTTGCTCGAGACACGCTGCCACCCTTTGCCACAAGCTGTGTGGGACATCTTCTCTTTCCGTCTTATTTCTCTCTCTTCCTTCCTTCCTTCCTTTTCTTTCCTCTTTTTCTTCTTTTCTTTCTTTTTTTCCTAATTTTCCAGAGGGCACATGCACTCTCCAGAGAGGCGGGGAGGAAGAAGCACCCTCCATGGAGCGTGGTCACACTGCATTCCCTTCTCCATTTTGCCCTTTCAGGATTTGGGCTGCACACACACGCACCTGGTTTTTTGTTTTCTTTTGTTTTTTTGGTTTTATTTTAGATAAATTTTTCCTATAGGGCGTGTGCACTTGCCAGAGAGACAGAAAGCAAGAAATCATCCCCAGGCGGGGTGTGTGCGTGTGTGTGTATGGCCATGCCACAATCTCTTCTCCATTCTCTTCTCAGGATCTTGGGACTGCACGCACACACACCCGACCTGAATTTAAGTTGCAGGGTCTGGGACTCGAACCTCAGCAGACTACGTGGGAGTCCAGCAACATAAGCGTTACTCCATCTGCTGGTCCCGCCCCCAGTGTTGCTAAGCCACCAGGTAGAGGACTTGAATCATGCAGCTGTCCACACAGGCATCACCTCTCCACCAGGAGATCACAGGCTGGCCTATGGGGAATGTATTTCAGACATAATGTGTCCTATCACGTAAAATGCCAAATCCTTTGGATGGCATTCAGGCCCTTCCTAAATCCGCTCTAAATTATTTTCAACCTTATCTCTTGCAATTGCACCAGTTTTTTTTTTGGTTCTGCAATCTAATTTAAACAATGCTTTCATTAGAAGTGGTATAATGATGTGTAATTATCACATCCCCTTGGTATATACGTGGACTTAAAATGCCATTATTGTCCTCCTCCGCCAGCGTGTCGCAGGCTTCATTCCATCAGGGATAGAGGAGGAGGTTATTACACCCACTCAACAGCAAAGTCACGGGACGGGAGCAGTCACCCGAGCCAGAAGCCAACTCCCCTTCTCCCAGTCTTAACCAGGAATTAGGATTACTGCTTGTGTGTGTGTGTGTGTGTGTGTGTGTGTGTGTGCGTGTGCGTGCGTGTGTGTGCGTATGTGCGTGCGTGCATGTGCATGTGTGTTTCCTAACTGAGAGACAGCACCCATTCCAGGGTCTTAATGCCACAACCACCCAGCTCAGGCACGCGAGGGCACTCGGAGATCTTCGGACGCCAACCCAGAAGCGCCCTGCAGAGGTCAGCCTCACCGTACTGCATTGCACTGCGCCCTGGTCCGACCCCACGGTGGTCCTGGTATCAGACTCCGTATTTGCAGTCTCGTTACCTACCATCGAGCATGAGCATGTGAAATGAATGCATCAGCCGAGGGGCGAAATTACAATGCAAATATTACTAAGCATTCTGCGTGAGAGTCGGACGTAACCTGAGCAGGGTCGGAGAGAGAACCCTGACGGGGTGGTCCTCGTTCTAATCCACCAGAGTCCCGCAGTACGTGGTGAACTCAGGGAAGTAGATGACTCCAGTGGCACCAGTCTGTCCCCGTTAGACTCCCAGCTGCTTCACCGGGAGCAGTCAGGCTAGCGTAGACTTTGACCGTCCGACGGGCCAGTTTGTGAGAGCTGGCTGTCCAGGTGGACCTTGCCTGACAAATGCGGACGTACTCTTCCAGCTAGAGCTGGGTGGAGTGCAATGTACTGCACAGGGAACTATTCACGTACGCGGAACGTTTCACCGTGGATATGACCCACCTAGAAACACCGGTGAGTCGCTTATTCACAGTGTAGCTGAGTGCGATTCCTGCACGAGTTACAAGTGGGTCCAGGAAGTTGCAAAGACTCCATTAGCAACGCTTTGCCTTTCTGCTCTGTCTGCTTACACGGAACCTTGACAAGACTCACTAACGAGGACCTCAGTGGAATTTCTGAGATGCTCCGAGTGTGTGTGTGCAGAGACGGTCCCATTTCCTTTCTATGCTCTCTGACATATGTGTGTATGTAAATATATACATATATATCCCTAGACATCTAGTGCTTGCTGTCACTGGTGACCCAGAAAAAGTAGTTCTCTTCTGCACTCACGAAAACACTCATTTAGCAATTATGATAGGTATGTATTTCACTGAAGAGATCTTTTGTTTCTGAGAAATTGAAGGATAATTGTTCAATGTCGCTGTGCCTCTTGTGGTGTTGACACGTGTGTCTGTATTAAAAGTGCAAAAATTCTTTTTCTACGATATGTGGTTATTTTAGCTTTTCCCAGAGGAAGTTATCAATAGTTTTAAAGGCACACATTTATATCAAATATCTTGAGTCTTATAATAATTTGAAGATAGTGTATCTGCATTCACCAGTGATGTTCAAGATCTTTGTTACAAGTATTATTGAAAGCAATATAATTTGCATGTTTATGATATGGATTAAATTGTTGGAGTTATCTATCAACGTACTTTTTAAAAAGTGCTTTCAGATGAGCAGAATTGTGCTTTCTTCTCCACGCTGTAATAAGCCCGGTGACGTTCAGCTCACCCGCCGGGACTCAGTGCATGTCAGCAGAGCTGGACAAGGTCACGAGTTCGAGCTCTGTTGTCTTTATCTAGGGGAAGCAAGTTCACAATTTGACACTAGACTATCTTCAACGGGTTAATAAAAGAATATCGATGACCAAAGAAAGACATATTTTAAGATGAATAAAGACCTTTTAGACTATCCAAAAGGGCGGTGTGTGTGTGTGTGTGAGAATGCAGTTTTACGTCCGAGCACAGTGGGAGATGGCACAGTCCTGTTGCTGGGACTGTGAGCACACTTGTCCCCTGCTGACCTCCATCTGTGGGCTGCAGGTCACCAGCGCGGGGGTGTGAAACATGGGGATCCATGCCCGGCCCTGCTGGGCTCTCAGGGGCATGCAGTCGGGCAGCAGATGGGGCCCTGGCGTCCCTCAGCGCGGTGGCCTGCTCATGTGACAGCAGGTGTCCCAGCTCGTACTGTGTCGCGCTAGCCCTCATGGAGACAACAGTAACAGATGCCAGCTCTGCGCCTCTCTGTTGTCAAGGAACGATGACGCCTGTCATGTGCTTCCCACCCTGGCAGAATGCTCCAGGTTTAAAAACTGCTGATCGCCGTCCTTGTTTTCTTCATTTATCGTGCCAGATGACACGTGAAGGGACACCCCCACTGGGGCCCGGCGACGCTGCAGTCCATCCCGTCAGGGCTCTGGACACTCACACTCGCCCCGCGTGTCTGAAGACTCGGGCCTGGACTCTGACCAGTAGGCCCGGGAGACCCAGCGTGAGACCCAGCATCCTCTGCGGAGCGCTCAGCTGCTGCGCGGCGCGGCTGCCCTGGTTAGCCTTCGCAAGCCGTCACGTCCTTCATCTTCACGTTCATTTTTCATTTTTAAATACCGAACATAAATACAGCTGAAAGTGACCGACACGCAGATGTGCAGCAGCTTCCCGTTTCCTCAGTGTCTGCGGTCAGGAGGAGACCGCCAGCTCTGGGAGTTCATTACCCGTCCCCACCTCCTGGATGGGAGGCGCCAGGTAGCCTGCGACCACCCTCCTCCGAGGCAGCAGCTCAACAGACATGCAGCTGGGCCCCACCTTCCCACGAAGCAGGCGACTCCACATGCAGTGGGGGATGCAGCATGGCATGCTGGGGGGGTGCCTTGTCACTTTGTCTCCTGTGGAGACACATGCCTTCAAGCAAAAAAAAAAAGTCATTTTAAAAACTCCTTTTCAGGCCAGCCATTTATCTGCACGGCCAATCATGAGGTTAGAACCCCAGCCCTGGTGGCTTGGGAGACACAATAGGTGTGTGTGTGTGTGAGCCCCAAATCCCGACAGGGTGGAAAACGCGGAAGGGACTGTCATGTGGCCACGTCCCATTGAAGGGTGCCTCCTCCCTACCTTCCTCCCTCCCTCCTCTCCCTCTCTCTTTCTCTGGTTAATTTAAGTAATTTTTAAGCCCTGTGTCTTTAGTTTTTCTCTTGAACAAGTTTTGGACAATTCCTACGAGCATGGGGGTCCTAGCCCTGTTGGAGACTCGATGAGAGTAAGATCCAGCCCCTGGTCCTGAGGAATTGGAGCCTGCTGCGTACGTGGCGTGTGCACAGTGCTCTCTGGAATATTCTCCCACGTCCGCGTGGCCTGGCCAGCGTGCTCCCACCCCGGCGCTGTTAGCCGATAGCCGAGCTCCCACCTTGGCTCAGAAGGCATTTGGTGCCGCCGGCCGCGACCCAGGCCAGATGAAGCTCCAGCTCGATGGCCCCCGGTCGCGAGTAGTCTTCCACCGAAGTTCAGCCGCATGCTTTCCTCCTGGCATGCCTCTCTCCACCAGGGGGCGCGTGGCGCGACGCAGGGGGTGGCCAGTCCTTGCCGCAGGGCCCGGGAGCTCGGCACAGTGCTGGCCGTCAGGAGTGCCTCGGGCACACGGGGCATGACCCTGCCGGGCTCCAGGCAGAGGAGTCATGGGGCTGTGGGACCACGTGGAAGAAGGTCGTCCCAGAGGAGGTGGCACCGCTGGACCCTGGAGGATGGGGTGTCAGGGTGTGAGGGGGCAGGGAATTCGGATGGGAGCTCAGGGTGAGTGTTACCCGTTACCACGCGGTCTCTAGGGCTGTGCCAAGAACTCCTACGTTTGTGACATCACTTACATATTGCACCAGCCCGGAGAGGCAGGGTCACTGCACTGCCTACAGGTGCACACGCGTACAGGTCACACTGCGGGAAAGCGAAGGCGTCGGCTTCGCACCCCGTTTTCTGTCTGTGGGAGCTCCTGTCCACACACTCCCTGGGAAGACGGGCTTCAGGAGGGAGAGCTGAAGGCCAAGGCAGCTGGAGACGTGGGTTGCCGTTTAATTGTCCTGGGCCTTGAAGGCCCTAAGGGATTATGCTGTTTAGACTTTGACCTAATCACACCTAATTTCCTCACAGGCTAGAGAGCCCAGACTTGGAAGATTTCTGAGCAAATGCTTAGAAATATTCCACTGAAGAATATGGACGGTGAGGGTGGGAGGACCTGAGACTGGACACTGTCTGCAGCAGGGGTAAGAAGAGGCAGGGGACCAGCAGTTAGCATAATGGCTATGTCGCTGGACTCCTGGGCCCAGTGGCTTAAACTCACGACAGGTGCGTGTGTGTGCGTGCCCAAGATCCTGAGAGGAGAATGGAGGAGAAGGGATTGTGGCGTGACCATCCCCCCTGGGGGGTGATTTCTCACTTTCTGTCTCTCTGTCTCTCTGTCTTTGTCTGTCTGGCGAGCGCA
>NW_006160139.1:289549-296228 GCF_000334495.1 Tupaia belangeri chinensis | reverse complement strand
GCCCGTGCCCTAGGGAAAAAACTTCTGAAAAAAAAAAAAAAAAAAAGAAGAAGCGGTGAGGACTCGGCAGCGTCGGTTCAGAGATGGAATAGGGGCCCAGCCACTGTGCCGCAGTGGAAATGCAAGTGCCCCGCAAGGCAGGACGCCACTTGGGGCCGTAGGTTTGGACCCTCAGGCCGGCCTGGAAACATGCTGGGCACATGTGCAGACGCCGTGGACACTGAGGGGCTAGCACGCTGGGGAGGGGCTGTGGTGTGACAGGACTCTGTCCAGAATGCCTCTCTCTCTCTAGAAAAAAAGAAAAGAACACTAGATACATTCAGAGCTAAAATAGAACAAATACAGGGGCCAGCAGATGGCTAAGTGGTTACATTGCTGGACTCCCACAGGATTGCCCACAGTTCGAGTCCTGGACATGGTAGCTTGAAACTCGTTCTGGGCACGTGTGCACGTATGCCCAAAACCCCAAGAGGAGAGTGGAGAAGGGGTTGTGGCATGCTTATCCTTCCCCAGGGGGTGATTTCTTGATTTCTATCTCTCTAGCAAGTACATGCACCCTGTGGCAAAACAAACAAAAAAGACAAAACTCTCTAAAAACAAAAACAAAACAAAAGCCCAGAGTGAATACATCCAGAGCTAAAACAGATCATCAGGGAAAAGAAAAAAGGAAAAATGACCCTGGAGTTCCTACCTGGCTGCCTGGGAGGTTGCGATGCTCAGAAGCCTGCCGGGAGGGGAGCTGGCTTCAGGGAGGCGTACAAGTGAGATGTGGAGCGCGACCGCCCTCTTCCGGAGACAAGAGCCCACTGCTGCATTTAGAAGGCATCGCTCGCCCAGCACAACAGAAGGGTTTCAGAACTGGCCGATGCCAAGGCCGTACTAACGGGCCCTTCAAACACCTGGTAACAAACAAGCTGGTAACCAGACAGGAACTCTGACAAGTCTGGCTTTGCAAAGAGGAGGCTGTCAAAGCAAGCTGATACAGCGAATGCACAGTGTTTGGGGTTCAGAAGCGGTTAGTGACAAAAAGAATCAAAGTACATTACGAATATAATCCTGAAGGAAAAAAAGAAGACAAATCTTTTGGGAATATTAATATGTCCAGAGAAGATAAATAACTGACATAGTGACCCTCAGTTGCGGATGTTACATTAAAATTTTATTTAAGAATTATTTTATTTAACTTTATTTATTAATTTGTTTATTTCAATTTGACCAGAGAGGGACAGAGAGAGAGAGGAAGAGAGAGAGAGAGAAAGTGAGAAAGAAAGCCACCAGGTCCAGGACTCGAACCACTGTCGACCATGTGGGAATCCAGCACCTTTAACTATCATGCCACCTGTGGGCCCTACACTGAAATATTTAAGACCATACACTATGAAAATGTGGAGAGTTTGAGCTTGAAAATATGACATGTGCCATTTGGCAAAGATTACAGTGGGAGAAAAAAAAACTAGACAGTCAGTGGAACTGCCTCCATGGGAGGTCTCCAGGGACTTCCACCAACACCCACAGAGGTGTTGATTCCCCTAGCCCCGATTCCCAAATCCATTCCTGCAGCATTTACAAGTGGACTTTAAACAGTTTGTGGCGGGCCAGTCAAGGGCATGGTGGTAAAGGCAGCTGGGTCTCACGGTTAACTGCAGTTGGAGTCCTAGACCTGGTGACTTGAAAAATGCCGGGCATGTGTGCATGTGTGCCCACAATCTGGAGGAGAGCGGAGCAGAAGGGAGGGCCGCTCCTCACTTCCTCTTACTCTGCCTCTGTCTGGAGAGTGCACATGCCCTATGACAAAATTTTAAAAGGAAAAAACAGTTTGTGGAAAATGGGATTGTGGTACAAGATCGAAGGTGCAAAACCTTAGAAATCCACATTTCTCCATGAGCGCTTGGAAGACCCTAGTGCATGAGTCTCAGTTCATCGCAAGGGCATCCCCACAGGGGATGGCAGACAGTGCTGAGCTGACCGGGGCCCTGGACAGCGGCCTCGGAGGACAGCTGACCACAGCCTCCCACCTCCAGCCTGTCCTGTCACCCTAATTTCACGTCTTACCTGGCCTCCCAGCTCCTCCTCGGACATGCCAGACCTCAGGGACTTTGCCCTCGGTGTTCCCTCTATGGAAATGCTCTTCCCTGAAATATTAGCAATGCCCCCTACCTTCACCTAGCCTGAGCACGACATCACATCCTCTGGGGTCTCCACGTGGACTGCTGTTTGAATCCCCATCCCGGTGGGGAAGCAGAGGACACAGGATGATGAGGTGACCACCACCCACGACTGTCGGCTGAATCACGCACCCTCAGGCAAATTATGAATAAAAAAGACCCAGGGCCTCGTGAGGATGTGCGCGTGGGTTTTTCCTTGTCCACTACTCTGTTTTTTTACACCACGGACAGATTGTGACTCAAGGCGATCGCTCACAAATACCTGACAAGTTAACTCAGCTTGGGCCTGGCTGTGTCCAGGGCGCACCGGGGGAGCCCCGAGGGTCGGCCTCGTGCTGGGCTGGGGGAGCCCAGTGCTGCCTGTTCCGAGGGCTCGCGTGTGCCGTCCCCACCTGGGAGTACCGAGTGGGGTGGAAAGAACCTCCACCTTGCCCTTTGCCTAGACAGGACTTGTAGAATTTGAACACCGAAACTCGGCTCCCTCCGTATGCAGGTTTTGAAGGAGTCCACTTCAGCTGAGGGGGCTTCCTCGGGGCTGCCTGGCCTGGGGGAGACGCCCTTGGGGTGCCAGTGAGAGACGGGAAGAGGGTGTGTGGACGGGGATGATAAAGCAAGCTGGGCTCCATTTCTGCCACTGGCCGTCCTCAGTGGGCTAGCTGGCTGCTCGGCCCTTCCTGGGCACCGATGTTCTCATCCGCACAATTTCTCCACCCCTGAAATCAGGCTCACAAGCCCCGCCAGGCAGGTTAGACCCTGTGCTCGAGTTTTCGGGCGTCATGAAAGGAGAGCCGTCGAGCAGAGCCCTGGCGTGCTGAGATAGCAGAGAGTAGCTGCACGTGTGGCATTGCCACATTGTGTTTCCAAAGATTTTGTCCCTTCTCCTCCATTCTCCTCTCAGGATCTTGGGCACACACGCACACGCGCCCAGCGTGAGTTTTAAGCCACCGCGTCCGGGACGCAAACCGCGGTCGACTACGTGGGAGTCCAGCGACATAGCCATTACGCTAACTGCTGGTTCCCATGTCCCTATTTTTTAAAACGTTTTTATTTATTTATATTTTGTTCCATGAGTGAGAGGGCGAGAGAGAGACTGAGAGACAGAGAGACAGAGACAGTACCTGGCAGGGGCTTGACGCTGCAGTGCAGCTGCAGCCTCGGCCAGCCGGGGCGCGGGCATGCGCGTGTGCCTGGCATTATACCACGTAAGCTGGCGACCGCCCCCGTGGGTCTGCGTCCGAGGGCATCGCGGTGGGCCACTCTGCCATCCGGCCTCGGCATTTCACGGAGGGCAGAGACAGGGCAAGCAGAGTGGAGGGTCAGCACTTTCAGGTTTTACGACGTTGACTTCTCCTTCCAGATGTACAAAGACGTAGCTCTGTACTGGTCGGAAGGAAGCAAGACTTCACATGGAAAGGAGTATAAACAGTAGCATTCGTAGAGCCAATTCCAAATTATATAAAAGCACTTTTCCTACACTGTACCCAAGTAGGAATTATCCAGAGCCACCCAGACTAGCTCCAGGGCCAGGCCTTGGCAAACGTGGGGCATGTCCCTGCTGACATGTACTGTCCTAGCCCCGTCCGCACGGTGCCCACTGTCGTCCCTGTGCATCCCCATCAGCTGGTGTCCACCGAGATAGAAGCCCAGGGACTCTCAGTACCCTGCAGCCCGTGGAAAATGCCTCAGGCCAGAAGTGGTTTTCCAGAATCTTCACTCTCTCTGTTCCAGACTGGACAATCTCCTTCCTTGGGCCCAAGTTTCTAATGCATAGTCCATTCTACAGCTAAAATAAATTCTCAAAGCTCTGGTCCAGTTTCAGGTCCTGGGCCAACCTAAAACACGGGCTGGGTATGCTGACATGTGCCTGTAGGCCTGGTTAACCCAGAGGCTGGCTCAGCCGCACTGTGACATGGCAAGGCCCTGTGAGAAATGACCTCTCTCTCTCCCTCCTCACTCTCTCTCTCTCACACATATTAAGTTAAAAATGAAAACAGTAATAAGGGCCAGCAGGGGCCATGCTGGCTAAGGCACTGGGTTCCCACAGGGCTGACTGTGGTTGAGTCCTGGACATGTAGGATTGAACGTCATGGTGGGTGCATGTGCGTGTGTGGCCCAAACCCTGAGAGGGTAATGGAGGAGAAGGGATTTCGGGTGCTCATCCCTCCAGGGGTGACTTCTCACTGTCCCTCTCTCTCTCTCTTTTGCCCATAGCAAAAATGTAAAAAATAAACAAAGATAAAACAAATAAATATAAAATACTGACGGGGCTTTGAACACACCCTAGTGCGCAGGATCCACTCAGAACCTGCTGGCTCTGGGTCGCGCCCACGCGCACACTAACGTGGAGCCCGGCCTGTGGAGCCGAACCCCGGCCGTAAGCCCTCCCTGGTCAGGGCTTGCGTTCTCGCCTCCTGCCTAGCCACACTGTCTCACAACACGTCTGACATTCCATCCCCGTGGACTCCCCAGTGGCCCCCGAATACGCCCAGTCATTGCATACCTGGAAGCTTCTGCAACCTCTTCTATGAGCTGAGGACCTAGCTACAACCCACACCTGGGGACACAAAACCGCAAGCTCAGAGACTGCATTCTTGCAAGATCCTGACATGACCTGCAAATATTAAACTGTGAGAAACACTTTAGCTCGCATCGCTGGAGAACTCACGTTCATGCTGTGATCTCTGCGCCTCTGAGGACCCTCCAACCTCAGCCTCTCTACCCCGAGTTCTCCCTGGAAGGCTGAATTCCACCTGCCTTCATGCTACTGTTTCATAGTAGCCAAGAATCGAAATCAACACGACCCCTGATGCTGCTGTTAGTACTAAAAGCAAACACAAATAACCTAGTCGCTTGCTCCAGAAAACGTGTGCTCCTAGAAGCCCATCTGTGAACCCACAAGCCCCTCAGTGATCATGTCTCCAGCTTGGGCAGGGCAGTGGCCGCAGGGCTCCTGCTTTCCTGGGGCCTGCCCCTCAGAAACTGCAGGAAATAAATGCTTGCAGTTTTAAGCCACCACGTTTGGGGACAATTTGTTATGTAGCATTAGATAATACATTATTGCTGAAGAATTGCCTTATCATATTTTCATGTTGGGATGAGAAAAAAGCTTTGGATAAATTCAAGTAAATTCTTTCCTCTTACGCTCATGGAAACTTTGAGTGTTTTGCCTTTATTTTTATCATATTCTCCCAACATAAGCCCAGGAATCCCTTTTGCCATTATTACCTAATTTTTATTGTATTGATTTATTTATTAAATCACTGTAGTCGCTGTGGAGAAGTTTGCTACAAAGATACTAAAATGTTATTAAATGTTTGTTTTTCTCAGCAGCTGCTCTATGATTGAGGCTGTTCTGGGTGTTCAGGAGATGTAAGAGTGAATGAGGTGAATGAGGTACACTTCCGGCCTCACGGAATTATAGCTCTCTATGGATTATGAAATATTGGGGAACAATAGTGCCCTATACTCGGAAATCCCAGGGCCAGAAGGTAGTGTGGTGGTTAAGAAGGCTGGATCACATAGGCCTTGCCTCACAGCTGCTTGAAAAACATGCCGGGTGTGTGTGTATGCATTTCCAAAATCCCAAGAGAATGGAGAAGAAGGGATTGTGGCATGACCATCCCCCAGGGCCTGCTTTCACCCTCTCGCTCTTGCTCACTCTCTGTCTCTGGTGGCACGCACCCTATAGCAAACAAACAAAGTCCAAGTGATTTATATACCTGGAAGCTTCTGCAACCTCTTCTATGAGCTGCTACTATTTGTCTTTTTCTACTTAGCCCTTCTCGCCTGTATCCTTCCCTAAATTATAAGTGTATTTTATTGATGTGTAATGCATATACACAAAAGTACGCATGTCACAAACAAAGGGTACTCTTGAATTCACAGAAATACACACTCACGAATCCACACTCAGATTTGCAAGGAGAGGGGCTGAATAAGGTGGCAGACTAGGGGTTGGGGACAGGTGACGAATGGGTGGTCAGATTAAGGCATAAGAATGTGAAATAGACAACATAGCCACCGGACCATCAAGTCTTTGTAGGGAGTGTTCCCCAGGACAAGGTGCAAAGTGTTTCTCAAATCTTTTTTTTTAATTAATTAATTTATTTATTTTTATTTACTTTTTTTAATACATTCAATCACATTATTTAGCTCACAAGGTGATCATTTCAATATGTGAACATTTCTCCCCAGTCGAGTTGATCAAAATATAACAACACTACCTCCCTGTCTCAGCAATGCTGTCTCCGTATCCCTCCTTCAAATGTTTTTCCTGGGAACCAGCAGTTGGCGTAATGGCTATGTTGCTGGACTCCCATGTAGTCAACCACGGTTCGCGTCCTGGACCCGGTGGCTTAGAACTCACGCCGGGTGCGTGTGCATGCATGCCCAAGATCCCGAGGGGAGAATGTAGGAGAAGGGATTGCGGCTTGACCATCCCCCCTGGGGGGTGATTTCTTGCTTTCTGTCTGTCTGTCTGGCGAGCGCACGCGCCCTATAGCGAAAATCTCTCC
>NW_006160139.1:286569-287640 GCF_000334495.1 Tupaia belangeri chinensis | reverse complement strand
TTTCTCCATTGAAGATGATGATAGCTATGGATTTTTCATAGATAGTTTTTATTGTGTTGAGAAATGACCCTTCTATGCCGATTTTGCTGAGAGTCTTGATCATAAAGGGATGTTGTATCTTATCAAATGCTTTTTCTGCATCAAGCGATATGACCGCATGTTTTTTTTTTGTCTTTTTTCCTGTTAATATGGTGTATTACATTTATGGTTTTGTGTATGTTGAACCAACCTTGCACTCCTGGAATAAAACCTACCTAATCATGATGTATAATCTTTTTTATAAGTTGTGAGATACGGTTTGCTAGTATTTTTTGACGCAAAGAGAATCTTTGCATCTATATCCATGAGAGATATTGGTCTATAGTTTTCCTTTCTTGTCCTGTCCTTATCTGTTTTGAGGATAAGGGTGATAGAGGCTTCATAGAATGAATTAGGGAGAGATTCACCCTTTTGGATCTTTAGAAATAACTTGAGCAGAATGGGGGTTAACTCTTCTTTGAAAGTTTTATAGAACTCAGAGCTCAAGCCATTAGGGCCAGGGCTTTTCTTTGTTGGGAGGTTATTTAGCACTGATTCAATTTCCTGGCTCATTATGGGCCTATGTAGGCTTTCTATATCCTCCTGGCTCAATCTTGGTAGATTATACGTGTCCAGGAATTTGTCCGTCTCATCCAGATTGTCTTGTTTCTTGGCATGTAGTTGTTCATAGTATCCTCTAATGATGTTCTGTATTTCTACTTTGTCTGTTGTTATATTTCCTGCTTCATTGCAGACTTGATTCACCTGGTTCCTTTCTCTCTTCTTAATAAGTCTTGCTAGTGGTGTATCTATTTTTTTTTTTATCTTTTCAAAGAACCAGCTTTTACTTTCATTTATTTTCTGTATAGTTCGCTTATTTTCTATTTCATTTATTTCTGCTCGGATCTTCATTATTTCCTTTCTCTTGGAGTTTTTTAGATTATTTTGCTGTTGCTTTTCCAATTCCCTGAGGCATGATGTTAGGTGATCCATTTTCCTTCTTTCCATGTTCCTCTTATGAGCACTAATTGCTATGAACTTCCCTCTTATGAC
>NW_006160139.1:283007-285296 GCF_000334495.1 Tupaia belangeri chinensis | reverse complement strand
CCTTTGTATGTCACTTCTCGTTTCTCTCTTGCCAGTTTTAGTATCATGTCTTTATCTGTGGTCTTGGATAGTCTGGCTACGATGTGCCTTGGCGAAGATCTTCTGGGGTTGATTCTAACTGGGGTCCTTTGTATTTCTTGGGTCTTGATACTTGAGTGCCTCTCTAGACTCGGGAAATTTTCTTCCAGGATTTGATGGAATTGATTTTCCATGCCATTATTAGTTTCTTCACCTTCTGGGATGCCAATTATTCTGATATTTGGGCGTCTTATGGAATCTAGTATTTCTCGTATATTATCCCCGTGTTTTTTGTTATTTTCTCTATCATTTTGGTGGTTCTTTCTAGGTCAGAGGTTTTATCGTTTACATCAGAGATTTGATCTTCAGCCTGTAATCAACTTTTAATTCTTTCAAGGGAGTTTTTAATTTCCTCTGTTCCAGACTTTATCTCTAATAGCTCCATCCGGTTCTTTCTCAGAGTGTCCAGTTTTTCTTTCATATCTTGGAATGACTTCTTCATCTCCTGCAGTTCGTTGTCTCTTTTCTGTTCCAACTCAAAGAATTTGTTCACCATAAACATTCGAAATTCTTTGTCTGACATTTTGGTAACATCGTCCATTAGCACGAAAGATAGAGGGGCGTTACTCTGTACCTTTGATGGAGATGTATTTCCTTATTTATTCATACCTGAGGCTCTTCTTCTACTTCTAGCCATTGGAAGATATACTAACTTTTAAGTACCTATGGGTCTGGATGGGAGGCAGTGGGGGCAGTGTTGCCCCTGCCTCTGTCCCTTGTTGCCAGATACCTTCAGATGAAGTGTTTTTCAAATCTTAAGATTTGGTAAACTTACAAGAAATTCTGTGGAAGGAGAAGCAGGTCCAAACATCACAGATCAATACCCAGATCAACTGAAACATTTCTGTTTAGCTGAAGAGGAAAGCCTTGGGAAATCATTTAGAAAAGCTGACAAGTCTTTGTCAGAGAGCAGCTTGGTTGGCCTCAGCCAGAACAGTGTAGCATGGAGTAGGCTTTGAAGGTTTGTGCAGTGTTCACCAGCCTCAGCCAGAACAGTGTAACAGAACAGGAAACTCATTACTATCCTGAGCACAAATAAAAGGAAAACAGAAAGCACAAGAAGAATGAGAACACGTGGAAGGTATAGTGCTAAGAAACAAGAATGGGAAAGCAGAAGATGAGAGAGAAACTTTGTAGGGTCTTTGACTCTATGAAAACAGAAAAAGAAAGTATTTCAAATACTGAGAAAAGGTTATAAAGGGCCAACCAAACTTGAATTTGCAAACACAGTAGCTTCTTCAAAAAAACACAAGAAAAAATTAAATCAGTATGTTGTTGGGAACTAGCAGTTGGCGTAATGGCTATGTTGCTGGACTCCCACGTAGTCAACCGTGGTTTGCGTCTTGGACCTGGTGGCTTAGATCTCACGCCGGGTGCGTGTGCGTGCGTGCCCAAGATCCTGAGAGGAGAATGGAGGAGAAGGGATTGTGACGTGCCTATCCTCCCGGGGGGTGATTTCTCACTTTCTGTCTCTCTGCCTCTCTCTGTCTGTCTGGCGAGTGCACGCGCCCTATGGCGAAAACCTCTCCAAAAAAAAAAATCAGTATGTTGTCCATAGGGATTAAAATATCTGCTGGGTTCTTCTGTCTATGTAACAAGTAACTCCTAACAATGAACTAAATTTGTCAACATAAACCCGATTGCTAAATTCTACTACATATAAGATGTCCAAATATTTCCGTGCTTGTAGAAGAAAATTTCTACATATGCTTTACATAATACGACTTGTTCCTTATGTATTCGCCTCTGAAGGAAAGCTGGCCTGAAGAACCAAAATCACCTTCTATCTGGGAGACAGGCGAAGCATATGACTCGTTTTAACACATGAGAGTGTCATCAAATGAAGTATTTTAAAAATAACATTTTTAAATTTTTAAAAAATTTACAAATAAAACATCACCCAGCTCAGTGCCCAAGGAGCCATCAATCTGACCTCTATCACCATAGTGTTTTTTGTTTTTTGGGTTTTTTTTTAGAAGATTTTGCTATAGGGCATGTACGCTCACCAGAAAGACAGAGAGAGAGAGAGAGAGACAGAAAGTGAGAAAATCACCCCCCTCAGGGAATGGCCACACCGCAATCCCTTCTCCTCCATTCTCCTCTCAGAATCTTGGGCATGGGACCAGCAGTTAGCGTAATGGCTATGTCGCTGGACTCCCATGTAGTTGACCGCAGTTCGCGTCCTGGACCCGGTGGCTTAAAATTCACGTC
>NW_006160139.1:279290-282961 GCF_000334495.1 Tupaia belangeri chinensis | reverse complement strand
CCTATCCTCCCGGGGGGTGATTTCTCGCTTTCTGTCTCTCTGTCTCTCTCTGTCTGGCGAGCGCACGCACCCTATAGCAAAAACCTCTCCAAAAAAAAAAAGGAAAGAAAAAAGAAAAAAAACAAAAAGAATCTTGGGCATGCATGCACACGCGCCCAGTGTGAGTTTTAAACCACCGGGTCCAGGACTCGAACCATGGTTGACTACATGGGAGTCCAGTGACATAGCCATTATGCTAACTGCTGGTCTCTATCACTATAAATTTAAAATTTGTGAGTAGAATCATATATGCGATTTTTGTCTTAATTTTTTCACTTAAATATTTGTGAGATATACTTTTCATATTAAGTATAGCAGGAAATTATTATTATTTTTACAAACTTTTTTTCTAGAATTATTTTATTTAAATTTATTTATTTATTTTGATTTGGCCAGAGAAGGACAGGGTGAGAGAGACGGGGAAAGTGAGAAAGCAAGCCGCCAGGTCTAGCACTTAAACCCTGGTTGGCCATGTGGGAGTCCAGGGCCTCTAACCACCACGCCACCTGCCTGCCCGCCAGGGAATAGCTGCAGTTTATTACATACAATTATATGAATATACCAAGTTATATCTGTCCCTTCTACTATTGTTGCAGAAAACAGACGGCTGAGAAACCAAGGGCCACCCAGAGCAGGAGAACGGGGCTATTCGTTATTATTTGCAGAACTCCAAAGTTCGGCACGATTCCCGGAAGTCACAGGGATTGTACAGTCAGGGTTCGGGGACACAGCAGACAGAAGAAACCAGAAAAGTCATAAAATAGTTGCAAACCGACTTGTAACATTTCTCAGTTCCTGCAGAACCCCATTTCCGGTTTGCAAGCAGCTGTTTGCATGCAAGGTCCCTATCGTTCCCCTTGATGCCCTTGGTTTTCCTTAGGGCATCAGAGCATGGCTTTGCAGTCTTTCATTGATTTATTTTTCCCAAAACAATTTCCAGCATCCCCTACACCAGATTAAACTACTAGCGAACAAAAAACACCCCCTCACATTTTTATTTTCTACTCCCCCAAAATATCTTAATTATCCCTGTATATTTTGGATGCATACTTGTTTCTCTAATTTCTAGCTTGGCTTACCATTATTTTGGAATTTTAACATCTATTTGATAATATTAGAAATCTTTTCTTACAACACAGTTGTTCACAGACTTAATTATCTTTAGACCATATAAGACAAGATGCCAAAGTACATATCAAAGAAAAGCAAAACTAAGATAGCCTCATACCAGCTGGTTTCTTCTTACAGACTGAGTTACCAGACAAGAGGTTTCCCCAATGTTTCCCAGGTTGTTTGTTTGCTTTTTCCGTGTCCTAAGTCTCTGTGTGGTACCCAGGATGGCTGTGAAAGGCAGGCCCCAGAGCTTGGGTGGTGGGACAGGCTGAGCTCACCCGTCAACAGCCTCCTTCTAGCTCCTGGCATTGTAAGCCAGCAGCAATGGAATAGTCACGTTTTTGTTGAGTTCGTTTAGACTCTGGCGAAACTTCATTTTCCACCTTTCTATGGACAGCTGGATCGAGTGACTTAAGAACCTCTCTCGGTAAGAGTCAGGCTAGCAGAGCTCCCATTGTTCTTCCGGGACTCATCACCTGTCAGAGGCTTGAATCATTTCAAGCAGTCACCTCATTTGAAGCGGATTTACTCTTGTACACGGCATCCTCTGAATCCGATATTTCACGATTGTTTTCATCAGCTACATCAGAGGTGTCTGGTTCCATCGCAATTTTACTAACAGCAATTTTAAGTGCCTTCTCATAGAGCAATTTATAAGGAAGAGGTTGACACATAGCAGAGCTATTTTATACTCCACGGGACAGACTATATCACAATGATTTCCACCAAAAAGCACAGTAATGCCTTTTCAGGAAAATTACTTTCAGTTGCTTATGAAGGACAGAGATTTGGCTCCCGATAAATCACATAAGAGAGAGGGTACCTAGTTCCACCTTTCCTGCCCATGCCTGTGGGTTTTCCAAACATTTCAAATACTCCTCAAATGACCGTTCTATAAATGCTTGGAGTTTCTCTCTGTTCTCTCAAAGACACAGTGACACAGGCCCTTCCAACGTCAGCATGGTGGGGCTGGGAGCGCGATACCTGCTCTGCCATGGCCTGGAATAGGCACGACCCTCCCTGGTCACCAGATTCCAACACAAACCCAGTTTCTCCAGATAGGCTTCCATGGGCTTCCCATCCTCTTGGGACCCAGCACCACTCTGGTCCCCACCTTTGGGGGTGCTGATGGCTGAGCTGCCTTCACGTTGCTGGTCTTGCTGCAAGCCAGTGGGGACAGGCTAGCCCCACATGGCCACATGCCAAAGGACCAGGGGAAGGGGATGGTAATGGGTTTTCTTCTGTGGGAACCCGGTGTTAGTGTCATCGGCTTTTGTGAGTGATGCAGGACTCTCTCCAGGCCAGTTCGGGTCTGCCATGTCAGAGAGTGGAATCCAAGTGGGAGGGAGGACTTGAGGGAGGCGAGCACTGTCACAGCCACCAGGGCATCTTCCAGTAGGTAATCTCGGGTGGATGCAGCCAGGTCTCGGTAGTCTCTTCTCGTAAGCATCATCCCTTCCAAGTCTTTGCAGATGTTGGCAAACCAGCCTCTGGTCCGGTGACCGCACCTAGCACCACCTCAGGCCGTGCATCCTCGCTGCAGTTGTCTGGCCTCGCCAGCTGGCAGCTGGTCTTCAGAAGGTTGAAAAGCTGCTCGGAAGGAATCCCAGGTTAGGGGTTGCCCCCCAAGGTCATGATCTCCCTCGGCAGGACACCAAAGGACCACACATCACTTTGGGTGGTGTAGATATGGTCAAACAGGGACCCGATCACCACCCAAGTGACTGCAATCTGGCTCTTGCTCCTCTTCATGTAGGACTCCTCTTCATAAACATCCCGAGAAATCCAAAGTCCAAAATCTTCACCTCGTGCCTCTTGGCTACCAGGACACTCCTGGCTGTCAAGTCACGATGGGCCAGTCTCATCTCGGTTCAGTGCTGCATCCCCCGAGAGATCTGCCAGCAAATGGGATGCAGTGGAGACAGACAAAAACGAGTTGGATGTCCCCTCGGGACCAATGGGTGAGCAATCAGATGTCCACCTGGACTTGGTGCACAGGGAGGTACCAGGTCCCCCAGCACTGGGCATTGCTCTGAGCCTATGAGGTCACCATAGAAACACTGGTAAGGACCCACTCAGACCCCACAGTCTGAAGACAGTGGGACCACAGAAACTGACACGCACACACGCATTCAGAGTCACTCTGGAGTTTATCACAGTGCCCTCCCCTCTTTAGAAGAACCCCCAAGAAGCCCCAGGAGGAGACCTCACAGAGACCTGAGCTGGTGGCCCCGGCTGGCACAGCTGGAGACCACACAGTGACTTAAACCCTGAACTGGTGGCTCTGATGGGAGACCACAGGAGGCTATCAGTGCTCCCTTTCCACCCACGTGGGGTGGACCTGACTGGGTTTCTGGGTTCCAGCCTGTGAGTTGACTGGGTATTTTCAGCCTGTGAGTTGCTCTGTCAATCAAGTCCAGTGGGGGTCAGTTGCCTACAGGTGTTAGCACCCCCAATGAAGAAGGACTCGAGAAAAGACAGTGGCACTTCTTCATTAGATTCTGGGGTCTCTCCATCCC
>NW_006160139.1:274676-279243 GCF_000334495.1 Tupaia belangeri chinensis | reverse complement strand
TTCCCAGTCAGAGAACCTGAAAACCTGCAGAAAACAGACCCCCACATGATATGGAGCAACCCAGAACTAAGCAACCTTGAAGGAACCCAAGGCTGATAACTGCCTGAGCTTTCTATTCCCCCATGAACTGCCCCTCCCTAGAGGCATTGAGCAAGTTAGACTCCCTGCTTCTCTGCCAGCTCTGTATTAGGGCAGACACCGAGCCCCTTCAAGCATGGTGGGTGTCCCCTGCTGGAGACCATTCAGGTTTCACTTCAAGCATGGTGAAACTGCCCCTCTCCAATTCTGTGTACAACTCTCAGACAGGCCTGAGATTCAGAGTGTTACCTCCTCTGTGCCTGCTGAAGTAATAAACAGTTCTCCTATCTCTCTGAGTGCTGTTTTCCATTCCTCGGCATCTGGCTTTCTGCAACATGTTGGTGCATTAGCTGGGAAGCGGAATTGGGCTGGCCCTTTGAGTCACCAGTCCCAGGGCATTCCCCCCTCCGCAGTGGGCACTACAGTGTGGAGAGATAGGTGCATTCCACCTCATTTGTTGGGATCCTTCAGCTGGGATGCCCACCCTGAGACTGAGTGTTCCTGGATCATCAGACTCTGGTTGGAGAGAAAGATCAACTCCTGGATGCTGATGCATTAACCCTGGTCAACTCTGGTAATCTGTAATCTAGTAACCCTCCAGGGATCTGTAGAGCCCTAGTCAGACCTACTCAGATCGAGTAGAAGAAGAGACCTGATCACTCTCCTTCAGTCACATGATGGACAGTCAGGGTTCATCTGGTGTATGGCTGGAGTGAGGAGGGAATGCTTAATCTAAGAATGAGAGTGTGAATGTCTGTGACGAGTGAATGTGTTTGTGGCTCCATGGCCTTGGCCTTGGCATAATTGGGTTCCACACATCTGGCTCCATGGCAGCTCCATAACAGCTATATAGCAAAATTGACACTGGGGGACAAAGTCCCTTCCTGTGTGTTCAGTCTGGTGGAGGATTTATATCTAGTTGCCTATTGCCAAAAGGTTGCAAAATCCTGTGAGGAACACAGCCAGATGGACATCTGAATGGTCTCCAGCAGGGGACACCCACCATTTGTTGTGACACCGTTCAAGAGGGGAGGATACCAGGGCCGATGGGAGGGTTTTCCTTATAGAGGTGGATAGGCAGAGTAGTGAATGTCAGCTCACTGACTTTGCTCTTGGAGGCTAGGACATGAGTTCTTCCCAACTGTGATGCAAAATGTCCTCCCGGAGCTCGTTCTGACCTTCCCACAATGCCTTCCACTGCAGAGCCAAACCTGCCCTCTTTGTCCGGGGTGAGAGAGAGCAGGCATCACTTTCTACCTAGACAGCCTTCCCTCTTTGATCAGCTTGGCAGACTTCCGTTCTCTCATCCTCCTCCATCCCACCTGCTACCCACCTCAGAAATGCCCCGCTCTGGCACCGGAGTATCCATCATTGGAGTACCGAGAGGACAGACCCCAGAGAGAGACCACCATGGTCTTTCTGATCACAGCCCTTGGCTGGGGCCTCCCACAGACTTCCTCCAGCCAGTGATCTCCTGATCTCTCTGGGAGGTGCAGGATTTTGATATCTGGAGAGATCAGAGATATTTGGGCCACGCTGCTCGTTGCCACCACAGGAGAGCCCCAACCCAAGTCATCCAAGCCCACTGTGCTGGACTGTAGCTTAGCTGATTTCAAAAAGTGCTTCTCTGGGGACCAGCAGTTGGCATAATGGCTATGTTGCTGGACTGCCATGTAGCCGACCGTGGTTTGAGTCCCGGACCCTGTGGCTTAAACTCACGTCGAGTGCGTGTGCGTGCTTGCCCAAGATCCCGAGGGAAGAATGGAGGAGAAGGGATTTCGGCATGGCCATCCCCCCTGGGGGGTGATTTCTCACTTTCTATCTCTCTGTCTCTCTCTGTCTTTCTGGAGAGTGCACATGCCCTATAGCAAAAAGCTCTCCAAAATAAATAAATAAAAATAAAAAAATAAAAAGTGCTTCTCTGGTGATTATTGAGTCAAAACGAAACCGGAGAAGTTGAGAGCTCTCTCTGAGGTCAAGTGGCCCTCTTTTAAGGTTGGATGGCTGCTGGAGAGAACCTTACATCTCCCTACAGGGTGGGCTATGTACAATGTTGTTACTGGCGTGCCAGACCACCCTGATCAGTTTCCCTATTCTGACTTCTGGCTACAGATAGTTCAAGTCACTTCACCATGGGTGCACATCTGTGAGAAGGGGAAAAAACCAATGCACCATTTTGGCTGCCCATGTCCTGCCCCCAGTGCCAGACCCTGACCAAAAGAAACCTATGGCTCCAATCCGGCAGGCCCCCCAGAAGAGGTGCCATTAGCAGCTCCATCCCCACATGTCTCAGCCCCCGAACTGGCAATTGAGACTCCACTGCCATCAGTTTCTCCAGGGCCTGAAAGAACAGCATGAGGAGCCAGCACTGGCTCAGGGAATGAAAGCCAGTGCAGAGAAACCTGCAAACATGGCAAAAGCCACAGAAATAATTCAGAAGACAGGTGAGCCACCCAGATGACTTTATGAGAGGCTCTGCAAGGCACACCTGATTCATACTCCATTTGACCCTGAGAGCTCAGAAAGCCAGAAAATGATTAACACCATTTTTGTTGCCCAGTCGGCTCCTGACATCCATAAAAAGCTCCAGAGGCAGGAAGGCTTTGCTGGGATGAATGCCACCCAGTCCCTGGAGATTGCTAAGTGAGTCTTTGTGAACCAAGATCAAGAGGAGAAGGAGGCATATCAGTGGATGAAGCAAAGGACAGCCCTGTTGGCTGCTGCCCCCAAAGAACCGGATGCCCCATCAGGTTCCAGGGGTGTCAAAATTCAGCCGCCCCAGGCTCAGATCAACCCAATGCCCATACTACAAAGAGGATGGACACTGGAGAGGTAATGCCCCAAGCAGAAGGCAAACCAAGAATGACCAAAAGTCCACTGGTAGCCCTCAAGACCTTCCATACAGAACCACCAAGGGGCTTCCTGGCCATGATGGAATCAGAATAGGACCGACTGGACTCCATGATCCTGGGCTCCTGGGAACCCCTGGTCAATGTAAAAGTGGGGGGCCAGTCAATGACATTCATGGCAGATACCAGAGTTGAACTCTCCGTTGTCACTCAGCCCCTGGCCCCTATCAGGCCAAAGAGCCACCATCAAGGGGTCCACTAGAAACACCAAAACTCAGCCCTTTTTACAGGTGAGAAACTGCCAGCTGGGGGAGGGGAGGTACCTGGTTACCCATGAGTTCCTGTACCTGCCTGAGTGCCCAGTCCCACTGCTGGGAAGAGACCTATTGACTAAACGCAGAGCGCAAATCAGCTTTGACTCATTAGGTTCGGCTGCATTGACTGTCAGCCCTGCCAAAATCCTGACTGTAACAGTGCCCCAGAAAGAAGGAGTGGTGAGTATTCATGCCCAGGAAGCACTTACTACCAACTTAGAGAATTTTCCAAGTCAGGAACTGAGAGTACTCTGCTCCAATGCGTTCATGACCTCCTGCTTGCTAGAGTGACCCGAAAAGATTGTTGGAAGGAAAGGAGCACTGCTCCAGTTTCCCTCCCGGGCTGGATACGAAGTCTCAGTGGAGAAGGCCCAGCTCTGTCGTTCTCAGGGGCAGATCCTAAGATTCACTCTGACTAAAGGACACCATGCTCTCAGGCACGAACACAAAGAGGTAGTGCGTGGTATGCCTCAGCCCACAACCAGGAGACAACTGCGTGAGCTCCTGGGAGCAGCAGGATTCTGCAGGATTTGGATCCCGGATTTGCTGAGAAGGCCGGACCACTGAGCTACTCATAGGCCCAGAAGAGACCCCTGTCGAATGGGGTCCCCTCCAAGAGTAGGCTTTCCAGGATCTCAAGTCAAGTCTTAGGAAAGCCCTGACTTTGAGGCTCCCAGATGTCACCTAAATATTCAATCTGTTCATGTATGGAAAAAGACAGACAGCACTAGGAGTTCTGACTCAGCTCATTGGACCTTGGGAGAGACCCATCGCTACCCGTCTAAGAGACTCAACCTGTGGCATCTGGATGGCCCCCTTGCCTGCAATCCCCTTTCATCACTGTCAAATTAATTAAAAAGGCAGACAAGTGAACCTTAGGCCAAGTTATCACCACCTGGATCCCTCACTCAGTGACTGTTCTGATGAACAGCAGGGGATATAAATGGCTAGCCCACTATCAAGACTTGTTATTGGAAATCCTCATATTAGGCTCCAAGCCCGCCAGCTTCCTCCCAGTCATGCTGGGGCCTCCTGACCACGACTGTGAAGAGGCCCTCGATGAGGACTTTTCTGGATGCCCTGACCTTGCAGACACACTGTTGAAGACGCCAGACTTCACCCTCTTTACTGATGGCAGCAGCTACATGCAGGATGGAAATCAATATGCTGGCCATGCCGTTACCTCTCAGGACACAGTGGTCAAGGCTGGGACACTGTCCCAGTGGTGGTCAGCTCAGTGAGATGAACTCTGGGCATTAATCCGAGCCCTAAAATTGGCAGGCAGCAAGAGGGTAAACATCTAAAAGGACTCACAATATACTTTTG
>NW_006160139.1:246328-274665 GCF_000334495.1 Tupaia belangeri chinensis | reverse complement strand
CATGGAGCATTATACTGAGAGAGAGGACTCTTCTCAGGAGAAGGAAAGACAGCTAAAAACAAAGAAATCTGTTGATTATTAGAAGCTGCCTGGGAGCCAGAAGAAGTGGCAAGCATCCATTGCAGAGGACACCAGAAGGGGGTCAGATGCCGTCACCCTGGGAAACCAGTTAGCAGATCAGGCAGTCTGACAAGTCTCCCAAACCCCACCCTCATCCGCCTGATGAATATCGATGGGCAAAATCCGAGGACGCAACTCTGGAAGATAGATGGTAGATTACCAGATAAAAATACATACCCCAGTTCTTGGGATATTCATTGGTAAAGCAGTACCATGAGCTAACTTACTGGGGAGACACCAACCTGGAGAACTTACTGGGAAGATACTATTCATTGAGTCGCCTACCATCATTATGTGCAACCATGAACATGTGATGTGAGACCTGTGCCAGAAACAATCCCACCGAGGGGCTAACTCAGTGGCTGGAGTACAAGCCACTGGGACAACTCCCCTGGAGTTTCTAGAGACAGACTTCTCAGAAGTACGACCACCCCAGGGATATAAGTACTTACTAGTCCTCGTCTGCATTTACTCAGGTTGGTTGGAAGCTTGCCCCGTGAAAACATCAGAGTGTTAACTCTTCTGTGCCTGCTTTCATAATAAGCAGTTATCCTATCTCTCCGGGTGCTGTTTTCCCCTCTAAAGTAAGTTATACCTCAGTTTGGGCTCCCCCTTATGATCAGATCAGACAGTGACTCTGTTTTTTGTGGCAGAAGTCACACAGGAAGTAACAAAAGCCTTAGGCATAAAGTGGAAAATTCACACTGCTCCCAGAACTCAGTTCTGGGAGGGTGGGATGAATGAATCGCTCCCTGAAATCCCTCCTAACAAAACTTTCTCAGGACACTGGGCACCCTTGGGTGGATGTCCTATCACTGGCTGTGCTCCAAGTTCAATGCACTCCACAGAAACAAGGTTATTCCCATTATGAGGTCCTGTTTGGCTGACCACCCCCTTTAGTCACTCCAGCCCAAACGGCTGACATCCGTCATCTGGGTGAGGTGATCCTGATTCAGGATCTGCTGGCCTCGGGAAAGATTTTGAAGGAAATAGCCCATGTGCTTCTTACCCCCACTGCAGCTAAAGTTGCAGGGCTAGCCCCATGGATCCATCACTTGTGAGTAAAGCAAACTGCAGTACTGGAGGACTCTGGGACCTGGATTGTGCAAAGCCACCCTGAGCAGCCAACCAAGGTCACCTTTTAGAGGACCAAGACCCGTCAGCAGGATGACAGCCCTGCTGTAGCCACTCCTGGGCTGGCTGTTCTACATGGTGGAAGCTTGAGGACTCTACATGCCTGCTTTGGTCACTCCAGATGCTGACCAATCTTCGTACTGCAGAAGCTTGAGGACAGCAACGGATGATATCCCTACATATATAATACACTTACAACCTCCTAACCTCAGGCCTTCCTGTAGTGCTAGCTGTGCTTCTCTTTATTAGTCTGATTGCAGTGGCCCTGAAAGATAGGGAGTTATGGGGAGACTCTTGTTGGCAATATTCTACCTCCTAGTGGTAGGTCTGAGATGCTTGGACTAACCAAAGGAATCCACATCTCCCCTTTTGGGCAGAGACAAGCAACAGTTGACACCTGGGTAGGTTGGAATGGGCTCTGGGCATGGGCCCGTTGACTACTGCCTCTCCTAGGACCCCTAGCAGTTATTCTTCTGGCACTTACTAGTCCTTGTCTGCACTTACTCAGGTTGGGTAGAAGCCTTCCCTATGTAAACTGAAAAGGTCAGAGTGTTAACTCCTCTGTGCCCACTTACATAATAAGCAGT
Organism: Tupaia belangeri chinensis; assembly: GCF_000334495.1. NCBI lineage: Eukaryota > Metazoa > Chordata > Mammalia > Scandentia > Tupaiidae > Tupaia > Tupaia belangeri. The sequence goes on along the minus strand of NW_006160139.1, from coordinate 272,824 downwards.
TGTTCTCCTATCTCTCCAGGTGCTATTTTCCCTTCTGAAGGAAGTTATACCTTGGGCTTCCCCTTATGATCGGATCAGACAGTGGCAGTAGGAACATGTGTCCTTAATCTGATTACATGGTTCATAACCTTCTGCCTTGAAGCCATCAAATATCAACTGTTTGTCACTACCCCAGGAAGCTTTGTTTACCACCCTCCTGTTAATTTATCCTCCTTAAATATGATTGGGGAGGCTCAAGAGAGGGGAGTGGTATGGAGCAACCTGGAACTAAGCAACCTTGAAGCAACCCAAGGGTGATAACTGCCTGAGTTTTCTGCTCCCCAGTGAACTTACTGTCCCTCTCCAGAGGCCTTGAGCAAACAAGGTTATTCCCATTATGAGGTCCTGTTTGGCTGACCACCCCCTTTAGTCACTCCAGCCCAAACGGCTGACATCCGTCATCTGGGTGAGGTGATCCTGATTCAGGATCTGCTGGCCTCGGGAAAGATTTTGAAGGAAATAGCCCATGTGCTTCTTACCCCCACTGCAGCTAAAGTTGCAGGGCTAGCCCCATGGATCCATCACTTGTGAGTAAAGCAAACTGCAGTACTGGAGGACTCTGGGACCTGGATTGTGCAAAGCCACCCTGAGCAGCCAACCAAGGTCACCTTTTAGAGGACCAAGACCCGTCAGCAGGATGACAGCCCTGCTGTAGCCACTCCTGGGCTGGCTGTTCTACATGGTGGAAGCTTGAGGACTCTACATGCCTGCTTTGGTCACTCCAGATGCTGACCAATCTTCGTACTGCAGAAGCTTGAGGACAGCAACGGATGATATCCCTACATATATAATACACTTACAACCTCCTAACCTCAGGCCTTCCTGTAGTGCTAGCTGTGCTTCTCTTTATTAGTCTGATTGCAGTGGCCCTGAAAGATAGGGAGTTATGGGGAGACTCTTGTTGGCAATATTCTACCTCCTAGTGGTAGGTCTGAGATGCTTGGACTAACCAAAGGAATCCACATCTCCCCTTTTGGGCAGAGACAAGCAACAGTTGACACCTGGGTAGGTTGGAATGGGCTCTGGGCATGGGCCCGTTGACTACTGCCTCTCCTAGGACCCCTAGCAGTTATTCTTCTGGCACTTACTAGTCCTTGTCTGCACTTACTCAGGTTGGGTAGAAGCCTTCCCTATGTAAACTGAAAAGGTCAGAGTGTTAACTCCTCTGTGCCCACTTACATAATAAGCAGTTGTTCTCCTATCTCTCCAGGTGCTATTTTCCCTTCTGAAGGAAGTTATACCTTGGGCTTCCCCTTATGATCGGATCAGACAGTGGCAGTAGGAACATGTGTCCTTAATCTGATTACATGGTTCATAACCTTCTGCCTTGAAGCCATCAAATATCAACTGTTTGTCACTACCCCAGGAAGCTTTGTTTACCACCCTCCTGTTAATTTATCCTCCTTAAATATGATTGGGGAGGCTCAAGAGAGGGGAGTGGTATGGAGCAACCTGGAACTAAGCAACCTTGAAGCAACCCAAGGGTGATAACTGCCTGAGTTTTCTGCTCCCCAGTGAACTTACTGTCCCTCTCCAGAGGCCTTGAGCAAGTTAGACTCCCTGCTTCTCTGCCAGCTCTGTTTTAGGGCAAACACTGAGCTCCTTCCTTGATAGGACATTCCAAGCATGGTGAAACTGACCCTCCCCAATTCATCCATAAGTGACTGTGTCCAACTCTCAGTTGGGCTGTATATTCAGTGTTAACTCCTCTGTTCCCGTTTGCATAATAAAAAGTTCTCCTATCTCTCCAGGTGCTATTTTCTATTCCTTGGTGTCTGGTTTTCTGCAACACGAGAAATCAAACACCAGTCAGAGAGTAGGACTCAGGTTTATTATGTCTGTTGACCCAGAGGAACTCATATGCCAAAGTCTGGGCACTGATTTGTGGACATTGCAGGGGTTATATAGGCAGGGTTCAGAAACCAGAAAAGATGCAAAACAGCTGCAAATCAACTTGCAACATTTCCTAGTTTCCTTAGAAACCTCCAGAAAGCAATTTACAAAAGTGAAACAGAAACATTTCCTGTTTGCTAGCAGCTTTTTGCAAACAGGAACCTTATCACTACTGATGAATATTTCTAGTTTGGGCTATAATGAAAAGTGCTGCTAAAAACAAACATATAGATATCTTTAAGTAGCATACAAGACTCTTTTTTAAGTTTCTTTTGTGTGTTTGTATGTGTTTTGTGTATGTGTGAGTGTGTGTGTGTATGTGGTGGGGAAACAGGGACTCCTGACAGGAGCTCACCATGCCATGATCCTCCCTCAAGCCTTCGAGTCATCCAAGATCACAATGTACCAACCACCTGGCTGTGACTCTCTGTGAGTCACAGCATACTGTGTAGAGTGAAGGTTTTTAACTATAGTTGTTTTATTTTTTTAATCAAAGTAATAATATAGAAAGTCTATATTTTTTGCCATGTGTGTGATTTTGCAGTATCTCAGGGGAGTTTCAAGTGTTCCACATCAGCAACGTTTGATATTTTGATATTATATATTTTTTTGGAGAGGATATTTTTGCTATAGGGCACATGCGCTCGCCAGACAGACAGAGACAGAGAGACAGAAAACGAGAAATCACCCCCCAGGGGGGGATGGTCACGTCGCAATCCCTTCTCCTCCATTCTCCTCTCGGGATCTTGGGCACACACGCACACGTGCCTGGCGTGAGTTTAAGCCACCGGATCCGGGACTCGAACCGTGGTCAACTACGTGGGAGTCCAGCGATATAGCCATTACACTAACTGCTGGTCCCAATATTATATTTTTTTCATTTGAGACATCCTTAGGTGTTTTATTATCTAAAACTTAGGTTTTCTTTTCTTTTAGGTTTTTGCCATAGGGCATGTGTGGTCACCAGAGACAGTGAGAGGGAAACTGAGAAATCATACTCCATTGGAGATGGCCATGTTGCAACCTCTTCTCTTTTATTCTCCTCCTGGGATTTGGGGGATGCACACATATGCCTCTAGTTATGGGACTCAAATCGTGGTCAGCTATGTGGGAGTCCAGCACTTTAACCACCATGCCAACTGCTGGTACCAAAACCTAGGTTTTCTATGTGTTTGACAGCTATCAAGGAAATATAGGACACAATCCCCCATGAACATTGGCAGGATGGAAACAACCTTCTGGTATTGTATATTCCCTTTATATACATATACTGTAAATGTTTATATTGGCAGTTGGGTTATCCAGTACTATCAATAAGTCTCTAAGTGTCAATAAAATGTACAAAACACTTCTTAACTTTTACTTCAAGTTCTATATTTAATCTTCAAAATACTGCATGGCTATTTGAATATGAAACTCATACCTCCACTTCAATCAGTGCAGTTGGTGGGGTGGGCAGGATAGGGTTTGAGCACAGGGCTCTTTCTCTCCCAACTGATGGAAACAATTTTGACCCATGATCTCTCCTCGACCAGTCTCTGGCCCTCTGTTGCCTTTATTTTTTCCTTTCTTTCTTCTTGCTTCCAACACGAGAGTCAGTCAGTGAGTTCTGCTGCTTCAGTGTTTGTGTAAGAGTTTATGGAATGTGTTTGGGGGTTGGGAAGAATGGGATTGTTAGACAATGTTGAACCTTGGAGAAGAAAAGTAGTATGAGAAATTAAACTCCCAGGTGTGTGAGTTGGGGTCTGGAGAGTCCCATTCTTCCTTGCCCCCTACAGCATAGGATTCTCTGGGTTCCAGCAATGGTGCAGGGTGAACTTCAATGGGATGGAGTGGTGGAACTTCAGAGAGACCACGGTTCACCAGCCCTGCCTGCATTAAATTACTAGGTATGTGAATTGAGATCTGGAGGGTCCCATTCTTCCTTTTCCTCTGCACCGCTAGACTCTCTGGGTTCCAGTGATGATGCAGGGCAAGCTTCATTGTAACATAGTGACAGAGATGCAGAGATACTGTGGCTCACCTCCTCCTACCAGTGACTTTGGGAATAACTACTGTCCTTTGAGACTTCACATTTTACTGCTCCTTGTGACACACTATTCATGTAGTGTGTGTGAATTCTGCCTCTTCCTTTAGTTACATCCTCCACAGCTTAGCCCCAAGGATACCAGGTCTGGAGACTCTGGGGAGGAACCAAGTACCTCAAACTGGATACATACACCATGCTGTTTGGAAGATAAAGCCCTCTCTGAAGAATACACCAGAGAAGTAGAGCACATCTTTCCCCCTGACACTACAGAATTAATTCTAAGGCTTAGGAAAAAAAGTATAATCCATCAGGTGATCAGAAACCAGCACAGAGGCACAACAAATATGAGAAACCAAAAAAAAAAGGAACTCTTTCTCAAGGAAAAAGAACACCTCTTCATCCACAGACAGTACAATAGAACTTATGTAAATGACATATAAACCATTCAGAATATTTATAGTGACAAAAGTAAATGAGATGGAAGAGAAGAGAGACAACAAACTTCTGGAGATGAGGAAGCCCTTCCAAGGTTTGAAAGAAGAAGCAGACACTGTAAAAAAGAATCAAATGGAACTGTTAGAGATGAAGGCTATAATACAGGAAATCAAAAACCCCCTCAAAAGTATTAATGGCAAATTAGATCATTCAGAAGATCAAATTTCATATTTAGAAGATAAAAACCTATAACCTAGGAGAAATCACTAAAAAGAATGAAAAAAATAGCCACACACACACAAAAATGAGGATAACATATAGGAAATACTAGATATCATTAAACACCCAAATATACAAATATTTGGTATCCCAGAAGGAGGAGAATTAACAATCTATTCCATGAAGAACCTGAAGAAAACTTTCCAAACCTAGAGACACATTCGAACACCCAGACCCAAGAAATACAAAGGGCCCTAAATAGAATCAACATAAGAAGATCCTCTCCATGGCACATCCCAGCCAGATTGGTCAAAATCACAGATAAAGACATGATACTAAAAATGGCAAGAGAGAAACATCATGTTACTTACAAAGGTAACATTACTTTAGGCTAACATCAGAGCTTTCAATGGAAACAGTGCAACCATGGAAAGAATGAATATATATATTTGAGGTGTTAAAAGAAAAAAATTTTAACCAAGAATATTATGCCCAGCAAGATTATACTTCAAATAGGAAGCAAAGATAAAAACATTCTGAGATAAACAAAACCTGAAAGAATTTATGAACACTAGGCCAGTTCTTCAAGAAGTACTGAAAGGAGTACTATACCAGGAAAACTAAAGAAAGACAGACAGAAATAAGAGAACAAAAACAAAAAACAATAAAGAAAATGACTAACAAAATGGCAGGGACAAATATGGAAATATTGGCAGTAACATTGAATGTTAGTGGATTAATTCTCCAAACAAGAGACACAGATCAGCTGAATGGATTAACAAAAACCAGAAACCACCTATCTGTTGCCTACAAGAAACACACCTCATGGATAAAGATATACATAGGCAAAGAAAATGAAAGGCTAGGAAAAGGTATTTCATGCAAATGGAAACCAAAAAAGAGCTGGAGTCATGATACTGATTTCAGACAAAATAGGCTTTACGACAAAAATTGTAAACATAAACAAAGGAGGGCATTGTATAGTACTGAAAGGGCTAATTCATGAAGAATATGTAACACTTATAAATATATATGCACCCAGTAACACCCAAGAAAGTCTGTTAGATCTAAAGGGAGAGAGAGACTGAGTGCTAGATCTAAAAGGAGATATAGATTGCAACACACTAATCCCTGGGGATCTCAACACCTCACTGTCTCCTTTGGACAGATCATCTAGACAAAAAAGTCAGCAAAGTGAAACAGGATCTAAACAATACCATACATCAAACGGACGTGATAGACATCTGTAGAACCTTCCACGTAACAAAAACTAAATATCCATGTTTCTCACCCTCCCAAGGAAACTTTTCAAAGATTGACCACATGATAGGGCACAAAACAAGGTTTTACAGATTCAAAGGTGTAGAAACTATATCCAGCATCTTCTCTGACTATAAAGGAATTAAACTTGAAATTAATTTCAGAAAGAATCCTTGAAAATAGAAACATAAGGAGATGAAACAACTGAATTCTGAATGACTTCACAACTACTGAAGAGATTATGACTGAAATAAAAAGATTTATTGAAACTAATAATAATGAGCACACGAGTTTCCATAACCTATGGGACACAGCAAAAAACAGTCTTAAGAGGGAAGTTCATTGCCACTAGTGTGCATTAAAAAAATAGATGGAACTGTGATAGATAGACAACCTCACTGCACACTTCATGGGGCTGGAAAAAAAAACAACAAAAACACAAAAATGCCAGAGGAAAAGAAATAATAAAGATTAAAGCAGAAATAAACAAAATAGAGAATAAATGAACTATACAGAAAATAAATAAAACCAAAACTGGTTCTTTGAGACGATAAACAAAATTGAGACACCATTAGTTCTACTAATTAAGAAGAGGGAAAGGAACCAGGTAAACCAGATTTGCAATAAAACAGGCAATATTAAAACAGACATAACAGAAATACAAAACATCATTAGAGAATACTATGAGAGACTATATACCAACAAACAAAATTCCTGGATGAGATAGACAAATTCCTGGACACATACAATCGACCAAGATTAAATCAGGAAGACAGAAAACATGAGTAAAGCCATAACAAACAATGGGATTGAATCAGTAATAGCCTTCCAACAAATAAAAGCCTAGGTCTTGACGGCTTTACCTCTGATTTCTACAAAACGTTTAAAGAAGTGCTAACCCATATTCTACGCAAACTAATTCTAAAGATCTGAAAGGAAGAAACCCTCCGATTCATTTTATGAAGACTCCATCACCCTCATGCTCAAAACAGACAAGGACATAACAAAAAAGGAAAACTACTCTGTTGAGTATAGATGCAAAAATTCTCAATAAGATGCTAGCAAATCGTATCCAATGACACATTAAAAAGATTATACACCATGACCAAGTAGGCTTTATTCCAGGGATGTGAGGGCAGTTCAACATACACAAAACAAAAAATTTAATATACCATCAATTTCTGTTAATACAGAAAGATAAACACAATATGATCATATCAATAATTGCAGAAAAAACATTTGATAAAATACAACATCTCTTCATGATTAAGACTTTCAGCAAAATCAGCACAGAAGGGACATTTGTCAACACAATAAAAACCACCTATGAAAAACCCATAGCCAACATCATACTGAATGGGGAACAGCTGAAAGCTTTTCCACAGAAAACTAGAACAAGACAAGGTTGTGCACTTTCTCCACTGCTTTTCAATATAGTACTGGAAGTCCTAGCCAATGCAATCAGACAAGAGACTAAAATAAAAGGCAGTTGAATAGGTAAAGAAGTGAAATGACCTCTATTTGCAGATGACATAATTATATTCAGAGCAAACCCAAAATAATTCTAGGAAAACCTCCTGGAAGTGATAAATGAATACAGTAAAGTGGCAGGGTACAAAATCAACACACAAAAATCGATAGCATATCCATACACCAACAAGGAGCAAATTGAGGTAGAACCGAGAAAGAAATCTTATTTACAACAACCAGAAAAAGTATAAGATACGTAGGAATAAACCTAACCAAATAAATCAAAGACCTCTATAAAGAAAACTATGAAAAACTAAGAAAAGAAATGGAAAATGACACAAACAAGAGGAAGGACATCCCATGTTCCTGGATTGGAAGAATTAATATAATCAAATAGCAATTCTGTCCAAATTAATCTACCTATTTAATGCAATCCCAATAAAATTACCAAGGACATTCTTCACAGATTTAGAAAAAAAAAAAAACAATCATAGAATTTGTCTGGAATCATAAAAGACCTGTATTGCCAGAGCATCTGTGCAAGAAGAATGAAGTAGGAAGCATGCCATTTCCTGACCCTAAATTATAATACAAAGTTGTGATAATAAAACAGCATGGAACAAAAATAGATATGTAACCCAATGGAACTGAATAAAGACCCCAGAAATAAACCCCAAAATATATAGTCAACTTATTTTTTTTAAAGAATTATTTACTTGTTTGCTTTTTATTTATTTAATTTGACCAGAGAGGGACAGAACGTGCAGGCATGCGTGAACATGCAAGAGAGAGAGAGAAAGAGAAAGTGAGAAAGCAAGTCACCAAGTCCAGGACTCGAACCACAGTTGGCCATGTGGGAGTCCAGCACCCTCAACCACCACACCACCTGCTGGCCCCTGGTCAACTTATTTTTGACAAGCAGACTTTATTCCAGGGATGTGAGGGCAGTTCAACATACACAAAACCATAAATTTATTATACAATAAATTTCTGTTAATACAGAAAGATAAACACACAATATGATCATATCAATAAATGCAGAAAAAAACATTTGTTAAAATACAACATCTCTTCATGATGAAAACTTTCAGAAAAATCGGCATAGAAGGGACATTTGTCAACACAATAAAGACCATCTAGTCAATCCGTTGGGGAAAAGAAAATCTCTTTAGAAAATGGTGCTGGAAAAAATGGGTATTCACCAGCAGAAAGATGAAACTGGACCCCTATCTCTCACCATTAACAAAAATCAACTCACAATGAATCAAAGATCTAAACCTAAGACCTCAAACTGTAAAACTACTGGTGAAAAACACAGGGGAAACTCTTAGAGACATAGGAGTAGGTGAAGACTTCTTGCACAAGATCCCCAGTGCACAAGCAATAATCTCAAAAATAGACAAGTGGGATTACATCAAATTAAAAAGCTTCTGTACAGCAAAGAAACAATGAGCAAATTGACAATCCTTGGAATGGGAGAATAATTTTGCAAACTATGCCTCAGGTAAGGGACTAATAACTGGGATATACAAGAAACTCAAACAGCTTACCCACAACCTCCCAAAAAATCAACCCTATTAAAAGATGGGCAAATTAGTGGAACAGACAACTCTCTAAGGAAGACATATAAGTGGCCAAAAAGTATATAAAAAATGCTCAACATCACTCATCATAAGGGGAATGCAAATCAAAATTACAATAAGATACTACCTAACCCCAGTTAGAATAGCTAAGATTATAAAAATAAAGAATGATAAGTGCTGGTGAGGTTGTAGTGAAAAGGGAACTCTCCTACATTGTTGGTGGGACCGTAAATTAGTCCAGCCACTGTGGAGAAGGACCTCAAAGACCTACAGATAGAACTACCATATGATCCTGCAATTCCATTCCTGGTATCTACCTAAAGAATAGGAAAATGCTCTGTCAGAAAAACATTTGCACATCCATGTTTATTGCAGCATTATTCACAATTGCTAAGACATGGAACCAACTCAAATGTCCACGAACAGATAAATGGATTCAAAAAGTGTGGAACATATACGTTACAGAATATTACTCAGCCACAAAAGCAAGACCTTGGTATTTAATAGCTTTAAAGAGTACAAACATGGAAGATTTATTGCAAAGTGAAGCAAGCCAGGCCTTGAAAGAAAGGCATTGTATGTCCTCATTCAATATGTACTAAATGTCAGTACTTTATGGCAGAAACGGAATGACTGGAAGGTATGAAAGCATGAAAAGCAATGATACTTGGAGACAGTGGGGCATGAGGATAGGAAATAGGAGAGAGTGAGAGAAAGGGAATCAAAGAGAAGAAGAAAGAAGCAAAACATTTCAGGGACCCCAAATGGAAGAAATATTTTGATTATAGCATATATGATAATGTCTTTCACTGGACTGGTATGCAGTATATTCATGACGGCAAAATTCTTTTGGTATGCTATACTGATATAGAGTGATTGAATGCAAAAAAGAAAGAAAAAGGAAGACAAAAAGAAAAGTAGTATGAAAATAGGTCTCTTTTGTTTTGGTTTGGTTTGGTTTGGTTTTTATATGCCTCATGTGCTCACCAGAGAAAGAGAGAGAGAGAGAGAAATGGGGTGTGGGGGTGAGAACTCAGCCCCTCAAGGGGGATGGCCACACCATAACCTCTTCTTCTCCATTCTCCTCTTGGGATATTGGGTGCATACTCACATGTACCCAGTGTATTTTTCAAGCTGCCGGGTCTGGGACTCGAACATTGCAGTCATCCATGTGGGATTCAGTGCCTTAACCACCACATCACCTGCCTAGCTCAGAAAAGGGGCTTTCTTGATTTGGTCTTAGGTGGAGAAACTGTGAGACAATTCAACTTTTCTTCCTTCAAGTATTTACAAGGATATAAGCTACGAAGATGCTCTTTCACCCTTTGTTATAGATTGCTTTCCAAGGCTCCCTTTTATTAGCCTTATTTTGAAATAGGCAAGATCACTGCAACTGCGTGCAGAGTGTGTGTGTGTGTGTGTGTGTGTGTGTGTGTGTGTGAGAGAGAGAGAGAGCGAGAGAGAGACACACAGAGAGATCAAACATGCCCAGGGCATGGTAGCAACGTGAGAATGGGGAGATGTCTGCTGCACACAGATGAGTACCTGCAACCTTCTGTGTTGGGTGTGTCAACTGTCAACTATTTAAAAAGCCACTGAGTCTAAAACTCCTGTTGATTATAGAAAGATTAGGGCTAGAGAATCTGCTTCTAAGATCCTTGGGTCCGGCAGGTGGCATGGAGGTAATGTCACCTGGATCCTATATGGCTGACTGAGCAGTCTGAGACCTGGACCAGTAGCTTGAAAATCACACCAGGCACATGTATGTGCATTCCCGAAATCTTGAGAGAAGAATGGAGGAGAAGGGATTGCAGTATGTCTGGGGGTAATTTCTCTCTCTCTCTCTCTCTCTCTCTCTCTGTCTTTCTCTGGTGAGTGTTTGTGTACTATAGCAAACATACAAGAAGACCCTGACTGGTATGGCTATTGGCTGGTGGCCTCAGTTCCTCCACAAAGACCTCTTCATAGATTTCTTGAATATTCTTAAAATATGGCAGTTGGCCTCCCTCAAAGTAGAATCAATAGTGAGCGAACAAGATGACAGCCACAGGGAACCAGCAGTTAGTGTAATGGCTATGTCACTGGACTCCCATGTAGTCGACCGCACTTCATGTCCCGGACCCGGTGGCTTAAAACTCACGCCGGGCACGTGTGCGTGCGTGCCCAAGATCCCGAGAGGAGAATGGAGGAGAAGGGATTGTGGCGTGACCATCCCCCCTGGGGGGTGATTTCTCGCTTTCTGTCTCTATGCCTCTTTCTGTCTATTTGGCAAGCGCACACGCCCTATAGCGAAAAACCTCTCAAAAAAAAAAGATGACAGCCACAATGTCTTTTTTAAATTTACATTCATTCAGTGTGCATCATTACAGTATAGAAAATGAGATTTTCCCTCATCCAGAATACACCGTATATTGGCTCAATCAAGGATGTTACCATACGTGTTATCATCAAGAAATAATTTTCCATTTCTTGTTTCTTGTATATTTTGCTTCCTCTTTTTTTTTTTTTTCTCCCCCTTGATTTCCTACTTCTCGCCCTCTACAATTTCTCACCCTCCTTTCATACTGTCTCTGGTATCTAGACTTGCTTTACATGCTTTTTTTTTAAACATTTTATCAATTCACAAAAGATCTCAATTAATCTAAATACTTTTAAAAGCAAGTGCAGCTGATATACACATATCTATGAACACATGTCTGATTTTAGGCATAAAGCTCAGTGAGTAGAATGAAATAGTATATCGTAGCTCCTAGCTGGGGCTATATAGCTTACTGCAGTCATTAAATAGGTATTTTTCAATGCATTTAAAAATTTAAGAATTATTTTATTTAACTTTATGTATTTATTTTTTATTTGAGTAGAGAGGGATAGAATGAGAGTGAGAGGGAAAGTGAGAAAGCAAGCTCCCAGGTCCAGGGTTTGAACTGTGGTCAGCCATGTGGAAGTCCAGAGCCATTAATCATCACACCACCTGCTGGCCCCTTCAATACATTTTTTAATTTCAAGGAAAACAGTTTTAGCTTTAAAAGATCAAAATCAAAAAATGTTAAGAGAAATCTGCTTAAGATTTAAAGCCAGGAAAAAGGTTAGGATTCAATTCAAATAGTCGGTAGATGAACCTATCCACAGTTCAAGAGAAAACAAAAATCCTTAAATTGGGAAAACAAAGCATAGAAGAAAATCAGTAATGTTTTAGTCAGAAGTCATAAAATTCTATTTCACCAGTTCAGTTACATGTAATTAATCTCTCCTCTGTTGAATTTGCAGTGTTATTGTGGTCTGATCTTTTTGTTTAAGTTCTGGGATGTTATTATTGGTCTTCCCTACTTGTCCCTACCATTAAGTTGGCCATTCTCTTGGTTGTTTTTTGTACTCTTATTTCTGTGTGTCTGACTTCAGTTTTCCTGGTATAGTACTTCCTTCAGAACTTCTCTGAGAGCTTGTCTGGTGTTGGTAAATTCTTTCAGATTTTGCTTATCTGAGAATGTTCTCATTTTTTCTTCCCATATAAGGGATAATCTTGCTGGGTACAGTATTCTCGGTTGAAATTTGTTTTCCCTTAACACTTCGAATATATTTTCCCATTCTTTCCTTGCTCACATTGTTTCCAATGAGAGGTCTGCTGTTAGCCTGATGGGATATCCTTTGTAGGTAACTTGCCATTTCTCTCTTGCCAGTCTGAGTACCTTGTCTTTGTGGTTTTGGTTAATCTGGTTATAATATGCCTTGGAGAAGATATTCTTGAGTTGATCCTATTTGGGGTCCTTTGTATTTTGGGGGTGTGGATCTTTGAATGCCTCTCTAGGTTTGAAAAGTTTTCTTCCACGATTTCATGGAATAGACTATCAATGCCCTTGTTGGTCTCTTCACCTACCAGATGAATACTTTGAGTCATGATGATGACCCACTGATAGATAGCTCATAGAGATCTGGGCAGCGTGAACTGTGCTTATTTGGACAGGCACCTTGAAGTCACATGAGCCTGGCAGCTGTAAATCCCACTTGTGATCTTGGAAAACTCATTAGCTTTCCTTGGTCCTTGGTTTCTCACCTTCAAAAAGAGTATACTGGAACCAGAAGTTGATGTAATGGCTATGTCACTGGACTCCCATGTAGTAGACCGCAGTTCAAGTCCTGGACCTGGTGGCTTAAACTCACTTCGGGTGCGTGTGCATGTGTGCCCAAGATCCCGAGAGGAGAATGGAGGAGAAGGGATTGAGGTGTGGCCATCCCCCCTGGGGGATGATTTCTTGTTTTCTGTCTCTCTGTCTCTCTCTGTCTTCCTGGTGAGCGCATGCGCCCTATTTAAAAAAAAAAAAAAAAAAAAAAACCTTCTCCAAAAAAAAAAAAAAAGAGCATACTATCAGCTACTTGGGAGAGTGTTCATTGGGATTCAAGATCATATGTGGTAGCTGGATGGTCACGTAGCAGTGAAGTACTGTGCTCTGTGAGGCTGACCCATATAAGAGGTTCCAGTTGTGTGTCAGAGACCTTCCTAAGTAGGACACACATGCCCATGATTCTGGCAAGTCCAGGTTGGGGGCGGGTCACAGCTTCGAAATTCTGTTGAGGGTGATCACTCTGTCATTCATGGAAGAAGTTAATTTTTAAAAAGTCACATATATAAGGTACTTAACAACTATAAGCAGTTGGTAAATAAGAACAATTGTAAAGATGCTTTTATATACCATAGCATTGTACAGTAGCCATATGAGCTCACTGAAATATTTCGGCTTCAGGGAAGAGATTTTTAAATCAATAAAAGAGGCAAATAGCTTTCATGTAATTATATATCCATTGTCAGAGAACTAAGAATAGAAGGGAAAATTAAAAATCATCCACTATCCTACAACTGTAACACAATCTCATCACCATCTTTCTTTTCAGCCTTCTTTTCTACCCATGTCTCATAACGAAGAGTGCACATAAGTTTGGTGTTTGCTTCTTTCATTTTATGTCTTAATGTAGAAAGAAGTTTTTGGCTTTGTTTTTGCCATAGGTCTTGTGCACTCACTAGAGAGCCACTGAAGGAAAGCAAGAAATCACTCCCAGGGAGGATGGCTATGACACAATCCCTTGTCCTTCATTCTTCTCTTGGGATTTTAGGCACGCATGTGTACATATGTACACATGCCCAATGTGATTTTCAAGCTACCAGTCTGGGATTCAGTTGTGTGGAGTTCAGTGCCTTTACTACCATGCCACCTGCCAGCCCTGAAGGTGGATGCTTTTTACAGGGTTTGACATAGACACTTGTTCCATGTGTCATGCTCAGAGCAGTCCCCTGAGGGTAGGGGTGAGAGGTAGGCATTGGGAGGGGATGGGGAGGCCCATGGGCCAATAGATAATCAACTAGTCTGTGTCAGGATCATGTGTGAGTAATCAATAAGCCTATGTCAGGATCAGGTGTCAGTAGATAATCAACAAGGCTGTGTCATGATCAGCTGAAATGAGAAGCAGATGAGGAGCGTATCAAAGGGCAAAGGGCAATGAGGGGAATCAGTGGATGCTTACAGATTCTGGAAATTGTACTGTAGGGATGAGAGTCCCTTAACTACCCTCTGGCTCAAAGAGGCCTGCACCTGCCGTTATGCAGTTGCTGGGAGGCACAATCAAGTAGGTGTATGCAAAGTTCCTGGCATATAGTAAGCATTTTACTATAAGAATCCATGGGGAATAAGAAGAGTCAATGGGGACCAGCAGATGGTGTAATGGTTACGTCACTGGGCTCCCATCTAGTCGACTGTGGTTCAAGTCCCAGATCCGATGACTTAAAACTCACCCAGGCACATGTGCGTGCATGCCCAAGATCCCAAGAGAAGAATGGAGGAGAAGGGATTGCGGCATGGTCATCCCCCCGGGTGGCGATTTCTCGCTTTCTGTCCCTCTGTCTATGTTTGTCTTTCCAGTGAATGTACACATGCCCTATAGCAAAAATATCTCTCTTAATAAAAAAGAAGAGTCAATGAGTCAGGGTCTAGGATTTCCCAGTGTTCAGCAATCAAAGAATCTTAAAAAAAAAAAAACTTTTCTTCTTCTTCTTTTAAAGTTCATTCATTCATTCTATGAGTGAGAGAGACACAGAAGGAGATACACCACCCAGCGGGGTCTTGACACTACAATTCACCCCAGCATCAGCGAGCATGGACCATGGGCATGCATGCCTGCCATACTCAGGAAGTCTGTGGGTGTGAACCCAGAGCCCTCTGTGTCAGCCACACTAGCATGGTGTTTTAACTCTGTGCACCATCTGATCCCCTGAAAGACTTCTTAGACGTGTGATTTCTGCTTTAAAATGTTATGACTAACTTCTCTGATATAGGAAAGGCTTTCTGGATATCAGGCCAATGTGGAGTTGATCCTTAATCACAACCACTGGTAACAAACCAATGCCTTAGTTTACCAAGTGGGCAGCCTAAGGATAGAATGCTGGGAGGGGCCCATCTGGAAGGAGCTCATCCAGGCTCACTGCTGCAGTGGGGTGTGGCCCAGAGCCGCTGTCTGGCCGCCGGAGAGCATTTCTCCAACGTCCATCAGAATCCGTGTGCTTTGCCACCTAACCGAAATGAGGCTGAGAGGACGGTTTTGAGCATTCACACATACAGAAACCTGCTGAGCGTGGTTAGGCCACTTCCCAGGATCTTCTTAGAGAGAGGTTATGCTGTCTGTCTTACCCCCAACTATTGGGGCTATTTGAATTATTTGACATAGACCTGTATTTAGTTCACATATTAGAACATATTTGATTTATAAATGAAATAAAAAGTACACCTTGTCAGAGGCAACTCCTTGGCCTTGTGGTTAAAGAAGATGGATCCCATATGGCCCACTGCAAGATTAGCATTCTGGGCCTGGCAGCTTAAAAGCCATGGCAAGAAAGAAAAATGCCAGGTGCATTCTCTCAAGGGAAGAGAGAATGGGAGACCCAACGTCTCAGGGGAAGAGAGAACGGAGGAAAGGGATGCAGAGTGTCCATGCCCACCGGGGGTGCTTTCCTCATTTCTCTTCTGTCTTGAGCAAGTGCACCTGCCCTCCGGACATGACAGGACTCCAGATTCCTATGCTGGAGCGAAGAAACACTGGCCTTTCTTCAGCTCTGTGTTTGCCCCACAAACTTGTACATCAACACAGAACACCTTACGGGGCATACTTTGGGCAATGACTTCCAGCTTCTACAGGAAGACCCAAGGAAAACCAGCAACCCCAACAAGCAGAATACATGGTCATGCCACGCCAGCACCTGCAGCCTCGTCCAGACCCCTGACCCCCGCCATCCTTACATCAGCATCCAGGACGTGGCGGGTATCCCAAGGGCCTATCTCTCCATTTCCCCTCACCACTGTCTCACAAAGAAGGAATCTGAGGAAGTGCCAGTGCTGGTCTGAGCATCACCTAAGGGCTTACCAAATGTTCATTCCCCCCGACTTCCTGGAAGACGTATTTTTCAAAGTTACTAACAATTGCCGCATGACAACAGTTTATGAGTGTGGGGAAGCTAGAGAGCTAGCTCTGCTAATGTGGCTAGAATACTTTTATTATTATTATTCTGTGTATGAGAGAGAGCAGCATGGCAAGGGAGGAGGGGAGACACAGCGGGAGGGATGGACGCTTCTCGGCTGTTCGGACAGAGCATGCGCGTGCTCTGTGATGTACAGTGTCATGACGGACCGTGGCCTTAGCACACTGCTCGCTTGTTTCTCTTTCCTTGCATTACCATGAGGGTCTTCAAAAAGTTCTTGGGAAATGTGTAACAGGAGAAAACTATTCATGAATTTTGATTTTTTAAAAAATTTGCCAGAGGGCAGGTATGCTCACCAAAGAGAGAGAAAGAGAGAGAAAGCACCCCCCATGGAGATAGTCACACCAATGCCTTCTCCTCCATTTCTCTTTTCAGGATTTTGGGCACGTGCACACAGCACGGTTTTTACGCTGCTGGGGCCAGGACTGAACCCGCGCAGTCGGCCTCTGGTATACGACTGCCTTAACCATCGGGCCACAGAACCGGCCCCCGACAGTTTTTGCACCTGCCCCCCGCCCCCGACAAAGCTCATACTTTAGCTCCATTGTTCCACACACTTCTGCAGTTCCCTCATGGAGCGTTAACTTGAAAAGCAAAGTAGAGTGAGATTGTTTCTCTGTACAGAAGTGAAAAATTGAACGTGACGCCTATCTAAACCTCACACACTTAGGAGTTTCTATTTTTGTCTGATTCCAGGGACTGAAATCTGCGTGTTTAATAACGAATCTGAAATTCTGGGGTGTCAGAGGTCTGCTGCACGTGTTCCCCGTGTTCTGTCTGAATTCCTGGCTCTTATTTCACAGGGAACCAGTTTTCCACGTGAGCTCTGGGACTCAGGCAGCAGAGCGTCACCATCTGCACCACTAGGTGGCGCTAAGTGCCCTGCGGAGACTGTCCATGTGACCAGCATGGGGCTGTCTTCATTAAAACTGAGACGCTTCATGTCTTAGTCTCATTTTTCATGTTCATCCTTGGCCATAAAAGCAGGTGAACTAAATATGCCATTATCCTGCCCGTTTAAAGCCAGTGGAATTTAATAAAAACAGAGCAGAGTTGAGGAGGTGGCTGCCAGCCCAGCTCCTCTAGGCCATCCTGTCCAGGTCTTGGGAGGATCCTGAGGACCGGCCTCCTAGACACCCACTACAGCAAAGCAGGAAGCGGACATGCTGGACCTTCTTCCCAGCATGAACTCCGCCATTTCTAACACGTTTCCAGAGACAGTGGGAGCTGAGGAGTAAGCGTGGTGGAGGAAGAGGGCTCCCTAAGAACTTTAAAAGATGTCGGCAGCTACGATGTGGCATAACCAAGAAAAATGGAGGACAAAGAATGCAGGGAAAGCAAAACTGGGAAGAAGGAAGAAACACACGTTCCAGGCCGCACAGTGTGGGGGGTTAAAAGCAAAGCTTTGAACACAAGTCAAAAATGACACAATTTCAGAACCGGAAGGAGCCTTACAAGGAAGCCGAAGTGGGCCTGAAGACTCAGTAATTTGCCACAACCACACAGATACTTATTGGCAGGCAGGCAATGCACTCATGCTCACTAACCGACGTCCTTTCTGTTAGGACAAGCGGCTCTCGCATTGTCTCACCAAAAGCCTTTCACAAATCCTAGCAGGTTCAGGTGGCAACACCCTCCCTCTGCCGGTACAGGCCCGCGTGCGTGCACCCACCACTGTAACGATCCAGGAAGCCGGAGGAAGCGTCCTGAGACTTCAACCAGGCGCAGCGACCCAGATAACCTCCCCAGCAAGAGGCTGGAAGTCAGCGCTGTTCACAGGCGCACAGGAAGCAGGCCCAAGCTGTTTGACCCTATTTAGTAATCAGTTTCATGCTCACAAAGGAATGCTAGAACAGAGGGCGAAACACACACACACACACACACACACACACACACACAAAACCCAACAGCCCTTTTCCTTAGGAAGAAGAATTATTCCAAGAAGTTTAAAGAGAGGCCCAGCTGGGTTTTAGAATTTTTCAGGAAATTTGCTAACTCCTTTGTGAGGCCATTGTTTTCCCGGTCCAGGGAGGCAGTAGCATCCAAAGCAGTTATCAGGATGGTCCAGACAAACCAGAGCCACATTTTCCCCAGGTCGCACTGTGTCGGGGAGTTCAGGGACTTTAGCCGGATGTGGGGTGCTCGGCCCACAGTACTGCCACCGTGAATTAGCTCTGTGGTCTTGGGCAAGGTACAGATCTGCTCTGAGCCTCTGTCTTCTGGGTGCCTCACCGTGCAGTCTGAGAAAGTGAGAGCTGCCGTCCTGCGTTGCCAAAGTCCATGTAAAGGGTTAGAATTTAAGCACTATGCACGGGGGAGCGGATTCCACATGGCTGACCGAGGTTCAAGTCCTGACCCAGTGACTTGAAAAACTCCAGGCAGGTACGCATGCATACCCAGATCCCCACAGGATGGGGACTTGGAGAAGGGACGGCGACATGATCATGCCCCTCTAGGGGCTCTCTCCCGCTCCTTCGTGTTCACACTCTCTGGCAATTAAAAAAGAAAAGGAAAGGAAAAAGTGAACTAGTAAATATTAACCTCTTTTCTTCTGTTTAATGTTCTGTTTTGCTCCACTTGCCTGGAGCTGGTCTCACATAAAAGCAAGATGAGAAGAAAATGTCTCACTTACTTTGGAGCCAACACTGAGTTCTCTTAGAACTCATTAGGCCAGGGGCTCTCAAACATTGTGGTATCAGAATTCACCTAACCTCCTGAAAACTGAGGATCCTACGTAGCTTTTCTATGTGGGTTATTAATATTTAACATATTAGAAAATTCGGAGGTTTTGTTTTTTGTTTATATGGCTCTTTTTTTTTTCTCTCTTCAAAGGGTGAATACACTCACCAGATAGTGGAAGACAGAGAAGCTCTCAGTGGGGCCTGGTCATACTACCACCCATTCTCCTCCCCCTCTCCGTCCTGCTAGGGTTCGAGGCATGCACACACATCCAGTGTGTTTATCAAGCTGCTATGGCTGAGAGTCTAACCGTGGTTGACTTTGTGGGATCCAGCTCTCTCAACTGCTGGGCTGACCTAAGGAATTCTTAAATTATTTATTCATCAAACCAGCCCACGGCATGCACGGTGACTGGATCCCACAGCGTCGACTGTGTGGTTTGAGTCCCAGACATGGTGGCCTGAGAAACACACAGAGTACGTGTATGTGCCCAAAATCCTGAAAGGAGGGGGGGATGCAGGATAAGGGATTACAGCATGACCATCCCCATGGGGAGTGCTTTCTCATTTTCCCTCCCTCTTTTTCTCTCCGTCTGTGGTGAGCACACGTACCCTATGGGGGAAAAAAAGATTTTTTAAATTGCATTTAATAATACCACCAATATCAACAGAATGGTCACTATAAGAAAGTTGTCAAGCTCTCGGTCATAGGTGTAAGATTTTTGTGTTTCTAATCTAAGTTCACATTTCATTTTTGACAACAGATATTGTCAGTTTTTACTTGTGGTGAGAAGCTCACTTTACTCATCTGTGACATATCCACGTCTAAATAAGTATAGTTTCACTTTTATTCTTTAAAGTTAAAAACAATGGTCTATGATAAAACGGATAGTTTAGCTCATAATTCATTTGTCAAGTGGCTTTTCTTTCTTTTTTTGTGGGGGGAGTGGAGAGGTTTTTGTTATAGGGCTTGTGTGCTAGCCAGAAAGACAGAGAGAGAAAGAGACAGAAAGTGAGAAATCCCCCCCCAGGGGGGATGGCCACACCACAATCCCTTCTCCTCCATGCTCCTCTCAGGATCTTGGGCACGCACGCACATGCACCCAGCGTAAATTTAAGCCACCGGGTCTGGGACTGGAACTGCAGCCGACTACATGGGAGTCCAGAGACATAGCCATTACGCCAACTGCTGGTCCCTCAAGTGTCTTTTCTCAAGAAAACCCAGCATATTTCACTTTCTAGTGGAAATGCTTCATGTCTATTTTTCATTAGGTCACAGAGAATCTTTAAGATGTATTCAAAGGTCAAGATTTAGTGAAATTAATTTTTATTGATTGATCAGGGGCACTCTGAAATAAACTGGGGATTTCAGCATGACCACGGCCCCTTAGGAGACACTTTCTTCCTCCTTCCCTCGTCTGTCTCTCTCTGGAAAATGTCCACACCCTCCGGCAATCATTTAGAACGAAAGCGATATTGACGTGGCTGAGAGTGGTGGGGAGGTGGTCCGGAACTGACAGGTGTCACATTCGTGTAGCCAGTGTGAACAGCGGGACCTCGGGAGTCCACGTGGGGATGTGGGGGGGAGTCCAGGGAAAATCCGGCCAGGGCTGAACTGCGTACACCTGGACGAGGGAGCGGCCGCAGAGCGAGGGTGGCTCTCCGCATTGGAAATGCGCCCTTTCACGGCTTCGAGGAGGGTGAAGCCCTGGAAAGAGTAAGGGCCTGGAAGCGGCTGACGCTGGAGGGGCGCCCCGCTGTGGCTGGCCGATGCCGCTGCTCCTGGTTGCGACCCGTCCTGCCTGAGGCTGGTGTACGAGGGACAGAGGGACCTGTGATCGTTTTTGTTTGTTTACAGTTTTTATGTATTTATTCCACGGCTGAGAGACAGAGAGAGGCAGATACACACCACAGTCTTGCTGCGGTGACGCACCTCCAGCCTCGGTTACCCCGGGTGTGGATACGCAAGGGCCTGGCATCCTCGGGGAGTCTCCATCCTGAACAAGCACCCTGTCTGGGTCTGCCATGCAGGGCATCGGCTTTCATCGCCGTCCACCATCCACCCCACTGGGGTTACCTGTAACAGGACTCCATTCCCTTTATTGCCAAACCCAGCTGACCTTGACCTTCAGAAGTTGGGGGCCACTTCCTTTGGGGGCATTACAGAGCCTGTTCTAGAACACACTGACATTTCCCATTTACGCCAGGACTCGCCTAAACCAGAAATCTAAGGCAAAACCAGACAAATAAAAAAGAAAAAACAAAAACTTCACACCACAATTAATTCAAAAGGATAGTCTGAAGGTCCTA
Organism: Tupaia belangeri chinensis; assembly: GCF_000334495.1. Taxonomy (NCBI): domain Eukaryota; kingdom Metazoa; phylum Chordata; class Mammalia; order Scandentia; family Tupaiidae; genus Tupaia; species Tupaia belangeri. The sequence continues at coordinate 251,389 of NW_006160139.1, read as the reverse complement.
TTGGAAAAAAGTATTCTTCCAAAGAATTATAACGCCACCCACGTGAGGATGTCTCTTCAGGGCTGATGCCTGCCTTGTCCCCACAAAGGGCAGGATCTCCCAGACGTGTTTCTGGCGTCGTCTTGCTTTTATTTCTTTATTTCTTTATTTTTATTTTATTGTTATAGGTATTGGCTCAGAGGTAAGGACCTCAGTTCTTGTCTTCTTGGAAGGAAGAATTCAGGGACCAGCAGATGGCCTAATGGTTAAGTCGCTGGCCTCCCACACAGCCACCTGCAGTCTGAGTCCTGTACCCGGCGGCTTGGAACTCACACGGGGCACATGTGTGTGTGAGCCCAAAATCCTGAGAGGAGACTGGAGGAGAAGAGATTGCCGCGTGGCCGTGCCCCCAGAGGGAGTGATTTCTCACTTTCTGTCTCTCTGTCTCTCCAGCGAGCACACACACCCTATACAGAAATCTCTCTTTAAAAAAAAAACAAACTGGAATTCAGCCAAGAGACAGACTTACAGAGAAACAACAAAGCGGAGAAAAAATAGAGTGGAAGGCTGCTCTTGAGAGGCGGGGAGGCTGGCTCCAAGGGCAGAGACCCGCTGAGCTGTCTGATGTGTGCTTTTACAGCCCGGCTTCTCCCCTTTCATTTCGATACACGCTTAGGTGGGCCTCTTGTCTAGTAATTGCCCACGAGTCAATGCAGATGATATGTTAGTGAGCTAAAGGTCAGTTGAGAGCAACCAAGCTCAGCACTGAGCATGCTCCACGCTACGCAAGGCCCCCAAGCTCAGCAGGGAGCATGCCCCAGTTGTATAAGGTCCCCTGTGCTGCCCGCTATCTTGAGTAGCGAGGTGTTCCCCACTACAAAGGGTGGTTAAGGACATGGCCTCACGGGCAGGGCCATGGACAGGGCCGACACACCACCCATGTTCAATTCCTCCCTAACAGAGAACTCGAGAGCGAGGGAGCGAGGGAGAGAGCAACAGCAATGGCACGTGGCCACACCACAGCCCTTCCTCCCCCACTCCTCCATCTGCGCAGGATCGGGGCAGGCACATGCACGCATTTTTTAAGCCCCTGGGCTAGGATTTGAACCTAGGTCAGCCATGCAGGATCCAGCTCCAACACACAGGACTTAACGACTATGCTACGGTCTGGACCCCTTGTGTCTTGTCGCGGAGCAGAGCTCGTCCTAGTCGTGGGGAACGGCCTGGTCGCTCTGAGCAGAGCCTTGCACTCACCTTTCCCTTGACCTGCTCTTTGGAGTTAAGCTCCTCCATGCTTCACTGAAGAGCCACAATTCTGTGTCACGGGTTTACGCTTTGCCTATAAATACATCAGTTATTTACTTATTTGTATGCATTTATTTATTTATATTTCTTTTTCCTGTAAATATATTATTGTAACCCCGACAAAGCAACTTCTGACTTCCTTCATCGATGGTTTCTCCTCGAGCCACCTCAGGTGTTGCAGAGGTACACGGTGAAGCCGGCAGAGGTCTCTGAGGAATGGCAAGGTGAGGCGTTGTGGATATTGGACCTTACATGTGAAGAGTCTCCACCTCCATGCTACAGGTATGCACATGATCAGCCGTCCACTCAGTTCCCTCTGACCGTGGAGTCATAAAATGCCTCCTTCCCCTTGAATTGTCAACTTTTTGATGCCAAGGCTGTTGTTTCTCATTGCATCCCACACTCCCAGCCTTTGGAGAGTTGTTTATATGGCAAGGGTGTTTTTAGAACATGCGTCTAGGGCCATCTGAGGGGTGCAGCGCTAACGCTCAGGCAGCTGAGTTGCGCATGGTGACCGCAGCGGGCATCCTCAGCACAGCCGCCTGGAACACGCCGAGCACATGTGTGAGCGCACGAGGTCCCACAGGTTGAGGCCTGCAGGAAGGACGGTGGTGTGAAGACCTCACGGCGGGTGCCCATCTCTCACTCTCATTCTCATGTGCACATGCACACAACTTTATCATGAATGAAGAAAAAAAGGTAAAATAGAAGGGGAAAAAATGGCTTAGAGAGACCACTACGTAGTCTCCGTCATGTTGTCCCCAGAGACAGCTGAGGTGGTGCTGACAAGGGCTCCAGAGGGTGGGTGTTTTCCCATATCTTGATCTCAAGGGCAGCAGTACTCCTGCTATGACTACCCCACCCCAACGTGCCACTGTATGGTCTCCTTTTATGCCGGGGTCCTAAAATGTTTAAAGTCAAATTTACATCCCTCATTTAGCAGCTCTACAGGATCTTATCACAAGCATCGTAAAGATCGCATACGGGGGACCAGCAGATGGTGTACTGGCTACATGGCTGGACTCCCACATGGTTGACTGCGATTTGACTCCTGGACTTGGTGGCTTAAAACTCACACTGGGCACATGGGTGTGCATGCCCAAAATCCCAAGAAGAGAATGGAGGAGAAGGAATTGAGGCGTGGCCATCCCCCCTGGGGGGTGATTTCTTACTTTCTCTCTCTCTGTCTCTCCAGAAAGCTCACGCACCCTATAGAAAAAAATCTCTTTTAAAAAAAGCACATGACCGGCTCAGTGGTGCAGAGGTTAAGCACTTTGTAGAGAGTGCCAGGTCCCACATGGTGGAACACAGTCGAGATCTCAGCAGTGACACCTTGAAGAAACACACTGGGCATATGTGCATGGGTGCCCAGGATCCCGGCAGGAAGGAGAAAAGGTGGGAACAGCGCTACGGCATGCCAGACTCCACTGGGGGCGTGCTCTCTTTGTCTGGTGCATGTAAGTGCCCTCTGATAGTAAAAGAAGAAGAAAATAGGCATACCCAGGCTTCGTTTTATTTTTCCCAGCTTCAGTGACCTTTTGTCCTGACTACCACCCCTTCATCATTACAGTTTTGTCTTCCATTCTGCTCTGAACTTTTACATGGGTCTCAGATACATTTGTCTTCTAAAAATAGATCCCACATAAACTTTAGCAAGTTGGCCTTGAATTTCTAACGGAGGGACATTTTTCAAGTTTAAGAAGCTCATGAATCACGCCAAGCCTTCACTGTGGGCTCTGGGAAAGATTGCAGGAGAATAGCACATTTAAGGAAGGAAGAGGCGAGTGGAGTCACAGGGTGCCTTAAGTTTCCATAGCTTCGAACCCAGCACAGACACCGCCAGCAAGTGCAGTAATTGCTGCGTGAGCGATGGGCCTTGTCAGTCGGTGGACGGTTCGAGCATGGGAGGGGAGGAGCTAGCAGAAGGTGGGTCGTAGTAAGAGTGGTGAGCTGGCAGGGAGTTCCAGAAAGGATGAGGGCAGCCGGAGAGACGTCTAGTTTTCCTCTGTGCTATGGGAAGCCCCTACTTTTCGATCTCATTGCTCGTTGTGGGTCCACTCGTGCACTGGAAAGCAGGGCTGGAAGGAGCAGCAGGCTTTCCGGCTGGTGGCTTTAGCTGCTCATCCCAAGTCCTTAGTTTTGTGTCCCAGCTTCAAATCCTGCTCCAGTTCTTGGTTTTTGTTAGTGTCTTATTCACGTTTTAGCTTCTTGAAGTGGAGCTTGCTTTCTGTCTTGAGTCTGTCAAATCCTTTGGTTTGAGTGTCTCCTCTTGCCTTTGAGAACCCTATGAAGTCCTGGCTCCATCACCTCTGGCTGAATCAGCAGCCGGTGTTACATACGGAACTGGAAAGACAGCTGTGATCAGATCTGGCCGTGAGCGTGGTGTTCGAAGCCAACAAGAAGCGAAAGCAGAGAGTTGTGTGTGGCCCAAAACTTAATTGTTCAAGTATTTTCCTTCAGCTTTTCCTTTTTTTTTTTTTTTTTTTTTTTGTATAATAAAGCTCATGGGAAAGAGAAGTAAAAGGAGCTGGAATTTGAACCAATGTATAGTTTCATTATGTAGTATCAGCCCATTTATTTATTTATTTTTACCTTTTGAAAAATTTTAATTTATTTTATACATTCAATCACTATACATCACTACATCTTGTAAAGTGAGTTTACCCAGCATAAATGCACTTCATACCAGGCCAGCTGAAGATACTATACATGTTATGAGAAACAGATAGTCATCTGTTTCCGTGTTCCATAAAGGTCTTGCCTCTCTGTTTCTCCTTGATTCCTTTCCTTACTTTCGCCCTTCTCCCATCCTCGTCCCACACTGTCTCCAGTATCTGTAGCCATTTTCCATGCTTCTATATACTCCAATCTTTCAGTTTTCATCATCGTGTACGAAGAGTTGGTATATAAGTGGAGACATACGATGTTTCTCTTTCATAGCAGTAAATCTTCCATATTCATCCACTTTCTATCAAATGCCAGGTCTTGTTGTTTCTTGTGAGTAGTATTCAATAAAGATCTGTGCCACACTTTTTCAATCCATTCATCTGTTCTTGGGCATTTGGATTGGTTCCATGTCTTAGCAATTGTGAATAGTGCCACAATAAACATCAAAGTACAAGCATGTTTCCAACTGAGTGTTCTATCCTTTGGGTGGATACCTAGGAGTGAAAATGCTGGATCATATGGTAGCTCTATTTGTAGATCTTCGTAGTATATTTCGGGGTCATGGAGTGAGATGTCTCCCATTTAACTCCACTTCTCTTGCACAAGATAGCTTTGGCAATACAGGGTCCTTTATGACTCCAGACAAATTCTAAGATTGTCCATTCTAGATCTGTGAAGAATGTCTTTGGTAGTTTGATTGCAATTGAATTAAATATGTAGATTAATTTGGATAGAATTACCATCTTGATTATATTAATTCTTCTAATTCGGGAACATGGGATATTCTTCTACTCTTTTGTGTTATTTTCTATTTCTTTTTTTAGAATTTTCATATGATATTTGCACAAATACCACAGGTTGTGGTGGAAAGAGAACCCTCCTACACTGTTGGTAGGAATGTAAATTATTCCAGCCACTCTGGAAAATAATATGGAGATTCCTCAAAAATCTACAGATAGGGAACCAGCAGTTAGCATAATGGCTATGTTGCTGGACTCCCATGTAGTCGACTGCGGATCGCATCCCGGACCCGGTGGTTTAAAACTCATGCTGGGTGCGTGTGCGTGCGTGCCCAAGATCCCGAGAGGAGAATGGAGGAGAAGGGACTGC
>NW_006160139.1:235508-244949 GCF_000334495.1 Tupaia belangeri chinensis | reverse complement strand
ATTTTTTTTTTTTTTTTTTTTTTTTTTTTGTATAATAAAGCTCATGGGAAAGAGAAGTAAAAGGAGCTGGAATTTGAACCAATGTATAGTTTCATTATGTAGTATCAGCCCATTTATTTATTTATTTTTACCTTTTGAAAAATTTTAATTTATTTTATACATTCAATCACTATACATCACTACATCTTGTAAAGTGAGTTTACCCAGCATAAATGCACTTCATACCAGGCCAGCTGAAGATACTATACATGTTATGAGAAACAGATAGTCATCTGTTTCCGTGTTCCATAAAGGTCTTGCCTCTCTGTTTCTCCTTGATTCCTTTCCTTACTTTCGCCCTTCTCCCATCCTCGTCCCACACTGTCTCCAGTATCTGTAGCCATTTTCCATGCTTCTATATACTCCAATCTTTCAGTTTTCATCATCGTGTACGAAGAGTTGGTATATAAGTGGAGACATACGATGTTTCTCTTTCATAGCAGTAAATCTTCCATATTCATCCACTTTCTATCAAATGCCAGGTCTTGTTGTTTCTTGTGAGTAGTATTCAATAAAGATCTGTGCCACACTTTTTCAATCCATTCATCTGTTCTTGGGCATTTGGATTGGTTCCATGTCTTAGCAATTGTGAATAGTGCCACAATAAACATCAAAGTACAAGCATGTTTCCAACTGAGTGTTCTATCCTTTGGGTGGATACCTAGGAGTGAAAATGCTGGATCATATGGTAGCTCTATTTGTAGATCTTCGTAGTATATTTCGGGGTCATGGAGTGAGATGTCTCCCATTTAACTCCACTTCTCTTGCACAAGATAGCTTTGGCAATACAGGGTCCTTTATGACTCCAGACAAATTCTAAGATTGTCCATTCTAGATCTGTGAAGAATGTCTTTGGTAGTTTGATTGCAATTGAATTAAATATGTAGATTAATTTGGATAGAATTACCATCTTGATTATATTAATTCTTCTAATTCGGGAACATGGGATATTCTTCTACTCTTTTGTGTTATTTTCTATTTCTTTTTTTAGAATTTTCATATGATATTTGCACAAATACCACAGGTTGTGGTGGAAAGAGAACCCTCCTACACTGTTGGTAGGAATGTAAATTATTCCAGCCACTCTGGAAAATAATATGGAGATTCCTCAAAAATCTACAGATAGGGAACCAGCAGTTAGCATAATGGCTATGTTGCTGGACTCCCATGTAGTCGACTGCGGATCGCATCCCGGACCCGGTGGTTTAAAACTCATGCTGGGTGCGTGTGCGTGCGTGCCCAAGATCCCGAGAGGAGAATGGAGGAGAAGGGACTGCGGCATGACCATCCCCCCTGGGGGGGTGATTTCTCGCTTTCTGTCTCTATGTCTCTCTCTGTCTGTCTGGTGAGCGCACGCGCCCTATAGCAAAAATCTCTCCAAAAAAAAAAAATCTACAGATAGAACTACCATATCATCTGGCAATTCCACTTCTGGATATCTGCCCAAAGAAAGGAGAATGCTCAGTCAGCAAAGCGCTTGTACATCAATGTTTATTGTGGCATTATTCATGATTGCTAAAACATGGAACCTACCCAAATCTCCATAAAACAAATAAATGGATTGAAAAGTGTGGCACATATACTCAAATGGAATACTATTCAAGCCATCAAAAACAAGACCCTGGGGGCCAGCAATTAGCGTAATGGCTATGTCGCTGGACTCCCACGTAGTCGACTGTGGTTAGAGTCCCAGACCCGGTGACTTAAAACTCACGCCGGGTGCGTGTGCGTGTGTGCCCAAGATCCCAAGAGGAGAATGGAGGAGAAGGGATTGCAGCGTGGCCATCCCCCCTGGGGGGTGATTTCTCGCTTTCTGTCTCTCTGTCTCTGTCTGTCTGTCTGGCGAGCGCACGTGCCCTGTAGCAAAAATCTCTCAAAAAAAAAAAAAGACCCTGAAAGTGGTTGAATATGGAAGATTTATTGCTATTCCATTTCATTTATACCTGTTCTAATCCTTATTATTTCTTTTCTCCTAGCATTTTTGGGATATTTTTCCAATTCTGAGGCATGCTATTAGGTTGTCCATTTGTCTCCTTTCCCTCTTTTTCTTATGAACACCACACTAATTGCTATGAACTTCCCTCTTGTGACTGCTTTTGCTGTGTCCCATAGATTATGGAAACTCGTGTACTCATTATCTTTCATTTCAATGAATCTTTTGATTTCAGTCTTAAATTATTCAGGAGTTGTGAAGTCATTCAAGATGAGGTTGTTTAGTTTCCATATGTATATTTTTATACTTTTTTCTGAAATTAATACCAAGTTTAATTTCTTCATGATCAGATAATATGCTGGATATGATTTCTATACCTTGGACTCCATAAAGGTTTGTTCTTCTCCCAATCATGTGGGTCAATCTTTGAAAAGTTTCCATATGGAAGTGAGAAAAATGTTTATTTCATGGCTTTGGGGTGGAAGGTTCTATAGATGTCTGTCAAGTACATTTGATTTATGATATCATTTAGATCCTGTATCTCTTTGCTTCTTTTCTGTGTAGATGATCTGTCTAGAGGAGATGGTGGGGGTTAAGACCCCCAACGATTAGTGTGTTGCAATCTATCCCTACTTTTAGATCTAGCAATCTTTCCTTCATGTATCTGGAATGCTCCTGAGTTGGGTGCATAGATATTAATGAGAGTTATATCTTCTTGGTGAATTAGCCCTTTTACTAACATATAACACCCTTCTTTGGCTATTCTTACAGTTGTTGTCTTAAAGCCTATTTTTGCTGAAGACATTATTGTGACTCCAGCCCTTTCTGGTTTCCATTTGCATGGAATTCTGTTTCCAGCTCTTCACTTGTAGTCTATGTACGTTTTTATCCATGAGGTATGCTTCTTGTAGGTAACACGTAGAGGGTTTCTGTTTTTGTTATCCATTCAACTAGTCTGTGTCTCTTGATTGGAGAGTTTAACCCATTAACATTTAATGTTAATATTGGTATTTCCAGACTTGGAGATTTTCAGGTGGAAGAGGAAAAAGGAGTCTCACAGCATGATGTGTAATATCGTCAGAAAATGATAAAGTCTCAAAATATTCCTGGGTGGGCTGAAGGCAGCTAGAGATCTGAGGCAGTTTTCCTGCCTCAGTTGCCTTCACTCTGCTGCTCCTCCTTGGTTCATCACAGCGCAGGCTCCAGGGATAATGGCAGTGGACAGATGTCCCTGGTATGGGTTGGGAGGCAGGGAGAAGCCTGGAGCGGTCTCTGGCCTTGATTGCTCTCACTTGCCACTCTTCTCTAGTCCACAACAATGCAGGCTCTTGGGACAATGGTGCTAGGCCTCCGCTCATTTGTTCTTAGACAAGAGTTTATCCTGTTTTGTAATCATCCACATAGGACCTCCACAGAAGGCAGCGAGCACTGATAATATTAGATACAAAAAAAGCTGAGATTGCATATTTCAGTTACTTTTTCTTTGGCTCTGGGCAAAACGATGAAGCATTCTGAGAATACCTGGTGTGCATTTACATCATTTACTAAAAAATGCACATTAGCAGCTGCTGGCGAGAAAGAGGGTCTCCCCAGGGTAGTTTCCAGATTGCAGAGTGGGAGTGTGCAGTGAGATTTAAGTGGACCTGGCAAACGTGGCATCCACACCACAAGGAGACAGATGCACTGCTTTAGCGGTGACCTGCCTGGGTTTGGGGAGGATATTTCCTATCTAAGAGGAGCAGTTTTGGCTTATGGCACTTTGAAATTGGTACCCCAGAATCAGGAAAATCGCACAACACCAAACAATGTTATGAATTTCATGGCTGTGAACAGATCACTGCTCTTGTTCCTAGTCTGATAAGTGGCCATCAAACCAGTCAAAGTACCCTGTCAGCCAGTGGTGTGGTGATTAGGCAGCTGGATCCCACATGGCCGACTGCACAGTTTGAGTCAGATCTGGGGTGGCTTAAAAAACATCCTCTGTGTGTGTGTGTGTGTGTGTGTGTGTGTGTGTGTTGTATGTGCACATGAATGCCTCAAATCCTGAGAGAATGGAAAGGAAGAGATTGCTGTGTGGGCATCTAGCCCGGGGTGGTTCCTCACTTTTCCTCTCTCTCTGTTTCTCGCAAGTGCTCATGCCCGCTAGCAAAATAAAAACAAGCCAGATCGTAGTCACCTGTACGTCCCCACCTTGACTGTATTAGTCAGGCTGCTCCATAAGAACAGCTGAAGGAGAGCAAGATGAATTTTGAAGGATCTACTTAGGACATCATGGAGGCTAGCAGGTTCAAATTTGTAGCCACGCTGGAAATTCCCACAAGAGCTGTTCCTGCAGTCTTGACTTGGAAAGCAGGCTGAGGGTAGAGTCCCTTTCTCCTCAAGGAATATGAGTCTTTTCTCTTTAGATGTTCAACTGATTGGATGAGGCCCACCTGCATAATAGAGGTAATTTTCTTCATCCAAAGAAAGTCTAGTGACTTAAATGTTAATCACATCTTTAAAAAAAAAATCTTCACAGCATTATCTAAACCAATTATTGACTAAATGACTAGGTTCTATAACCTAGCCAGGTTGAACCATAAAATGAATCATTACACATACTGTTGTAAGTACTCAATAAATTGATTAGATCTGAGCTATATCCCCAAACATATTTCCGAGCCACTATTTCTTCAGCTGGGCCATGTAGGGATTAAGTTTTATTCTTCCAATTCTGGTAGTCCAAGGGCAATACTTTTTTTTTTTTAAAGAATTATTTTACTGGGACCAGCAGATAGTGTAATGGTTATGTTGCTGGACTCCCACATAGTCGACTGCAGTAAGAGTACCACACCCGGTGGCTTAACTCACATTGGGCACGTGTGCATGCATGCCCAAAGTCCCAAGAGGAGACTGGAGGAGAAGGGATGGCCATTCCCCCTCGGGAGTGATTTCTTGCTTTCTGTCTCTCTGAAGAGTGCACACTAAGGAAAAAAAAAAAAAAGATTTCTTAAAACAAAAAAAAGAAAAGAAAAAGAATTATTTTATTTAACTTTATTTAGTTAGTTATTCAAATTTGACCAGAGAGACAAAAGAGTGAGAGCGCATGAGAGAGAGAGAAAATGAGAAAGGAAGCTTCCAGGTCGGGACTGGAGCTGTGGTTGGCCATTCGGGAGTTCAGCGCCGTTAACCACCATGCCACCTGCTGGCCCCTCCAAGGGCAATGATTGAAGTCTTGAGACATGGGAGCTCCTGTGGCCTCTGGTCTCCTTGAATGAACTAAAGACTTTTTTTGAAGAATGTTTTTAGTAGTGGTACCACATAGGTGGCATTAAGTGGACCGTTTTAACCATACAGTTCAGTGAAAGCATGAAGACAAGCAAGAAGCAAGTCCTTTATGGTGTCCGGGCCAGGTCTCCGCAGGAAGAGGAGGGATCGCTCAGGATTTGCTTAGTGAAGGAAATTCCTCTGAAATTGCTAGGAGCTCAGAGAGGTTCCCAGAAAAACAGGTTCCATCTTTCCCACCTGGTTCTTTGTTGCTCTTGTTAACTAGTCCAGGAAAGAAAGAAAGTTCAGTGTCCGTGGGAGGTGATCAGAACAGGACCAGAGAGGAGGAACGTGTCAGCCCACATTACACTTTCTCCTCAACTCAGTGCCCCAGTTCTCTGCAAATTGTCTCCACCCTAGTTTGTCATATTAGTGATCTGTAGTTACCATAACGAACTGCCATAAGCTAAGAAATGTGAACAACAAAAATGGTACTGTCTCACAGTTCAGGAGACCAGAGTGTGAAATGAAGGGGTCAGCATTGCCGTTTCCTTCAGGGCTGAGCGGGCATAGCTGTCCTGTCCCTCCTTGCACTGCAGACGACATCTTCATGCTCAATGCCGGTGGTCCTCCGTGTGCACCGCTGCCTCCATGTGACTTCCTCTTATTCAGACATAGGCATACTAAACTAGGGGCCCACCCTAGTGACCACATTAACTTCAGTATCTCTGCAAACCCCCTTTCCATTTAAGAGCAGATTCTGAGGTCTGAGAGTTAGGATTGTGATGTGCAAATTGGGGGAGAGGGGGCACTTAACACTTCCCTCTGTGTAGGAGTGATCATCTCCCGCTGTGATGGGAAATTCGTCACTTCCCTGGTGCTTATGTATTTCATTTCCACCTCCTGGAGGGAAGGACCCCCACCTTATTTGATTTAGAACGTCCAGATCCCAAAGCAAAGCCTATAATGAACTCTCAGCACACGTTCATGGAATAAGTCGAACATATCCATTTTCCTCTTTCCTGATCTTCATGTATTTTCCTGAACCCCACCTGAAAGTAGTGTCCAAGGGATGGGGTGCCTTTACTTGGTTCGATTCTGTCTTACCTGCTATTGTGTTGCTAACAGAAATTCCTGGGACTGGCAGTTTATAAAGAACAGGGGTTTATTTGGCTTAGAATTCTGGTGGCTGGGAAGTCCGAAGGCTTGGGGCTGGCATCGGGCCAGTCTCTGGTGCCACATGATAACATGGCCGGCAGAAGCAGAGAGGACAGGGAGAGGGAGGGTGAGTGCAAAGAGAGAAAGAACAGCCATCTTCCTTTTAGAACAACCTGCCCCTCCTCATCAGATTGAGAACTCAGGGATCAGCAGTTAGCGTAATGGCTATGTCACTGGACTCCCATGTAGTCAACTGCAGTTCGAGTCCCGGACCCAGGGGACGCGTGTGCGTGCGTGCCCAAGGTCCCAAGAGGAGAATGGAGGAAGGGATTGCGGCGTGGCCATCCCCCACTGGGGGGTGATTTCTCGCTTTCTGTCTCTCTGTCTCTCTCTGTCTCTGTGGTGAGCGCACACACCCTGTAGCAAAGAGAACTCAGTCCCTCTGACGAGACAGCTGTAAGCCATTTGTGAGGCAACTGCCTTCACGATCCAAACACTGTCCGAGGCTTCGCCTCCTACAGGACTCACATCTCTCCATGCCATTACACTGGGGGCCAAATTGCAAAACACAACACTGAGGAGGCAAACCAGTCTCTAAACCACAGAAAATCCCAAAGCTTCGAGCAGAATAAAGAACATCGAGCAGCCATAAACAGCATGGCCGTTCCTCTGCTCTGAAGCCCTGTCAGAGATGATCGACATTTCATCCAGTGTCCCACAGGGAAACATAGACATGCAGTTTATTATTTTACTTACTTGGTTTTTATGCCAGAGGACGCATGCGCACACAGTAGGTAAGGAGGGGAAGCACTCCCCAAATGGGCACAGTCACCCTGCAGTCCTTCTTCTCCCAGTCCTCCATCCTGTCACAATTCTGAGCAGGTGTGTTTACACGCAGCGTGCTTTCCAGGCTGCTGGAGCTGGGACGCAGACTGTCGACCACGTGGGGCCCATGCTCCTCCGTGCAGGGCTTAACCACTGCATCGCAGGACGGGCCCAGCAAACATTTCAGCTCAGTTCTGATAACACACAGATCTAGCTCTGTGTTCTGTCTGATTCCATATGTTTGCAACTTTTGATAAGAGGAATTCATCTTATTTTTAGAACTATTTTCTTTCATTTAGACTGTGTATATTTCTTTTATTCTGTGAACTTGGAGGTCAGTGACTGAGTCAAATAAGCCTATCGCAAATCAGGCATTTTAGGCATCTAGATTACATATTTTTTAAGATAATTATTTATCTAATTTTATTTATTATTGTTATTTTTTAATTTGACCAGAGAGAGACAGAGAGAGGAAAAGGGAAAATGAGAAAGCAATAGAGGAGGAAGGCCTGAGACTCACACTGTGGTCGACCATGTGGGAGTCAGCGCCTTAACCTCCACCCGGCCTGCTGGCCCTTACGCTACATCTTGTTTAATATTACTTTTAGATGTGGATAATTTGACTTGTGTAGTCCAGGATAGAACCTTAGACTTGTAGCCAAGAGAACTGCTCTTAATAGAACCTTAGACTTGTAGCCAAGAGAACTGGGCACTTCCAAAACCCTTCATGTAATGTAATTTACTTCTACCAATAGAGAAATGATGGATTAAGCCCATGGCTTGTTTTCCATGAGGCTTTGATAGATTCTGTGTCTTAAAGAATTTAGTGCAGATACAAGTCTGAGGCTCAAAGACTTATTCTGTCGTGTAGCATTAGGTCCAGGAAAAATTGTTCTTCAAATTGGGTGATCTTTAGAATTATAGCCATTATCTCTCACAGCTCAGAGTCACTCTTTCTACCAAAGGAACATAACTTACAAATAAACATAACCTCTCCCTAAGTGACGTTAGGATGTAATATTTCTTCCTAAGAAACAAACTGGTATGTGAAAAGAGAATAAAGTGATGGGGGTATTAGCTGGGTAGTGGAAGATTATTTGAGAATATTTAGGTTGATATATAAAGAGAAAAAGCCAGCCCTGGTGATAGATACAATGAAGAGTGGGAATGAGGGAGATGGAGAAATCACATAGTCCCTCAGGTGCATCCACCCTGCTAGTGATAATATTCACAGGGGTACAGAAAGTAGGGAGAAGAAGGTTTGCAGGAAAACCAAGTTACATTTTGTACATGCCATGTTTGTGAGGACTGCGAGAATTCCAAGGGGAGCTGTCAAGAAGGTAGGTATGAGTCAGAATCCTGACAGGAAACCAGTGTAATTTGAGCAGGGTTTAATAAAAGGACTATTTATGTTTGTGTGAGCAGAGTTTAGGACAAGCCAAGAAAGATGGTGGAGGCCCCTGAAGTTGGTAACAGTGAGGAATTATACCTAGGTCTGAAAGGCCAAGGAAAATACAGTGCAGTTAGTCTCTACAGTAACTGGCAGAGAGAGAGGAGAGAAGAGAGAAGGAGAGCAAGAGAGGGCAAGCATGCTAGAGGGAGACAGCCTCTTGACAAAAGCTATAGAGATAAAACCAACCTAAAACAAACAACGGAGAGGGAGCTGCGATAATAAATCTACTGACCTCACGCTCCTCCTGACTTTCAATCTTCTGGTGGAGACTTCATTGACCAAAGCCAGCTGGAAGTCAGAGAGTCTGTTGATATAATCCGTAACGGCCGATGTAGCAGGGCAGAGAAGGTCAACGAGAGTAGAGAGTGGGCTGGGAAGAGCAGACAGCAAATAGCAGCATACGGCAGTGAGACATGCAAGTGTGGTGTTCAAAGAGATGCAGAGGATGGCTGCAGATAATTAACCTATTGGTGGGCTTTAAAGTTATGGACACGGCTGAAAGGAGAATCTGGAGAAGGAACCGAGCACTAAATAACATTAGAGCGAGGCTGTAGAAGAAGAGGACTTAAAAACGCGATCGAAAAGAAGCAGCCAGAGACCTAGGAAAAACAAGATGGTGTAGTGTCACAGGAGAAAACACAGGAGACCATTTCAATACCAGTCAATTGATTCTCGAGAGAGAGATGCGTCTGAGAAATGAATTGACAGAAAAGTACCTTTTAGATTTGGCATTGTTACTCAATGAATATATATATATATATTTTTTTTTTTTTTTTGAGAGAGAGAG
>NW_006160139.1:234745-235470 GCF_000334495.1 Tupaia belangeri chinensis | reverse complement strand
GACAGAGACAGAGAGACAGAAAGCGAGAAATCACCCCCCAGGGGGGATGGCCATGCTGCAATCCCTTCTCCTCCACTCTCCTCTTGGGATCTTGGGCACACACGCACACACGCCCAGCATGAGTTTTAAGCCACCGGGTATGAGACTCGAACCGCGGTTTACATAGGAGTCCAGCGACATAGCCATTACACTAACTGCTGGTCCCACTCAATGAATATTGTAAGCACTGTGCTTGTGAGTGTTTGTGAAGGTGAGTACGATCTTGATTCTGAGGACATTCCAAGGTAGATAGGGAACCAGACACCGGATTGTGGGATTACTGTATAGATAGACCGGGGAACAAGTGCCTGCTGAGAGCAGAGGGCGTTTGGGAAAGGTTTCCTGAGGACAAACAAATCCACGTGGGGTATAAAAATTCTTCAGAATAAAGAACACCAGTGGGGCCAGAAGATGGTGAGGTGGGCGTACAACTGGACCCACGCAGGAGCGTCTCAGGTTTGCATTCTGAAGTTTCCATGTACATGCCACACACACGGTCTGCCTCACTCAGGGCTGACTGGCCGAAGGTGGACTGTGGCAGCATGAAGATCCTGCCAGGGTGCTGTCTCTCCCTCATGAAATTAACTAATTAACTAACTTTAAAAAATAAAAAAAATGCCAGTGCTGGAAGTCTCGACATTTTTTTTTTTTTTTGGAGGGGTTTTTGCCCTAGGGGACCGGGGGTT
>NW_006160139.1:230886-234730 GCF_000334495.1 Tupaia belangeri chinensis | reverse complement strand
TGCGCTCTCCAGACAGACAGAGACAGAGAGACAGAAAGTGAGAAATCACCCTCTAGGGGGGATGGTCACGCCGCAATCCCTTCTCCTCCATTCTCCTCTCGGGATCTTGGGCACGCACGCACACGCGCCCGGCGTGAGTTTTAAGCCACCGGGTCTAGGACATGAACCGCGATCGACTACGTGGGAGTCCAGTAACATAGCCATTACGCTAACTGCTGGTTCTGACATTTTTTTTTTTGAGAAGTTTTTCATTATAGGGCGCATGTGCTCGCAAGAAAGACAGAGAGACAGAGAGACAGAAAGTGAGACATCCCCCCGCAGGGGGGATGGCCATGCCACAATCCCTTCTCCTCCATTCTCCTCTTGAGATCTTGGGCATGCACGCACACGCGCCCAGCATGAGTTTAAGCCACTGGGTCCGGGACTCGAACCATGGTCAACTACATGGGAGTCCAGCGACATAGCCATTATGCTAAATGCTGGTCCCATGGAAGTCTTCAATTTTGAAGAAGGAAGCGAAACAGGAAGTTGAATGACTTGGCACTTCTTGATGTCCCACTGGGAAGATACTGACTATTTGAACACTCTCTGGAGTCCAGACTTTCTTGACTAGACCTATAGAGAATAAACCTATGACTTACATTTATTAGAATAAAAATGTTATTTAATATTTTTTCTGTGAAAGTAATATTTATGCCAGAATTTTTATATTTATCTCTTCCATGAGGAGGTGGGAGAGACAGAGAGACTGAGGACCCTCCAGTAGAATCTTTATACTGAGCTCCACCCAGCCCTAGTCAGTCAGGATGATGGGAATGCACACACACACCTGGCATGCTCAGAGAGATTCTGGGATGCCCCAGGACCTTTCCCATGTGGGTCCTATCATGTTGCTACCCTGCCAGTCTGGCCTACATGCCAGACATTTTGAGTGGAAAGTATGAAGAAGGAAATTAAAATCACTCCTAATTCTATAGTCCATGCCCCTAGCTTCTATTGTGTCTTCCAGTTTTTAGCCGAATGCAAGTATCTGTGTTTTTCTATTTTAAATGTTTTACACATAATCTACACAGTAAAAAGGCAACTCATGGAATAGAACAAAATATTTGCCGAACTTCCATTTGGTAGGACATTAATGTATTAAAAAACTCCAATAACTCAACAACAAAAACCACAACCTAATTAAAAAACAAAGGACTTAAATAGACATTTCTTCAAAAAAGATTTACGAATGGAACCAGCAGTTAGCGTAATGGCTATGTCGCTGGACTCCCACGTAGTCGACCGTAGTTCGTGTCCCGGACCCGGTGGCTTAGTACTCACGCCGGGCGCGTGTGTGTGCGTGCCCAAGATCCCGAGAGGAGAATGGAGGAGAAGGGATTGCGGCGTGACCATCCCCCCTGGCGGGTGATTTCTCGCTTTCTGTCTCTCTGTCTCTCTCTGTTTGTCTGGCGAGTGCACGCGCCCTATAGCAAAAACCTCTCAAAAAAAAAAAAAAAAGATTTACGGATGTCCAGTAAATACATGAAAAGATTCTCTCGACATGCTAATCATTAGTAAATACAAATGGAAGCCACGCCCATTAGAATGGCTATTAGCAAAACCACAGAAAATATTAGGGCCAGAGAAGGGCACTAAGACCCACAGGGGAAGATCCTGAGTTCACAGCCCAGAGGTTCCCTCTACATGCGAGGCACATGCTTGCCCGTGATCCAGCCTGGCTGAGACGGGAGGTGAACTGCAGTGTGGAGACCTTGCTGGGGGTTCCTGCTCTCGCTCCACCTCATGGAAGAAAGAAACTTCATATAACTAGGACCCTGTGTACCCTCGAAGGGCGTGCAGAGGAAGGAAAACAGAGAAGCCCGAGAAAGAGTGAAGTAGGAGAGAAAGGAGACAGTGGGCCTATGGAAGGGGAAGTGAGAGATTCAACAAGGTCGAAGCAGCCCATGGTGCCAAAGGCAGTGAGGGATGCAAACGAGCAGGGCCCGAAGAATGCACACCAGAACTGTCACCGGGCGGTCGCCGACGCCCTTTCTGGAAACAGCAGAAGCCACGCTGTATGATAACACACTTACGTGGGATGGAGATGAGAGAGTATGTTACTGAACCTAACTAGGTCTCCAGACCAGGGATCCGTGACCTGTGTTTGTAAAAAAGCCGATCCTGGTACCATGGGGTTTGTCAAGCGAAAGGTTTAATCATGGTGACACCCAGCAGGAGACATAGACGTAGCTTTGCTCAAAAGACTGCTTGCCAAGGGACCAGCAGTTGGCGAAATGGTTATGTCGCTGGACTCTAGTGTAGTCGACCACAATTCGAGTCCTGGACCTGGTGGCTTAAACTCACGCCGGGCGCGTGTGCGTGCGTGCCCAAGATCCCTAGAAGAGAATGGAGGAGAAGGGATTGCAGCGTGGCCATCCCCCCTGGGAGTGATTTCTCGCTTTCTGTCTCTCTGTCTCTCTCTGTTTATGGTGAGCTCGCTTTCTGTCTCTGTCTCTCTCTGTTTATGGTGAGCACACATGCCCTGTAGCAAAAACGTCTCAAAACAAAACAAAACAACTCCTTGGTCATTTTCGATGTCTTTTTCCTCTCATACCTCACCTCTAGCCCGTGAGCAAGCCCTGTGAGCTTCGCCTTTAGCATACCCCCGGAATCAGCCCATCTCCCCTCGCCTTCCCCAAGAGCTGCGCACTACTCCCCCCACCACTCACAGCCAACACACACACCCTTTGTGCGTGGCCTTCCCTGGCTCCCCTCATCCACATGCGCACCCTGCCCCTCTGCCCCACGTCCTTGCTCTGCACTGTGTGGGTTAGCCGGCGACATGCTCCCCTGTACTCCTTACCCTTTTGTTGTCTGCCTCCACTCTGCAGGGCAGTGCTTCCTCACACCCCTGTTCCCGCCCGGCTCTCCGTGTCCCCCAAGCGTCAGATGAGCATCGCAAGGCAAGACTCGGTTCTTGTTTTCAAGGGATTCGAAATCCAGTGGGGACACTGACCTCGGTCACCAGCATGGCCAGCGCTGTGGTCCAGGTGTGCACCAAGTCCAGGGACGCACGAGGAAGGCTGACCCGTGGCGCAGTGGTTGACTGCGGTTCAAAGCCCAGCCTGGTCACTTGGAAAACACACGAGAACACACACGTGTGCATGGGATGCTAACGGGACAGAGAGATGGGAGGAAAAGGGGTGCGGAGTGTGCAGGCCTGTCGGTGGGTGGCGGGTGGTCCCTCCCTTTCCCGTCTCTCTGACGTGAGGCAGGAGAAAGCCAGCAGGTGGAAGCAGGTAAGGAAACTGGAGCATCTGCTTAGATTAAAAAAAATTAGTGAAAGAGCAGGGCAGAAAACTCCCGCCCCAGGTAATGCAGGCAGGAGACTAGCAGGGAAGTCTAGCTGACTGAGCCACGTCTGATGTAGCCAACGAGTGAATGAGTGGGCCCGGCCACATTTGGCAGAGCCGACGAGAACCATCCGTGGGCCCAGCCAACGGTCGGCAGGAACAGCCTAGGTAAGAATTGGAACCATCCGCCTGGCCGACCGTAACCGCCAGGGCCTCTGGAGCCGCTCCGTCCGCGGCCTGCTTCCGCCTCCAGGGAGAGCACTTGGCTTCCACCCAGTGAACTGCCTTCTTTCTCTGTTGGTGTCTCGTCTGAGACACCAAGAACCCGGGTATCACCACGGAAGCCACCCTGCAGCACAAGGGTGGGTGACACAGGAGGGGACCCTGAGCAGTCAGGGTGAGTCCAGGCTAGGAAGAGGCCGGCCGTGGGGGCACAGACGTCCCGTCCTGAGCCTCGTGGAGGGAGTGGGCTGGGCGGGGAGTGGCTGCCTCCAGGTTGCACAGGCTGT
>NW_006160139.1:227514-230333 GCF_000334495.1 Tupaia belangeri chinensis | reverse complement strand
GTGGCGGGGGACGTGCCTGCTTCGAGGTTGCCCTGGCTGTCGAGGGGCGCGAGGAGCTACAGCCGTTGTCCCCCGGGGCTTCACCCTGCTGCGCCATTTGATGACTGCAATAGCGAAATAGGAAACTGAGGCCTAGGTCCCCCCATCCCACACCGGTTTGGAGCAGAGCCACCTAAGGTCAGCTGTTTTACACCAGGGGACTTCAGAAAGTTCGAGGAAAATGGGATGAGACTAAAAGTGTGGAAAGGCTTGGAAATCTCTGCATAGTTGTTCACAATATATACATTCCATGAACTCGATTTTGCCTGTTGTCAGAGAGAGAAAGTGAGAAAACACTCGTGGGGGGGCACGCTGTAATCCCTCCTCCTTCCTCCTGGGTATGCTTGCACATGTGCCTGGGGTGATTTCCACGGCTCCGGGTCTGTGGAACCTAGTGCCTTCACAGCCACCACCTGCTGCCTCCGTGAGCGTTTGAGACCCTCTATACTGTGCTCCTGATTTGTCCTTTGGAAGGCGTTCCACGGTCGTATTTTTTTATTTAAATTTTTTTGTTTTCGTTTTTGTTTTTGCCACAGGGTGTGAGTGCTTGCCAGAGGGAAAGACAGAGAGGGAGAGAAAGCATCCACCCATGCAGAGTGGGCACACACCCTTCTCCCTCTCTCTCCTCCGGATTTGGAGCACCTGCCTACACGTACCTGGCATGCTTTTCAGGCTGCCAGGGCTGAGATTCGAACCCCAGTAAGCCATATGGGATCAGGCTCCCCTCACTGCCTTCAAAACGACCCTCCACAGCCAGGTTTTGGAAAACCATCTCTGTGAAGCTTGGAAGCCGTGCCTTTAAAAAAATGACCAAGTCTAAGTGGAATCCTTCCCTTTCTCCACATGGAGAGCGGGGCCTTGGTGGAACCTGTGAAGCAGGAAGGTTCTGGAGCGCCTCAGTCACTGTTGGGTGCTGAGAAGACGCTGGGCCTCGGTGGGGCTCAGTCCTTACCAGGCCCAGCCAGGCTGCTGCCCTGACCCGCCAGCACTCACGGCCCCAGCTGCAGCCTGAGTCTGCCCGGGCCCAGAGGTCACAGCTGCTGAAGAGGCTCGCGGCCGGTGCAGCGCCCCGTAGCACTTTGACGCTGGCGTTTTCGGGGCCTTGCTTCAAGTCCTACAGTACCACGTAAAAATACGGAACCACAAGGTTGTGTGAGGCTGTGGCACAGGTCTGGGGCAGTCGGGCGGGAGGAGGGGACGGAGAGCACGGGTGCCCTGCACACGGTGTGGGGTGCTGGTGTCGTCCTAGCGTTTCCGACTCTGGCCAGGGCTGTTTCCTTCTGCGCAAACCAGGAGCTGAGGCCCAGCCAGGGGCGCGGTGGTTGAGGTGCTGGACTTCCACGTGGCCGGCCAGCTTGCCCTTCCACTTTCCTTCTCTCTCTCTCTCTGGTGACCACAGGTGCCCTGTAGCAAACTGAAAAATAATTATGATGATGAATAAAACTAAATAAAAAACATCCTTTAAAAAAAAAAAAAAGAACCAAAACAGGAGCGTGATTGGTGCCGAGTGCCCTGTCCCCTCTCCCTCTGGGGCACTCACCTTCGAAGTGTAACTTGCACGGATGTACCGATTCCAAGTTTCTAGCAACTAAGGTCAGGAAGGAAGGGCCTGACTAGCTTCACCAAAGAAGGTGGCGATCAGAGGCGGTCTTTGGAGCTGGGGCTGTGAGGCTGTGTGACCTCATGCCCTGCGGACCCCACTCTGGCAGGACGGTACCTCCGCCTCCTGCTGGCTCCGCGGGCCAGTGCGCTCCAGCGCCCCCTGCAGGCCAGCATTCGGCATGCGGAGTCCCGCTTCGCCCAGGAGGATGAGGACCCTCCCTGGCATTCTTAGACTGAGGCCGTGGGGGTCAGCTCGCTGAGATCCCCTCCAGCCCCAGCGCTATGGCTCTACAGATGTTGATTTTCTACTCTTCAAAAATCAATGCAGCCGTGTCTGTAAAGTGCGATTAGCTCTCTGGGACAAAAGTGCTGACCTATGTGTGGCCCATGGCAGTTTTTAAGGCAGCATTTGAATAGTTTAGAACGACGTTGCTGAACAGTTTACAAATCTCTTAAAATGATCAGAATGATTTCAACTGTTTTAAAGTTTGTTTCAAGACACACAGAACATTTGCAATGTTTCTTCTTATTATGATGATGATTAATGAGAGTAATCCATTTTCAATGAAAACACAAACTGCCTAGAAAAATATCTGAGAAGCTCGTTCTTCTTAGCCACTTTCAAGGAATGCTCCCAACCTAACCTTAAATAAAAGGAAAGGGCAAAGCGTTGTTATCTTTCCCATCAGGAAAATAAACAGCATTTTCTATTTTCTTCCCTCCTCTGTAAGCAGTGACACTTGAGAAGTTTCTCACCAGCAGGCCTCTGCCCTGGCCTGAAATGTATCTGACCGACAGGGGCCTAGTCAAGGTGGGGACAACGGGGGAGTACCTCCCCTGCTCAAAACAGGGTGAGCTGACTCAGACGAGGGCTATAGCTCTTTTTTTTTTTTTAAAGAGAGTTTTGCTCTGGTGTGTGGGTGCTCACCAGAAATAGAGAAACAGAAAGCGAGAAGCCACCCCCCCCACCCCGGCAGGGCGGGGTGCGGGGGAATGGCCACATCGCAATCCCTTCTCCATTTTCCTTTATGGATCTTGGGCACACATGGGCCCAGAGTGGGTTTTCTTTACTTTTTCTTTTTCTTTTTTTTTGGAGAGGTTTTTTTGTTATAGGGCGCGTGCGCTTGCCAGACAGACAGAGAGACAGAAAGCGAGAAATTACCCCCCGGGGGGGATGG
>NW_006160139.1:219312-227473 GCF_000334495.1 Tupaia belangeri chinensis | reverse complement strand
CACGCACACACGCCCAGCGTGAGTTTTAAGCCACTGGGTCCAGGACGCGAACCGCGGTCGACTACGTGGGAGTCCAGCGACATAGCCATTACGCTAACTGCTGGTCACGGGGCCCAGTGTGTTTTAAGCCACCAGGTCCGGGATTCGAACTGTGGTCAACTATGTGGGAGTCCAGCGGTGTAACCATTACGCCATCTGCTGGTCCCTACAGTTTCTAGAGAAAGATCTTACTCGTTTTTTGGTTACATTGCATGATACGCCTGGTCCCTGAAAGTGAAGGGTAGGGAGAACTGAGGTTTGTGGAATGGCCTGGTTTCCTGCATGGGGCTGTGATGAAATCCCAGGCCCCCGTGGTCAGACCCTCCCTGGGCTGGGGGGCCGTGGTGAGCACAGCGAGGGAGTCCCAGCGGCAGGGCTCCTGGCTGCACTGTGACACTCCAGCCCTGGCAGATGGGCAGGGCTTTCGTCTTCCCTCTGAGGCTCAGTGCAATAGCCTACAAGGCTAAGAGGTAACGCCGCTGGCTTGCAGACCCCGCCGTGTGGACCGCAGTCTCAGCACCGCCTCCATGGCACAGACCCCGACGTCACGAATGCTCTCTGGCTCAGCCGAGCGGTGCTGGCTCCAAGAACAGAAACAAACTCAGGACACAGGTGGCTTTCTTGGGCCTTGCGCTCCTGCATCAGGCAGCCCGCAGGGAGAGTGTCCCACCTGCCTCCCTGTCTCCCCAAAGGCTGAGAGCCAGGGGCTCTTTTTCAGGGTAGGAGGCTGAGAGCTGTGAGGACCCCTGTGCAGGAGGGACGTTCCCAGCCCACGCAGTAGCTGGTCCGGCATTTCACGCATCAGCCGCCGGCAGCTTCGCTCTCTGCCCCGGGTGTGATGTTCACTCTGGAAACGCGTCAGAGTTCGTCTTGGGACATTTCAGCCCCCATCTTTACTGCTGTTCCAGCCGGTTTCGATTTTGCTTGTGGTCAGGCCCACAGTTGCAGTTTGGCTACCTCCATTGGAAGAAGAGCTGAAAAGATACTTCACTTTTACTTCCGGGAGGACCTGGGTTCACCTGTCTCAGCACTCTCAGAGTTAAGGACCCTGAGGTGGCCACAGAGGCTGGCGGGGCAGTGGGGAGGGGGACGCATGGTTGTGGGTGCCCCGATCAAGCAGGATCTGCGTCACCTGGCCGCGGACTCGCTGAAAACACGACTGTCTGGTGGGAATCAGAAGCAACGGCCCTCGGCCAGCTCCAGCCAGCCCCAGGCTTTGAGTGACCAGTGGGTTAGAACTGGCTTTATATTTTTAGATGGTTGGAGGGAGGTTAGGACATAGAAAAGTAATATTTTGTGACATACAAAATTGTATGAAATTCAAGTTCAGTGTCTGAAAGTAGTTTTGTTAGAATGTAGTCAGGCTCGTCATTTGCGTGCTGTCTGCGGTCACCAGCTGCAGGGCGGAGTGCCACAATCCTTGCTCTGTGAAGTCGCCACACCGCCGGATGAGCCAATACTGAGCCAGTGCACACTTCTGTCAAGTGGTCAGTGACTGTCCTTGTGTTAACTGCGTTTCTGTTTAAGGACATCTTGTTTAACATGTAATGTCACTCCCTCGACATGGAACTCAGGGGCCTGAGCAGAGCTGGTCTGCCACACGGTTTCTCCAGGAGGCCCTCCCAGCCTCCCGCACTTCGGACCCTAGACAACACCCAGCCCTATCCTGAGGACCGTGTTAACGGCAAAACCACTCACAAGAGCACAGTGCAGAAATGCAGTACCAAATAGACCATGAATGGGCACATACTGGCCTCATCAGAGTTGGAGGAAAGGCAGGGCCCACTAGCCGGGAATCGGGCGTCAGGCAACTCACATTTCCTCATGGAAGCACCTCATGTATTCATTTTGGGTTTACAAAGACATGTCAGTGAGAGGCCAGGGCTTTGGGCCTGGGCAGGCCGGGTGCATGAGTTCATGGCCTGGAGTGGACTGGGGCAGGCCGGGTGCACAGGCCCGTGGTCTGGAGCGGACTGGGGCAGGCTGGGTGCACAGGCCCATGGTCTGCAGCGGGCCGGGGCAGGCTGGGCGTACAGGCCCGTGGTCTGGAGCGGGCTGGGGCAGGCTGGGCGCAGAAGCCATGGTCTGGAACGAACCAGGGCAGGCCGGGTGCACAGGCCCGTGGTCTGGAGTGGGCTGGGCCGGGCCTGGACTGCCATGCTGAGGCCCTGTTGGGGATGCCTGTCTCTCTTCCTCTCTCTGCCTCATGAAAGAAAGAAAGAAACTCAGGAACGTACATATAGATTTTGGCGAGTAGGTGGATTCACAAGGAGCCTGTGAATCATGTGAATCACCTCCCGTTGTAGGAGAGGCTTTGGACCTCGAGGTCTGAAATGTTGCCTGTGTGTCCCTTGACGGAGTTTCCAGCCCCTGCTCCCTGGTGGAGAGTGAAATGGAAGGGCTGGATCCATCATAGCCACGTCCAGGCTGGAGGCCGCTCACAAGGAAGAGCAGAACTGAGTCAGTCAGCGGGGTCGGGAAACTGGGAGGCCAGGAACCGACGTGGAGAGAATGAGAGCAAATCACTTTCCTCCCTCGTGGACTGTCTGTTCCCTTGTTCCTTCAACGAGCATTTATCCAGCAGTTTCGAAGTTGCGTGAGTCTGTGCTGAGTGTTGGGGATCACTTAGAGTTCTTGATTAAACAGTCACCCATTTCTTGGTCAGTGTATTGAGAACTGAATTTGGGAAGAAAAGGGCAGTGGGCAGGAGAGAAGAGAAAACAGGGTCTAGGCAATTTGTGGCTTGAATAATCCATCTCTGAAACGGATTATTTTAAACCTTGTTTGTCAGGACCTTCCGCTCTTCAGGAAGGGCTTGAGGCAGCTTACCACGAATGCACACGCGGAACCAGGAAGGAGGACAGCCGGGCAGAGGAGCCTGAGGGGTAATGTGACACCGAAGCGGGCCACAGGGGCCACGACTTACTATATTGAGTTTCAAATCTGATTTTGAAATGTCCATCTTAAAAAAGTGGGCTGGGGAGATAAAGCCAGCTCTAACCACAAAGTTGGCGGCAGAACAGCCCTTCTGAGGCCCTCAGGAGTAAGAGGCTTTTTGCTGTGAGGCCTCTGAGGGAGCTCCCGGTGGAGGGCCCCAAGCAAATGCCAGCGCTGGGGCCTCCCCAGCTGAAAAAGCAACTCTTTTCTTTGGAACCTGAGAGTGACGTCTTTTACGTATTTCCTTCCTGATAAAGAAAGAACCTCGAGACAAAGAGGAGTAAGCAGACTGGGTAATTTTGAAATAGTCTTTCTTGGCCCTGTAGCCTAGTGGTTAAAGGAGATGGATCCCACATGATTAACCATGGTTCAAATCCCAGCCCTGGTGGCTTGAAATACATGCCAGGGGCGAGTCCGTGGTGTGGTGGTTAGAACAGCTGCAACCCACATGGCCGCATAGTTTGAGTCCTGGACCCAGCGGCTTGACAAGCACACCAGGCGCATGTGTACGTGTGCCCGGAATGGAAGAGAAGGGATGGTGGTGTCCACCTCAGGAGGATGCTTTCTCGCTCTCTCTCTTTCTCTGTCTCTCTCCAGCAAAAATATGCATCTTCTGGAAAAATCAAACGCACACACACACTGGGTGCATGCATGTGTGCCCCAAATTCCAACAGGATGGAGAAATGGAAAAGGGACTGCCGTGTGACCACACCCCACGAGGGGCGCTTTCTCCTCTCTCTGTCTCTGTCTCTGCTTCTCTGGTGCTTGCACACGCACCTTGTGATGACAGGGAGGGAGGAAAAGACATACTTAAAAAGAAACGGCCTTCTTGGAGCTCTTCTCACCAGCCTCTGGATGAATTGACGGCATCACCCCCAGGGCTCAGGAAGGGCCTCTGGTGTCATTTATTGAGGGGAGATCCAGAGTTTAGAAATATTCGACTGCTGGGTGGGGGAAGGCCTGAGGACAAAGCGGGCGGTTTTCTCAGGAAGCAGCTCCGGCCCACTACCTACGAACAACCCACACCTTTATTCTGCAGGGAGGGGTAGAGGAGGTTTCAGCCTGGAAGGTTTTCCAAGTTGGCGTCCACCACCCCATGAAGAAATTCCAGCAATGCCCACATTTTTATGGAGAAAAAAAAAAATTGTGTTTTTCCTAGGCCCTGGTGGAGACTGGATTTATTCCTTCTTCCGACTTCTTGACATGGAGACTGAGGCTCAGGCAGATTCAGAAACAATTCTTAGAATTCTAACCTCGCGTCATGTCCCCTTAGTCACGTCCCATCGCCACCAGCTCCCAGAGCTTCGTGGTGTCCTGTGTAGCCGTCTGTGGACGTGAAGTCACCACTTCAGGTACCCGAAGAGCTCGCAGTCGTCCCCGTGTCTGCTCGTAGGAGGTGAATGTCACTTGGAAAGTGTTACGGAAATCCGCTCCCCCGACTCTGTCTCCCACCTCCACCTCAGCCGGGGCCTCCGAGGCCTCTAAGCAGCGCAGTGTGCCTGAGACCAGCCAGGTGCTAAAGACAGTGCTATAAAGATGGTCGACCTCGGAGACGTGCTCGTCAAGGGTTACTGTGAAGGTGTTTGTCACGTCCGAAGGTCTCGTCCTGACTTGGAGGAACCCCGGACCCCTTCAGTGGACTGGACTGGAGAATCCAGGTCTGAAACCGCCTTTCTGAACCAGGACCCAGCCCCTCCTCCTAGGCCCTGGCGGTTAACATTTGGAAACACTTAAAAAGCTCAGGAGGTGTGAGCAGAAACTACCGGCTGCAAGTAAAGTCTGTCCCTGCGACCTCATTTACATCTTCTTTCTGTCACCAGATTTGTGCAACCAAATGAACTTTCTTCACTGTCCCTGCTTCCCTCTCCAGGGGGGAGGCGTTAAGCAGAGTTAAGGAAGTGTGAGGAGAGGCCCTTTATCGGCAGAGAAACGAGGATGGCAAACTTTTTTTTGAAGAGAAACGAGGATGGCAAACAGAGGGTGGTGATTAAATTACACACAAAACATTTCCTGACCGACAGATGCCTGACAGTTAAAAGGCTTTAGAGTCTTGCAGCATTCCCAAATCACCTTTTTAAAACCTAGATTTCTATTGGTGAGCTGTTTGCCTTGAGTCAAATATAGATCTTAAGGTTTTGTTGCTTGCTATGTTTTTAAAAAGAGAGGCATGTAGATGAATTAATAGGTAACCGTCTTGAGGAGTCAGTTAGGATACAGTGGAACCTATTAGGACCCAGCGAGGAAGACTCCCTGAAGGCCAAGGTCAGGGTGCTTTGGCCAAAGTAGTTACACGCTGCCCAATAAAGCCCTGAGGACTGGGGACTTAATTACAGAGAGGGAGAAGCCTGCCTTGTGGTCATTTGGTGCTAAATTTCATTCTTGACGTTTCAGAGAGAGAGACAGAGAGAGACAGAGAGAGAGAGAGACAGAGAGCGCCTCTGTGGTGTGCAGTGCTCTGCAAGGCCGGAAGTCATAGGGAGAATTGGGTCCAGGTCCCAGATGGACTCGTACACACTGGGGGCTGCGATGGGGAGGGGTGGGGTGCTGTGCACTGGCCTGCCAATGACTCAGGTTGGGGGGACGGCTATGGGAGGATTGCAGTGAGACTTTACTGAGGATAAGCATCTCTCCCTTAAATAAATAAAATAAACTTAAAAAAATTTTTGAAAAAAGAAAAGATCCAGCATCCAATGCAAACGCTTTTAAAAAGATACTTAATTTTGGGACCAGCAGTTAGCATAATGGCTATGTTGCTGGACTCCCACGCAGTCGACCGCGGTTCGAGTTCTGGACCCGGTGGCTTAAACTCACGCTGGGCGCGTGTGCGTGCATGCCCAAGATCCCGAGAGGAGAATGGAGGAGAAGGGATTGCGGCGTGACCATCCTCCCAGGGGGCGATTTCCTGCGTTCTGTCTCTCTGTCTCTCTCTCTCTGTCTGGCGAGCGCACGCACCCTATAGTGAAAACCTCTAAAAAAAAAGAGATACTTAATTTTGAAAATTTCTGTTTTTAAAAATTGCCCAGAGGGTGCACGCACTCACTGGAGAGAGATGGGAGAGAGAGAGAGAGGGAAGTGAGAAGGCGACCCCTCCTTCTGGGGATGAGTGATGCTACAGCCCCTTCTCCCTTGTCCCTCCTTTCAGAATGTTGGGCACACTCACATGTGCCTGGCGTGTTTCTTAGGCCCTGGGTCCAGGGCTCAAACTGTGTGGTCAGTCACGGAGGATCCAGCTGCCTTGGGCACCACGCCGTGGCCGGCCCTTAGTATTATTTGTTAATGATGATGTCTGCACACCGGAGAGCAAGGGAGAGAGAAATGAGGTTCCCTCACATACAATCCCCTCCCCCTTCCCTCTTGCTCCTTAAGATCTTGAATGTCTTCAAAATTTTGTGTGTTTTCCGGCCAGCCCAGGGATCCGAATCCAGGCCGGCATGTGGCGTCCGGCACTGCTGTCTAGAACTCTGAGCACTGTCACCCAGGCCGGGCCCAAATGCTGTTCAACATCTCTGACCTAATTTCACATGGTCTCCAGGCTCCGGGTCCTGACTCTGAGGTGAACATGTACTTAGGGCTATTGTCTTATTGGGCCAACAGAGGGAATCTGGCCCCTTTCTCCATCCTGCCTCTGGCATGAAGGGGATACCCTTGAGCATCTGAGATTTGTTCTCATGGAGAGTTGGGTTTTGTTTTCTAACTAGCCGGAAGCTCACAGCCTACAGGAATCATGTCTGCCATCACGGTCTCACAAATGTCTCCTGGGCACTTGTGTTTGCTGGGGTGCGCAGGGGTAGCCCTTTACATGGGGGAGCAGTTCCCTTCTTCAGCAGCCCCAGACCACAGAGACAGAGAGACAGAGAGACACGCACCCACACAGCGTGATGCTGTGATTATGGACAAGCGCTTACCCAGCGTTCTCAGGTAGGTCTCCAGAGTGCGCCC
This sequence comes from Tupaia belangeri chinensis, assembly GCF_000334495.1. Taxonomy (NCBI): domain Eukaryota; kingdom Metazoa; phylum Chordata; class Mammalia; order Scandentia; family Tupaiidae; genus Tupaia; species Tupaia belangeri. The sequence continues at coordinate 220,558 of NW_006160139.1, read as the reverse complement.
GGACCTCCCCTGAGGGTCAGCCTCGCGGAGTGCTGCTCTGCTGCTGTGCGGCCCTCTGGCCCTCAGACATTCCCTTCTTCATCAGCTGCCTTCGGGGGCAAATGCCATTGTCGAACAGACTGACCAGGCTCTAAGCCACAGACTTCTGGAGCTCTGAAAGCATGCCGAGCCCCATGTTAGGTGCTGGGCACCTGAGGAATAAGGGGATGTTTTGCCTTTAAAGGGGTGACTGCCTAGTAGCAGGCCCAGCCCATAGCAAGGCAAATGAAAACAAAACAAAAGGCAAACCCAGACAATTACAGAATGATGTGGCACAATGAGCCCACCCTGCGGGGCTGCTTAGAGGAACTTGCTCTTGAAGGCTCCTCTGGAGTTAGGGAGACAGGATTTAAGGCTGTCTATGCCTCTCCTCGGGGTCCTGTGAGCAGGCAGGACTCCGGGAAGCCCTTGGAGCTGCTGGACGGGGCCGGCACGCGGAGGACGAGGGAGGGGAGCTCCTGTTGTAGATGTCGGGGATGCCAGTCTTCACTACCTGGATAGCTTTTCATTTCGTTTCCTCTCGTTTTTAAATCCCCAGAGACTTCATGTTTTGAAAACGGGTGCCTGTCGATTGAACTACATTCATCAAGCAAACCAGGCCCATCCTCTGCGGCAGTTTGTAGCATACTGTACTGCAGAGCTCAAAGCCGTTTGCCAGGCACTGTCGACTCCATGGCCTGCAGGCCTGAAAACACACAAGGGGTGCGTGTCCCAGGACCCCGGCAGTCTGAAGGACCGGCGGAGGGGGATTTGGACTGAGCCTACCTCTCTTGCTCAAGTGCACACACACGCTCTGTCATATTTTATCATACTTGGTCTCAGAATCTTTCAAAACCACACGTAACTGCCTCCTAACGCTTCTGATTATCACGGGTGGTCACTGACACTGCCTTGGGGAGAGTACAATTCCTTTTTCTTTTTTTTTTCTTTTTTTTTTGAGAGATTTTCACTGTAGGGCATGTGCTCTCGCCAGACAGACCGAGAGAGACATTAGAGACAGAAAGCGAGAAATCACCCCCCAGGGGGGATGGTCACGCCGCGATCCCTTCTCCTCTATTCTCCTCTCGGGATCTTGGGCACACACGCACATGCGCCCGGCGTGAATTTTAAGCCACCGGGTCTGGGGTGCGAACCACGGTCAACTACGTGGGAGTCCAGCGACATAGCCATTACGCTAACTGCTGGACCCTAAAGAGAGATGCACATG
>NW_006160139.1:216806-219256 GCF_000334495.1 Tupaia belangeri chinensis | reverse complement strand
AGATTTTCACTGTAGGGCATGTGCGCTCGCCAGACAGACAGAGAGAGACATTAGAGACAGAAAGCGAGAAATCACCCCCCAGGGGGGATGGTCACGCCGCGATCCCTTCTCCTCTATTCTCCTCTCGGGATCTTGGGCACGCACGGACACACGCCCGGCGTGAGTTTTAAGCCACCGGGTCCGGGACACGAACCACGGTCGGCTACGTGGGAGTCCAGTGACATAGCCATTACGCTAACTGCTGGTTCCCCAGGGGAGGGTACAATTCCTTATAAAGTGTGTTAGTTTATGCCACCTACTGTGCTCAGACAGGATTAGCATTAACCTTTCCTTGTTTGTTTTTAAATTTATTTATTTCACCCATAAGAGAGGAGCAAAGATAGGCAGGCAACCCCAACAAGATCTCCATGCCATAGTCCACCCTCCGCCTCAGCCAGCCAGGCTATGGCATGCATGTGCACGCTGGATGTGAACAGGGAGGCTTTGGGATGTGAACCCGGGACCTTCCGGTGGGGGCATAGCATCACAGAGCGGTGTTACCACTGTGCCATCCGCTGGCCGGGCTTTTTATTTTTGTGCTAAGTGTGTGGAGGCACATGAGCGGGACAGACAGAGGAGAAGTCACCTTGCAGCGTCTCAGCACGCGAGGACGCCCTTTCCCTAACGCCAGCACCTCGGGTCCTGGGCATCTGCACACTCCTGGCCTGTCCTGTGCCAACCTGGGACCTGAATCCCAGCGCTGGGCTTCCAGCTCTGTGGTGCACGGGCGTTACCGCTGCGACAGGGGCTGATCCTGCCTTGTATTCCGAAGAGAGTAAGCAACTAGCTCTTCACTCTGGGGAACGCCGGCTTCACGGGTCAGGGACTGTGTCTCAATACCGTATAGTTGGGTCATTTCAGACTTTTCCGCGGCCGTGTGCTCATATTCCATTTAGTTCCAGTTCTCTGCTGACAGCAGTCGTTCTTTCTTCATTCTACTTTGCACGCCTCCAGCCCCTTCATGGCAAGCATTCGTCAGCGAAAGCCGTTGTCGCCAAGAAGCTAGGGAATTGCGGAGCCTGAAGCATCAAGGGCAGCTAAGTGCGAGGGGACCCATTTCCGAGTCTCCTGGAAGGGGCCTCGGCCGGCCAGCTCCGGGGCTGCAGCAGGGCAGGAGCTCCGCGCGTCCAGGAGGGGTCCTCGGCTTCTGCTTCCGCTCAGCCTTCCAGCCTCCCTCCGCAGGCCCGGCTTCTCCTGGGAACTCCCGCCCCACGTCCCCGTGCCTGTGGGACAGCTGCGCGCCGCCGTCTCCGGGAGGCACAGGTTACCTTATCGTTCCCGTCCTCATCTCAGATCCACGCCTCCTGAGCGACCACAGACCACAGCCCCCGCTCAGGCCGTGGAGCCAGGGTTTGGAGAAGAGCTTCATCTCCAGTCTCTCAGTCCAGAAGGACAGTCTGCAAGTGCTGCGAGCCTGTCCCCTAACTCCCCCTTCCCCACGCCTCCGGCCCTTCCATCCGCATGGCGCCGTCTTAGCCGTGGCCCTCAGCGTGTTCTATGGGTGCTTAGTAAGGGCTCAGTGCTGTTCTCCCTGCCACGGCCTTCCCTGCAGAGCCCAGCTGCCACTCCACTCACAGACCCTCCTTTAAAATGTCAGATCTGGGCCAGCACCATGTGACCTAGTGGTTAAGGGACCTGGATCCCACGTGGCCAACCACATTTGAATCCTGGCCTCAGTGGCTTGAAAGTCATACCCAACATGTATGTCCCAAACCCTTACAGGATGGAGCAATGGAAGAGAGGGATTGCAGCTTGGCCACGCCCACCAGGGAGGTGCTCTCCCTCTCTCTCCTTGATGGACACATGTGCTCTCTGGTAATTAAACAAAACAAAACAGATTGAATTCCACTGCCCCCTGCCAAGTTCCCCAGAACTTCTCATTACCATCAGAATCTCACCAGTGCCTGCTTCTCCAAGTCCTTCTTGGCCACGTCTTCCAGAACAACCCTCTCCACCCATGCTGAAACCTTGCTTTCCCACTGAGCTGGGCTCCTCCAGGCTGTGTCTCCCCAAGGCTGCCTCTGCCTGGAATGCCTCTAATCCCTCCCCGCAGTTGTCCTTCAACACCCAGCTCAGATGCCATCTCCTTCTCTGGGCCTCTGGCTGGAGTTTGCACTCTAGCGCATTTTATCGAAATGCTTTCTCAGGGGACCAGCCAGCCAGTGGTTAAGGCAGTTGGATGCCACACTGCCAACCATGCAGTTTAGGTCTCAGATGTGTGTCTGAGTACCTGAAACTCCCAAAGGAGGGAGAAATGGAGAGGAAAGGATTGTGGTATGACCATTCTCCATGGGCAATCTTATGAGATGATAAATCTTATTTTAGGTACATATTTAAATGCAGACATACTACTGCTTACCTAGTTTCTTACTACATGGCAGGTACTGTTCTGACTTCTCTACTGTTCTTAT
>NW_006160139.1:194690-216694 GCF_000334495.1 Tupaia belangeri chinensis | reverse complement strand
CCTCCTACTGCCTATGGCATGACTGCTAGAATAGTAATGAACATAGCGGGACCAGCAGATGATGGAAGGGTTACGTTGCTGGACTCCCACCCACATGGCTGACGGCTGTTTGAGTCCCAGACCTGGCAGCTTGAAACTCATGCCAAGCATGTGTGCATGCATGCCCAAAATCCCAAGAGGAGAAGAAATTGTAGTGTGGCCATCCCCCTGGGGGGGTGATTTCTCACCCCTCTCTCTGTCTTTCCGAAAAATGCACGCACCCTATAGCAAAAATCTCTAAAATAAATAAATAAATAAAACCCCAGAAAAGAGCTGTAACTAATAGACGCCAAGTGCTCACCTTGTGACCGTGTGACAGGTTCTTTCTGGAGGCTTATGTGACTAATCTTACAGGGGACCCTGGACAACTTCACCTCACAAGATTTTGTGCTCCTTATCTGTGAAATACGATTAAAACGCCTTTACCCTCATAGGTGAGGATTAAATAACACCTGGAAAAACTGTGCACCCTTCACTGGGGTCTCATTACGCTGTCATTTCTCCCCGCTCCCCCAGCTTTTCCAGCAAGTCAGCTTCACAGGTGCTATCCTGGACCAACTCAGGATTCGAACCCCAGGTCTTCCACGTGGCTCGCAGCACCGCAGAGCAGCCCCCTCCACCATGGCGCACAGGGCTGGCCCTCCTATTACTCACTGAGTGACCACTAGCTCCACACCCATTGCATTACCCCTCTTGCAATCTTTCCTCTCTAACCACTCAGGTAACTCTTCATCCTCAAAGGAGACCAAGTATGAAGAACCTTAGACGGTCTGGCAGGGATAGGCTGAATACTTTTAAACTAATAAAAATAGGAGTAACAGAAAATTTTTTTGACTGCTTTCCAAATTAAAGAGAGCCTAAGAAATTAACTTACAAGTCTTTTTCTTTTCATTTTTATTATTAAAAAAGTATTTACATTTAATCACTGTGCATCTTCACAGTGTTCATTTTTTCCAAGCATGAAGACAGTGTTTATTAGTACAAAGATATTACTATACACATTGTCATCAGTAGGTAACTTCACATATATTTGTTTGTTAGACCCCCCACCCCCGTTCCCTTTCCCCCTCTCCCCCACTTCGTTAGTATCTCCAGTGTCTACGGTTGTCCTCTCTGCGTTTATATCTTCCAACCTTCCGTTTCTGCCATAGAGGGCTGGACTTTGGTATTAAGCAGGGACACACAGTGCCTGTCTTCCGTCGTCTGACTTGGTTTACTTAGTAGTGTATCTTTAGTATTTCTCTACTTTTTTTTTTTTTTGAGAGTTTTTTTTTTGAGAATTTTTTTTTTTGCTATAGGGTACATGTGCTTGCCGGAGAGACAGAGACAGACAGAAAGTGAGATATCACCCCCTGGGGGGATGGCCATGCCCCAATACCTTCTCCTCCATTCTCCTCTCGCGATCTTGGGTACGCACGCACACATGCCTGGAGTGAGTTTAAGCCACCGGGTCCAGGACTTGAACTGCAATTGACTACATGGGAGTCCAGCGACATAGCCATTATGCTAACTGCTGGTCCCATATTTCTCCACTTTGTATCAAACGTCAGGATCTCTCTCTCTCTTTTTTTTTTTTTTATGGCTGAGTAGTATTCTGAAGTGTGTTTGTGCCACATTTTTTCAATCCACTCATCTGTTTTTGGACATTGGGTTGATTCTGTATCTTAGCAATTGTGAATAATGCTATAATAAATAGACAGGCAAATGTTTTTCTGACTGTTTTCCTATCCTTTGAATAGATACCTGGAGGTAGAATTACAGTGTCGTATGGTAATTCTACTTGTAAGTTTTCGAGTTCCCCACGGTGATTGTATTAACTTACGTTCCCACCAACAGTGTACGAGAGTTCCCCTGTCACTGCAGCCTGGCCAGCACTTATCATTCTTTGTTTCTTTAATCGTAGCCATTCTGATTGAGCTTACGTGGTAATTCAGTATGGTTTTGATTTGCATTTCCCTTATGGTAAAAGATGTTGAGCATGTTTTCATATGCTTTTTGACCATCTGAATGTCTTTCTTGGAGAGCTGTCTGTTCAACTCATTTGCCCATCTTTTAATTGGATTGATGATTTATTTATTTATTTTGCAGGTAAGCTGCTTAAGTTCCCTACATATTCTGGTAATCAGTCCCTTATCTGAAGAATACTTTGCAAATATATCCTCCCACTCTGAGGGTTGTCTCTTCACTTTAATTATTGTTTATTTTGCTGTGCAGAAGCTTTTTGGTATGATGTAGTCCCACTTGTCTATTTTCTGCATTATTGCCCTTGTTTTGGAGTCTTATTTTAAGAAGCCTTTGCCTGCTCTGATGTCTCTGAGAGTTTCCTCTGTTTTCCATCAATACTTTTTTTTTTCCCCTTTTTTTAGAGGTTTTTGCTATAGGGTGCATGCACTTGCCAGAAAGACCCAGAGAGACAGAGAGGCAGAAAGCGAGAAATCACGCCCTGAGGGGTGGGGGGGGGGCTGGCCACACCACTATCCCTTCTCCTCCATTCTCCTCTCGGGATCTTAGGCACGCACATGCACCCGGCATGAGTTTAAGCCACCAGTTCCAGGAATCAAACCAAGGTCGACTATATGGGAGTCCAGCGACATAGCCATTACGCTAACTGTTAGTCCCCCATCAGTAGTTTTATAGTTTGAGGTTTTATATTTAGATCTTTGATCCGTTTTGAGTTCATTTTTGCTAGTGGCAAGAGGTTTCATTATTCTGTAGGTGGATATCATTTTTCCAGAGAAAGTAACTTGTTTTTATAGTGCTTTTTTGTTTTTTTTTGAGGGGACAAGAGATGGGAGGTGAGGTATATAGAGGTATAAGTGATGAAGGGAGAATAGGAGGAAGGGGCTCCCTAGGGAAACCAGGGAGTGGGAAGCATCAGAGGCCAAAGTAGGACCCTGGAGTCCTGAAGCTGGTTTGAAGGGGAAAAAAAAAACAATTACAGGAGAGAAAGAAGATATTTGTGTGACGAAACAGGGTCCAGAGTGAGGCAAATACCAGAAGGATAAGTAAAGGAAGAGGCAAGAAGATAGTGTAAAAATTGAAATAAGCAATTGCATTCCCTTAGGCAATGGGAAAAGGGGAGGCTGGCTCTTTGGGTGTCTCTGAACACAGATGTGAGGTGTGCTCTCGATTTTTTGTTTGTTTGTTTGTTTTTTTGTTTTTGTTTTTGCTATGGGCATGTCCACTTCCTGGAGAGAGACAGAGAAAGAAAAAGGGAAAAACTGAGATATCACTCCTCAGGGGTGATAGCCACACCACAATCCCTGATTTTCCATTCTCCTCTTGGGATTTTGGGTAGGCACGAACATGTACCCTGCATGTTTTTCAGGCAACTGGACTGGGTCCGGGACTCAAACTGCTCAATTGGCCATGCGAGATCTGGCCCCCTTACCCACCACACTGCCTGCTAGACCCAATGTGGTCAAAACTTAAGAATTTTTGTATTTTTCTTACGCATTTGGTAATCAGAAACTCTGCACTGGTCCTTCTTTTGCCTGCCTCCTTTCTTTACTGTTTGTTTCTTCTTTTGTTGCTTCAATGAAGGTTTTTTTACAGGCAGAGTTCCCTGTATTTCCTGAATTTATCTTGATTTGTATGTTTTTTGAAACTATATGGGCTTAGGGCCAGAGAAAACGAGGAAGTGGGTGAAAGCAGATAAATGAGGTTATCCGTTTTGAAACTGCTTTCTCATTCTGCTACGTCTGCTACATTATGAAAAAGCACTGTCAACAATCGCCAAAAATGAAGTTCTGAAATGTACATGGCCGTGAGTTTTATGAAAGGAGCCTACCTCAGCTAACCCTCCAGTGAGAGCACTCATTCACAAGGGGCGTTCGCGGACAGAGCTGTGGCTCTTTCAGGTAGCAGGCCAGCTGGAGGTGCTCATGGAGACGTTGTGGCAAAGGTAACCTGACCTGTTAGTACCTACGGCATCAAGTTAGTTAAAATAGCAACAACCATCTTGTTCCCCTCATCCCGTCCTACCAGTTAGCTAGGTTTGCTTCTGAAAACACAGTAATGTCCTTTTCTTTCCTAAAGGTGGCAGGAAAGATTCTATTTCAATATTCTGGGTCTTGGGGTGAAACATTTCCAGCCTTTGAGATAGTTCCACAGTTCCCATGGTTCCAGGGGTTTCGATTTTCTTGTGTGAAGTCAAGGACTCTCACATCTTGGGTAGAGATCCTCATGGGTTGAGTCTCCCCGGCAACATCTTGATCTGTTAGATTTTTACAAATACTGATCCTTTTCTTATCTTTCTCTCTCACTTTTTAAAGAGAATTATTATAGATAGAAGACATAGAGATCGAATTGCTTAGAAATATTCTTAGAGAATTGAAATAGCATTGTCCAATACAGTAGCCACTAGTTATATAAAGCTTTTTACATTTAAACTATCAAAAATTAAATAGAGCCAGTCCCGTGGTTGGGTAGTTGAAGGAGTTGGAGACCGCATGGCCAACTGCACAGTTTGAATCGTGGCACTGGTGACTTCAATAACATGCTGGGTTCATGTGCATGCATGGCCAAAATCCTGATTGGGACAGGAAAATGGAGAAGGGATTGTAGTGTGATCACACTCCATTGAGGGGGTGCTTTCTCTCTCTCTCTCTCTCTTTCTCAGGAGCACACACACCCTCTAGCAAATTAAAACAAAAATTAAATTGAGCATTCAGATTCTAAGTCATGCTAGTCATATTTAAGTACTCAACATCTATATGTGCTGGTAGTTACCATATTAGGTGGGGAAGAAATGAAACATTTCTGTCAAGGGAAAATGCTCTAAGTATTTCTGTAGAATTGCTTGAGTTTTTGCAAATATCATATAGCTACTTTATTTCTTTTAATGCTCCTACCTCTTTAACCTTTTTCATCTATCAACTGAGGTTAGTAAATTCTTCTACAGACTGTTTCAATTTTTTTCTTTTTCTTTTTTTTTTTAATTTACCAGAGGGAGCCAGAGAGAGAGGGAAAATGAGAAGGCATTCCTCATGGGGATGGTCAAGCCACAATTACTTCTCCTCCATTTCTCCCTTCTTTCAAGATTTTGGGCATACACATACACAACTGGCATTTTTTCCAGTCACCAGGTTCAAGACTTTAACATGCAGTTAGCCATGTGGGATCTAGGCACTTAACTACCATGCCAGCAGTTGGCCCGAAATGATATTTTTACTGTATATAAAGCATATATCCCCCCGACTGACACATAATAAAGCTTAATAAATCACAGTAAACAAGTTTATTCAGGCCAGGGCCTAACAGATTTGTATGTTAAAAGCACCTATAATTGGGTGTGGTTAAGGCACTGGATCCCATATGGTCAACCCTGCAGTTCAAGCCCCAGACTTGGGAAAAAAAAAAAATGGCAGGCACATGTGCATGTGTACCTAAACTCCTGAGAGAAGAATGGAGAAGGGACTTTGGCATGACCATCACCCCTGGGGAGTGAGTCACTCCTAGGGAGTGATTTCTCATTTTCCCGTTCCCTCTCTGTCTCTGGCAAAATAAATAAATAAATAAAAATAAAAAACAATGAAGAAGAAGGAGAGAAAGAAATGTCTGTAACTTACAAAACATTCTGAAACAACCCCCTTGGGGAACAGCTATTGTACTGGAACAAGTCCCTCATCACAGCGGGCCATTCTCAGACATTAGACAAGCAGTTTTTCTTCCCACATGCTCCATATCTTCATCAAAATGAGAAAAAAGGAAGCTAGAATCCCCTAAGAAGTACAGCATTTCTTCCTTTTTTTTTTTTTTTTTTAGAGAGATGTTTGCTGTAGGCTCTTCCCTGCTTTTTAAAAGTCCAGTGAGATGAAAAATCTCTGTAGAGGTGTTTATACTATGGGTGTCAACACGCCTTTGGGTCCAGACAGGAAAAATGGCCGCTCTAATGGGAACGGCATCTACACAGCACGGGTAATTACTCCTGGCTACAGCCGCCAAAATAATTAGCAAACTCCCTACTGGCAAAGGAGGATCATCCCCGAGAATGGGCTCAGATTCTGAAACTGCACAGACCTACCTGAGCTGCTCCTGCCGCCGACTCTTTGAGGTCTTTTGTAATTTGCATTCTTTAGGCAAGTGGAATTGAAATTCCTTAGGCAGATTTCTTCCTGATGGAACAGCGAGATGGCATGCATGCCATGACCTCATTGTTCAGGATTCCTGCTTCACAGTCATCTGTGTATGCTTCGACAGGCAGGCGAGGTGAAGCACCTGGGCCGAGCTCCACTTCGCTTTGAGAAGGGCGCCTTTCCATGTGAGCAGCTAGCGCTTTCACAAATGCCCCAGCAAGGCCATGGTGTGGTGTTGCGGAAACAGTCACAGTATGAGAATTCCGGTACTGGCTGCAAAGTGTGGCGCATATATATGATGGAATACTATCCAGCCATAAATAAATACCCTGGCGTTTGATAGAACGTGGACAAATACGTAAGATTTACTGCTAAAGGAAGCCAGCCAGATGGTGAAAGAGAGCCATCGCGTGTCCCTGCTTGATACATACGAATGGCGGCACCCTGGCAGAAACGGAAAGACCGGGAGGCATGAAAACATGGAGAGCAGCTGTGGGAACTAGAGACAGCGTGCGAGGAGGGTGGGACATGGCGGAGGGTGAGAGGGAGGGGTCAAGGGGAAAAAGAAAGGAAAGCATTTAAAGGACAAAAATGGAAGTTACCTGTTGATGGTAGGAATGGTCATATCTTTGACTGGACCGATACACAGGGTAATCACGTTGGAAAAATTCATTTTGTGTTCTGTAATGATATAGTGACTGACTAGAAATAAAAATATAAGAATAATATCTTTTGGGGGAAAAAAAGAGCCTGCAAGTAGGCGTTCCCCTCGCACCCATGAAAGAATGCAAGATCAAGAGATGCAGTGATCACGTGTAACGCTCTGTGCTTGTAACTGGGGCCCATCACGTGCTTCTTCATGAGGAAGGGAAGCAGAGCCTTTGCACAGTTCAAAGCATCTATTTGATTTTCTAGACAGAACTCAAAATCTTTCCACCACCAACCTGAAACAAAACTTTGGCCTAGTGGTTACCTCAACCTATTTTCTCCTCCACCATCACAGTAATGAGGTGACAATAATTTGGGGTTCTGGCTAATGTGCTATTCTGTGTGGGCCTTCCCTAGTGTACCCGTCCTGGTGCAGAGGCCATGAGGGACCGACGCTTACTAAGAAATGTGCCTACGGAGTGAGGACCTATCGGCAACGTAGACAGCCTGACAGCCAGAGCCGTCACTGCAGTCCTTGTCCTCCCAGGGTGGGGACTGTAAGCTGTCACTGCCTTTCTAAGCCATATTCTGACCGTAGAATGGTGCAAATGCGTGTGCCGAGGTGTGTGTGAGCCTTCCGTAAGCGTGTGGGAAGTGGACAGACATGGCGTAGTCACATGTGGCGCTATTGAATGTCACTTTTTTGTTGTTGTTCCCGATTTGCCGTAAGTTGTGCGTACTCACTGGGGGAAGAGCGAGAACCCCTTGGAAGGAATGGCCAAACTTCAATTCCTTCTCCATTTGCCTTCCAGGATTCTGGGCACTCATGTGGCAAGCTTCCCAAGTCACGGGTCAGTTGGCCATGTGGCATCCAGCTGCCTCAACCACACCACTGGTTAGACCTCTCTTCTTCTTGTCCTTTCAATTGCAGAAGGTTCATGCACTCGCCATCGCCAGAGACAGAGAAAGAGAAAGGGAGGGAGAACTGCCTCTCCCGTCAGGTTCAGGGCACACATGAACACATGCCAGGCTTGTTTTTCAAGCTGCTGGGGCTAGGATTTGAACTGTGGTTAGTTGTGTGGGACCTAGTTTCCTCAACCACTGGGCAGGGTCTAGTCATGCCACAATCCCTTCTTCAGTCCTGTAGACTGTCAGATCTTGGACACGTGTATGAGACTGACCAAGCCAGGCCGGCCATTGTCACCATATGGGATCGGACTTCTTGAGCAGCACACTATCACCGCTCCACGGCACCAGGCACTCCCTTTTCTTTCTCTACACCCTGAAGTAGTGACGTTGAAAAGCACCGGTTTTGAATCATTATCTTCCTTTTCTTTAGACTTTTCAAAAGTTTCACTTCTCCCTACAGCCCTGAAATAAAATTTCTAAGGAGTCTTAACTAATTTCTTTTCCAACTTATTCCATCTGTAAGTTGCTAGGTAGGATGCCTTAACAATTGGTTTAGGCTTTGAGACTTTCGCTAACCCTTCTGAGTGTGTAGGAACCTGCCCTAATGCCTACGACATGGCATTATCACTATTTTAGTACCCTGGGCAGGTTTGAACTCTTATGAAGCCAGGGGATGTGGGCCTTGCTCACAACTGTGTCTTCAAAGCTAAGCAGTGTGACATGCTTAGTGCTGAAGGACAGACTGAGCTGGATAATCTAATGGGAAGTAGGACAGAACCAATCAGGATTCAGAGCGGGTGCCTGTGAGTATCTCCTCCCTCCTGGTATCCCTGTACTTAGGGCCTTCAAAGGTTCATGGAAAATGCATATTACAAAAAACCAACAAAACAAAACAAAAACTATGCACAGACTTCTTTTTTTTTTTTTTTGCACCAAAATAAACTTGTACTTTATTTCTGTTTTTCCACTAACTTTTCTTTTTTTGGTCAGAGGGCATGTGTGCTTGGCCAGAGAGAAGGAAAGGAAAAAGCAAATCCCCGTGAGACATGGTCATACCACAATTTCTTCTCCATCTTTTCAGGATTAGGGTACATTTTTCAAGCTGTTGGGGGCAGAATTTGAGCTATAGTTGACTGTGTGGGATCTCATTCCCTTAACCAGGCTGTGGGGCTGGTCCTGCACAAACTACTTTGAGATACTCTTGTATTAGGTTGTTGTAAGAGTCATGAAGTATTTTTTCTACGTTTTTCTATACAAAAATATGTCATTACTTTTCCATCAACCTAATATATGTAACCTATTAGTAACTCTAAGTTCCTAACTCTTCAAACTAAAGTAGTAAGTATTCAGTCATAGGAAATTAAATTGTCTTTCTTTATTCATAATAGGGCACTTGCCTTTGGGCACTATTGCGTGTATTCAGCCTATGTCAGGGCAATCCAGTCGGAGATTTGAACCATTGTCCCCATGGGGGATTCTGCTTCTACTGAGTATAGCATTACCACTATGCCACTGAGCTGGCCCCATTCTGACTTGACTGCATACAGCATTCTGGAGTCAGAGTCAAATAAGAGAGAGACTTTGATGTGTGTGTCTTTAAAAAATCTTACAATGGGGTTGGATTTTCCCAAGTGGGCCAAAACCAGAGCACAAGACAATATCTCAGATTCTCTTCCCTTTGCAATAACAAAAATGAACTCAATTTGATTTAACAAATAATAAATTTATTAGGTGCCTATGAGTACAAAATACTGACAGCTGCTGAAGGAGATGATAAAGATATGTAGGAGAGGAGCCCTGCCCTCAGTGGGCTTACAGTCTAGGCATTTGGTCACACAGAGAAACTGTGGCCATTAGCTTCTAGTACTTGAGCGTAGCTCTGGGCAATGTTCATATCCCTTGGAATCTTCTCTTGGCAAATACACAAGGAATCCTTGCGGCATGGGAGCTCGACGGTGGGAAGGAGACCTTCTGTGGAGTTACTCGGCGACCCTGACTTCTTCCTGTTACTACTGCTCATTCTAGCCTTTTCAGCATGGCTTCCTAACTGACTTTGTTTGGAGAGAAGCGCGGTGCTTCCTGACCCTTCGCCAGGGCTTCCTGTTTGTGAGTGAGTGGCTCAGTTGCAGTTTGGCCTTGGAATGATCTGCAGTGCGACACTTCCTTCAGCAAAGCTATCTTCTGATGTTAGCGTTCGTGCGAGAATGCCACACTTGGCAAGCTGTGGGCTTAAGGGTGGGAGTGAGAATGCAGTAGGAAAGAAAGCAGGCCAGACCTTTCCCTCATGTTAAACATTTAATAGTGCACTTACTGATTATATTCTGTACAGATATAGAGCAAGTTATAAACCTCTTTTATTTATTTATTTTTTTTTCACTTAGACTGTATTCAGGTAAAGTGTATTTACAACAGGGGGCAGGGGAGGTTGAGGTACAAAACCCAAAAGAATATCTGAGGTATAAATACAAGTATATTTTAAATAATACTCTTTCTCATGCTTTATCTATGTTCAAAAGCACAGTGGACGTGTGTACATGTTTCTTAATAGACTGGCATATAAAACACACAACCTTACAAACCTGGAAGCCATCAAAATGGAATATACAACTCTATCTCCATGTGGAACACTGATATCCAAAATACTCAACATTGAAAACTCTAATTTGACCCCCCCCCCAACTTCTTCAAAGAACCTCTGAACTAACACTGACAATGGTAACTACATTATCTTATAACAGAATAAAAATCCTTCTGACAGCTCTCACACACACTATTCACTTGGGATCCACACAAAACAAATTTACTAATACTGTCTCTCGATTTACTCTTCGCCATTACAGTAAAACCTGTATAAAGACCACCCTTCCCAAAAACCTGTGCCGGTTTTTATTTGTTTGTTTTACTACAATGACTATTTTTCCATTACCAGTAAAACAGATTTCAAGGAAAAGAAAAAGGTGGGAGAAAAAACGAAAAGTTGTAAAACCCAAAATACCTATTTGCTGATAGGACAAACCCAATGACTAAATATGTGCAGTTTCAGGAATGCTGTTAATAGCAACAGCTCCCCACCCACCCCTGGTCAAAACGCCTCTGTGGCTAGGTTCCCTTCACAGGGACTTTCTTGGGATACCCAGAGTTTCCTATGTACCCACACACAGTGCCTTAAAGACGTCTCTGTTATAAACACAAAAATGTAAAGCATTTTAACAGGTAAAACACTTTGATGCCCGACTCAGGAGTAAATATTAGCGTGTTCAGTTTTCACATCTCAACTTTGAAAAATAAAACAAACCCCCCAAAAACACAAGCCTGTGCTTGGAGCCAGTGAGGGCAGGATGGGGAGGCAATTTCATCTCGGAACTAGTCCTTATTGGTTAAAATCACAAAACTGCTCACTGCGGTCAGGTCTAAAACAAACTGCACTTGAAACTGGTAACAGACTCAATCTATTACAATTACTTTTACGATGAAGAGGTTGGTAGAAAAGGGATATGCCTAATTACTTGGAGAAATACAATCAGTGGAGCAGGGTGTCAGGTGCCCCTTCTGGATGGACCCCTGGGTAGTCAGATATTCCAGGTTAAACTAAACCCGAGCATCGATATCCTTCCTGGAGGCTCTCAGTGTGCCAGACACTGCGTTCCAACTTCTCCACCTATGCCATTCAATCAGCAACAGACACACACTCACACTCCTCTGTGCAAACCTTTCTCTGCTCATCTCAGTGAGGAAACATGCCAGAGTACCAACTATTCCAGTGGATACACCCGTCCTTAGCACGCTGCAAGAAAATGATGTAGGCACACCTACACCGCGGTCGCAAGAGCACGAAGTATCTTCACTCTCTCCTGAAACGTATGTAAGGAGCTTTGCTTCTCAGAAGCAACTTGAAAAAGAATACATTTTTTTTTGCACAGTCCTACATATTCCAGTCAAGGTCTACAACATAGACCTTAAACAAACAGGAAGCAGCTTTAAAAATGTATCAAATCACTACAGTCAATTTCTACACCCCAACTTGTTCCATTGCAGATGGAGGAAAGGACCCATTCTTCCAAGAACTGGCCAGGTGAGGAAATGCACAACCAGCCGGTGGACCCGGAGGGTCTGCTTCAGCAGTCACCTGGACTTCGAGTCTCTGCATTCAGAATGCTGATGACTGAAGGAGTCTCGGATTTTCACAACTTCCGCTGCACACAGATGTCCAAACGACTTTGTGTACCACTCCGGCATGTGGCCTCTGAAACAGAGAGAAGGCGGAGGGATTATCTACTCAAGACGACACTCTTCTATTTCCTGAGAAGCAACACATGGAAATAAAGGTGATTCTTTTTATCCAGGTAATCCCCTGCGACATCTATTACACACTGGGGACCGGCAGTCTTTCAAGGACACGATGAGCACAGACGTGGAGTTAAACCTTCGGGAAAAGCTTTGGCATGTGTGACACGAAGGTCACATGCATACTTGAAGAACACCTGAGATGTGAAGATTTCAAAAGAGGATTTATTTAACCCCAGAGCCACTCTGGAAAAACTGTTAGAAGCTCACGTTTTTGGTCAATTTCATTTTCCTTATCTCCTTTTTAAAATAAAAACCTTTTAAAAAAAGGTAATTAATTCCTTCTGTGAGAGAGAGCAATAGAGAATGAGAGGGACAGAATTCCCGATAGGGTCACGATGCCCTGGTTAGCGTTGGGCTCCCGCCAGGCGGAGATGATGGGCAAGCAGGTGCCTCACTTACTCAGGGAGGCCTCTGGACCCGAACCAGAACTTTCCAACGTGGGTCTGCCTCAGAGTATGGTGTTGACCACCACGTCACCATACGGCCCATGTTCTGATCTGTATACATGTTCGTTTACGGCATCAGGTAGACAGGCCCAGTCATATTCAAACCCCGTTGAGTACAAATGAGAAACACCTGCTTACTCGTTCAAACTCACAGTCCATCATCTCCCATGGCTTTAAGTTCATGGCGGAACCATCACATTCATATTGCTGTGGTTTCGCCTTTCCTGAAGAATCCATACCAGGGACCAGCAGTTAGCGCAATGGCTATGTCGCTGGCCTCCCACGTAGTTGACCGCAGTTCGCGTCCCGGACCCGGTGGCTTAGAACTCACGCCGGGAGCATGTGTGTGTGTACCCAAGATCCTGAGAGGAGAATGGAGGAGAAGGGATTGCGGTGTGTTCATCCCCCCTGGGGGGTGATTTCTCGCTTTCTGTCTCTCTGTCTGGCGAACGCACGCGCCCCATAGCAAAAACCTCTCCCCCCCCAAAAAAAGAATCCTCACTAGAGCGTGTGTCCTAAAGACCATGAGACATGACAGTTGTATTTCTTTTAAGTACCATTCTCCATGAACTAACCAAGACTCAGCGATGTGTTGTCTTTTTAGTTTTTATTGTCGTCATAGGGAATGTGTGTTTGCTAGAGAGAAACACAACAGGGAAAATGGAAAATGACCCCTGGGGGGTGGCCATCACAATCCCTTCTCTTCCAGTCTGCTCTCAGGATTTTGGGCACACACATACATGTGTCCAGTGGGACTTTTCTTTTTTTTTTTGAGAGAGATTTTTTTGTCATGGGGTGTATGTGCTTGCTGGAGAGAGACAGAGAGACAAGAAAGAAAAATCACTCACCCCCCCTCCCCCGGGTAATGGCTACGCCACAATCCCTTCTCCTCCATTCTCTCCTCGGGGTTTTGGACACACATGTATGTGAGCCTGATGTGAGCTTTAAGCCACCAGGTCCGGGGCTCGAACCGTGATTAAGTGGGAGTGCAGAGATGTGACCATTATGCCATCTGCTGGTCCTTCCAGCGTGATTTTTCAAGCCACAGGGTTGGGATCCCAGCTGCGAAGCTACCGGGCCCAGTGCCTTAATCGCCCTGCCACCTGCTGGCCCTCGATGACGCTGAGTTTTTCTTTTTTCTTTTTGGTTTATTTTTCTTTTCTTTCTTTCTTTATTCATTTATTTGTTTGCTTATTTATTTATTTATTTTGCCATAGGATGCATATGCATTCCAGAGAGAGAGACAGACAGACAGACAGAAGGCAAATGGGAAATCGCCTCCCCTCCCAGGAGAAAGGCCCTGCCATAATCCTTCTCCTCCAGTGTCTCTCAGGATTTGGGGCATGCACACACACGTGTCCAGTGTGATTTTCAAGACACTGGGTCCAGGACTCGAACCCCAGTTGAGAATTCAGAACCTTAACCACCACGCACCTACTGGCCCCATAATGACGTCGATGAGACAAAAAGTCTCAATCTTCATGACACTCACCATGTCAAACGTGGGGAGTTGGGACCTACCTTAAATCAGCTCTGCACATGTAGGTGAGCTTCGACCTTCCTGACCCACAGGGTTCGATCAAATACCTGGACAAGAGCACGTTCACCCTCACACCCACCACAGGCGCCCGGTCGTGATCCACTGAGGTGAGCAGAAGGGCACAGGCTCCCTTGGGTAAATTCGTCCGCCATGTTCTGTAGAGACAAAACCAGAGGGAACGATGGGGTCTCCTGGAGGCTACGTTGACAGGGTGCTTCCCTCCCAGGGAGGCAGCTGAGGGGACGGGCTAAGGGACACCCTGGCCGAAGCAGGTCTGGGACCTGAATGACAACTCTACCGAGCCCTGCTGGGAACGGGCTATGTGGAACCGGGGCTGGAACCAGTTTCCTGTTTCACAGACATCGCAAAACGTGATGTCCAAAGGCGCACGGCTCGGTCTGAAACGCTCTGGACTAACGATGTGCCATTTCCTCAAAGATTTTTGGAATTCCTCTGTGAATGCTATCTGCAGAGGACTTAGGAATTACATATAAATCAGCCTTAACCGCATCTCCCCTGGGACCCACATGTTATTTCCTGGCTTATGCACTCACTGTTGCTAACAAGAAAATCTATCCTAAAAGGGGCAAAAATCTGCTACCAATGAGCATATTCATCCGAATGTGAGCTCAGTTCCCAAAGAGCTCCAAGCGTTCCCACTGCCTGCTGGGACGGACGTGGACGTGTCTGGTATGGCTGACAGGACGTGCCGCTTTTCTGGCGGTGTCCCTTCTGCTTCACGCCATTTCCCCTTTCTACGTCAGAGAAATAGAGGTAGATGACACCGAGTCATCCTCCCGAGCATCCGCCTGGGGGCGCTCACCTCAGAACCACGTAGTCGCGCGCAGGGTGGGGCGCCATGCTGTTCTGGACATACTGGTAAATTTCAGTTTGGCTGTCCAGGATTTCGATCACTTTGGAATCCAGCAGGTCCACGTCCCAGAGGTGCTGCTCTTTAAGCAGGCGCTTTAAGATCTCCTCCGGCATGGCAGGGACTTCGATGGTCGACCTCCAGAGCCTCAGAGGGGGTCCTTCGCTCACCTGAAAAGCACATGCACTGTTGAGCGCTAAGACAATCCACCCGCACTGAGACTGAGGGCAAATCGAGACACAGGTCTAGACTCAGAGGCCAGACGTGATCCAGGACATCAGCAGAACGAGCCAGAGAGCAAACAAAACAGTGTTCACTCCGGCTGAAATGATGACGGCTGTTTTTCTGGAACCCATCTCAGGGTTCTGAATGCAACGGAAGGTCACTCATTTCTGCCCAGGAGCCTAGATGCCAGCTAGACTGCTCACTGTTTCATTTCTTTATTTTTAAATAGGATGTGTGGGCTCACCAGAGAGCTAGAGAGAGGGAAAATGAGAAGACGCCCGCCGGGGGGATGCCATACCACAGTTCCTTCTCCTCCATTCTCTCTGCAGGATTTTGAGCATGCACGTGCCCAGCAGGTTGCCCGCCACCAGACCCAGAACCGCAGGGTCGGCCATGTGAGGCCCGGCTGCCCCAGCACTACTCCCCTGGCCGGCCGTTCCTTTAAGGTGATACACTATCAACAAAGCGCTTGGGCCCTCCAACATGCCTCTGTCCTCAAGGCGCTTTCGGTCCTAACGAGCTGCATTCTCCCTTAAGCACTGCTCGCTCAGTAAAGGCTACAAGTCGCGTGACGAAGAACAGCGGAGAGTGCGAGGGGATTCTGACTGAAGAACAGAAAGAAATCCAAGCACACTATGAGATGCCACAAAGCGAGGCCAGCAGGTGGAGTGGTGGCTAAAGCCCTGGACTCCCACATAGCCAACTGCAGTTCAAGTCCTGAGCCTGCCCGCTTGACAGTCACACCAGACATGTGTGTGTGCACGCTCAAAATCCCGAGAACAACGGAGGGAGAAAGATCTTAGTGTGGCCATCCTCCCGGGGGGGGGGCTGACTTCTCACTGTCCCGCTCTCTGTCTCTGTTTCTCCCTGACTAGTGCACATGCCCTCAGGCAAAACCCTAAAAAACAAAAACAACTCAAAAAGAAAAACAAATAAATAAAACGCCCTAAAGCCGGCACCGTCAGTCAAACATTCCAGAGAACGCCGGTGTGACTCTATGGAATGCAAGCATTTCGCCAGACGTGGCTGGAAACGCTCTCGTGCGTCTCAGATGAGTTCTGCCCCTCACTTGACTGGTTTCCACTCCTCGTCGGGGAATCTGAATCACCTATCTGTCCAGCTCCATAAGGAAGGGTTTGGGCACAGAGGCCCCAGACTTTCAGTTGGCAACAGTCGTGCAGCTCTGACAAACTCGCGTCCTGACCACGGAATTCAACGGGCTAGCAGCAGGAAGACAGACCTTCTTTTTCTTTCTCTTTTACTTGCCAGAGGGTGTGTGCACTGGCTGTAGAGTGCTTGCCCTCCCCAGAGAAAGAGGGAGAAAGCACCCTCGAACGGGGTGGGATCATGCTGCAATCCCTTCTCCATTTCTCTGTTCTGTCAGGGTTTTGAGCCCACGTGCACACAGACAGGCCCAGTGTGACTTTCGAGCTGCTGGGGCCAGGATTTGAACCACCGTCAGCCATGTGGGATCAACTCCCTTAACCACCAGGCTACAGGCCCAAAGCCTCACCTTCTTGTAGGACAGCTCGGCCTGCTCAGAAGTGGAATAGCTGACCCAGCCTTTAAACTTCTCCTTGACCTCCTTAAACAAGCCGTCTACACAGTCCTGGAGGAAGTGCTGGTAGTCAGCAGACTCGCCCTTGCTTAGGCGTCCCAGTGCTTCCAGAGAGAGGGGCTTCAGCTCCTGCTCTGTGTAGGAATTCCGACACCGGCTCATTTCCTCAGGAACCTGTGAGAGACAAAGGAGGTGGGTCCACCGGGGTCATCCTCAGAGCCCGACAGTGGACATGGCAGGACTGGAACAGTGGGTGGGGTCTTCAGAGCGAGGCAGGCCGGTCTCTGTCCCCACCGACGCCACGGTAAGGACCGTGGAACCTCGTGGTAGCCATGCGGACACAAACAGATCACCTTCACATTCATAAGTGAACCTGAAAACCATACCCTCACCCGGGTGCTCTTCGGAAAGCTGGGTAAGAGGGGAAGGGACTAAAACAGGCCTGGGCTGGTCACAGCAGGCCTCTCAGGCCCAGAAGCTTAGCTCCGGATAACTTTTTACTTTCTTGCTTTTCTGGGTAAAGGGGGTGGAGGGAGGCAACCTCATTAACACTATTAACTCTGAGGAGCGTCTACAGCGTAATACGTTGAGGTAGGACGTTCTCGGGTTACGTGTCCGGTCTCCTACTGTGGAGGCCATCTTTGGGCAACATGTGAACACGTATGAGGCCCGAGACTCTGCCCCTCTTCATGGGACCAACTCCTCACCTGGAAGAGCTTCTTGCATTCAGCAATCATGTGGGCCAGCCCCTGAGTGGCAGCTAGGTTTTCGTTTAAATCTTTCTGATCCGGTTTGCCCAAACTTTGTTTTCTTTGCATTACCCTAAGTAGGAGAAATAAAGGAGGGAGAGAGTCAAATATTTATATAATTCCAATCAATGTACTATTAAGGAGGGGAAAAAAGGCATTTCCCTGGAGCCTATTTGTGAAG
The DNA here is from genome assembly GCF_000334495.1 of Tupaia belangeri chinensis. Taxonomy (NCBI): domain Eukaryota; kingdom Metazoa; phylum Chordata; class Mammalia; order Scandentia; family Tupaiidae; genus Tupaia; species Tupaia belangeri. The sequence goes on along the minus strand of NW_006160139.1, from coordinate 199,104 downwards.
TGGCTCAAAGGAGCTTTTATCTTGGTCACCAGAATTTCTCAGAGATTTAAAAACATTAAAGAGACTCGTTCTTGGTGAAATCCGGGTTGTGTAAGCCATTCTGTGCGGCAGGTTCTCCTCCCAGTAGGTCAGCGCAGGGCAGCGCGTGAGGATGAAGGCTGCTCCTGCAGGGCTGGGTGGGAGCACTGGGGCGGGGCAGGGGAGTCCCCACTCCTGCCTGTCTCCCTCACAGGATCGCTACCCAGGGGACACTTCAGCACTAGTTAAAAGGACGAGAAAGCACTGCACAGCTTTCAACAGCAAACTGACTTCAGCTACTGTGACTAGGCCCTGCCTTTAGCTACGGGATGCTTTCCAAGTCCTCTTAGCGCTCAGGACAAGGGCCGGCCGGGTGGATGCAGCACTCGGGGCTGAGTGCTGACTTCCCGGCCTGCGCCAACAGGAGGTCTGTATGTGAATACTGGCGTCAGTGCCAAGCTCTGATATCGAGAAGCTCCAGTTGGCTCTGCCAGTCCTCCCTGGGGGACCTGAAGGTTGCTGACCGAACCCACCTTCCCCGAGCTCCGCTCTCCTCGTATGCGCGCCGGCTGAGGGACAGTCACCTCGCGTGGGGGTGTGAGGGTGCACCGAGGCGGTGAAGGGAGGGGTGCAGCCCTGTGCCTGCCACGCCCCAGCCTTCATCATTTTCAGACTCCTGACTTCCCTGGGGCCACTTCCATCCTGGACACGTGTTCCAGGCAGGGACTGTGCACGGTGGGCTCGGCCAAATCCCGAACAGAGGCGACCGTGAGGCGCCACACGCTCCTTGGTTCTTGCAGGCCTGGCAGCCACGTTCCACCTCGGGTGCAGCCCAGAAGTCTGCTTGGTTGCCCACGTGAGGCCTAGGCAGTGGAGGCCATTAAATAGATAGGGCGTTTGCTGGCAGAGAAGCACCGTGGAACTGCTAGGCCTGCCTCGGAGGCTCTGGGAGCATCGGCGTAGGCGCTCGCTATGGCAAACGCAGCCCAAAGCGCTCCTCTCTCAAACCTGGCTGTCCTCGGACGGTAGGACGTGCCACACCCCTGTGGCTGGGGAGGCACATGGGGTGTGAAGGGAGGCAGGTAAACTAAGTTTTGCTTGGCTCAGGCAGGAACCCACAAAAACAGCATAGGCCCGAGGCCCCCCCCACCCCGTCCCTGTACCTCGGAGAGGAGTTCTCTCTCTTCAGGGTGTTGAGGTGGAAGAGGGATGGCGCCAGACACACGGCCAGGTTGGTCGGCGTCATCTGGTTCTCTTTGACGGCTGCCGTGACGTCGCTCAGGAAGTAGAGCAGCGTCTGGAGCACCTCTCGGTTCTCGTCGGGCAGCAGCATGATGGCAGCCTTGATCGCCTGCAGGCGCTGCTCCTTGGGCACATCTGCACGACAAGGCCATTTCCCTGTCAGCCTGGAGATTTTCTGTGTGTGCGCAAGGAAATGTCCCAAAGTGGACAGCAGCCGCGAGTACCGCAGCTCGGGACCGAACCAGCACTCACGGTGCACGGAGGGGCAGACGCGGGAACTAGGTGGCCATGGCGTCACTGCCCGCCAACACTCCTGCTCCGGGGTTTAGACACTGAGACCCCACAGTGCGGCCGCTCCTACACCCACCCGAGTGCGGCTCCGGCCAATGCCTGCTCTTTCAGTTTTCTAGGCACTTCTCAAACATCTCTCGTTACGAGTCTCCATTACTGAAATCAGTGTGCACATAATCTTTCACTCTGTTTCCCCGGAATCCCTGTGCCTGTACACGAATACAGGGGACTCACGCTGGGGAATTCATTTTTTTTTTTTGAGAGGTTTTTGCTATAGGGCACGTGCGCTTGCCAGACAGACAGAGAGAGACAGAGAGACAGAAAGCGAGAAATCACCCCCCAGGGGGAATGGTCACACCGCAATCCCTTCTCCTCCATTCCCCTCTCGGGATCTTGGGCACGCACGCACACGCGCCCGGCGTGAGTTCTAAGCCACCGGGTCCGAGATGCGAACCGCGGTCGACTACATGGGAGTCCAGCGACATAGCCATTACGCTAACTGCTGGTTCCCCTCTGGGGAATTCTTTTTACAGGCCGTAACGATGTGCAGTGGTTGAACGTATAAAATATAAATCAATATATTATGGGGGAAAAAGGAAAGGAAAATCTTGTCTGAGATATGTCCAACAGGCTGAGAACCGAGATCTTTTAGCCTTGATGACAAAATGTCCAGTATCTCCGGACCTTCGTAATTCTAACCAGTTTGCTCATTCTCGGAATGAAAAAAGTAAATTGCTAATACTGTCAGCTTAAACAAGAGACATATTTAAGTAGTAATTTTTGGTTTTTTTGAGAGGTTTTTGCTATAGGATTGTGCACTCACCAGAAAGACAGACAGAGACAGAGAGACAGAAAGTGAGAAATCACCCTCCAGGGGGGATTGGCCACGCCACAATCCCTTCTCTTCCATTCTCCTCTTGGAATCTTGGGCACGCACGCACATGTGCCTGGGGTGAGTTTAAGCTACTGGGTCTGGGACTCAAACCGTAGTCAACTACATGGGAGTCCAGCAACATAGCCATTATGCCAACTGCTGGTCCCTAAATAGTAATTTCTTAAGGTTTGGAAAGCATACCAACAGATTATTATAAATAAGAATGCATATAGGGCCGGCCAGTGGTGTGGTGGTGAAGGAGGCCAAATCCCACATGGCTGACTGTGTGCATCAAGTCCCGGATCTTGCTGTGTGTGTGCCTCGAAATCCCCAAGGGAGACACAGAGGAGAAGGGATCGCGGTGTGGCCACTCCCCATGGCTGAGAGTGCCCTACGTTCTCTGTCTCGAGGGCTGGTCCCACGGCGCCACTGCTCGGCGCTGAGCAAAGGAAGGCGCGTCTCCCACGGTTGGCCAGTCTGAGTTTCAGCCTCAGTGACTTAAAGAACATGCCAGGTGGCAGCTCGTGCTGGGGACCCTACAGGGTGGAGAACTGGGAGGAAATGACTGCTGCAACGGGGCCCTTCTGGCTGCTTTCCGTCCATCTGTCTGTCTCCTGTGTGTTCCCTCTGGCATAAAAAGTAGTCATAATAAATGGAGAAACTGAAAAACTATGAGGTACATCCATAAAATGAGCTGCGCGTCAAAAATGCTGACCTCAACCTACAGGTCCCCTTTACGAGGAGAACCTCTGAGAAAGCACATGGTGGAAAAAGCAGGTCACTGCAGCCAGCGCGAGACGCCAGGCCGACGGCACAGCGCCATGGATACAGCACACAACACATACCTCGGTGGGGAAAATGTGAGCTGCGTTTGTGTCAAATATGGAAGGATGAAACAAATAATGAAACAGTCCAGACCAGCTCCATTTCTCATAAAGTAACGCCCCATGTGCCACTTCAGAAGACGATTCGGCAGGAAGAGAAGTGGCTTTCGGACTGCACTGCCGCACCAGCACACGAGCCAAGGAAAATACGAGGCTGTAAAAGCCAGTCTCGGTCTCGATTATGAATTTAGACCGCGGTTTGCTCTCTGCTTTACTTAAAAGTGAGAAAGAAGGGCATGGGTATTGTTTTCTTAAGTATTGCTGGCAGAGACCGAGAGGAATAACAGCAAAAGATGATTTATTCTATGTATAGCAAGATAAAACACACAGACACTTGTGAGACGTTAAATACAGCAGCCCTGCTAGAGAGGGGCAGCAGCAATTCCTGTAGACAGGGCAGAGAGAAAGCGCGAGACCCGCTCTCTCTGCCTCCCAGATAACACTGTGCTAGAAACAGGTGAAAGAACAGGCTGGACCAGAGTGCAAGAGTGCACAATTCACGGAGCAATTAGAAACAGAGGGTAAGGAAATTAATCTTCACATTATTCAAGAAGTACACAGACACCTGTCTCACAAACACAGAGAGAGACAGCCAGATAGAAAGCAGGAAATCACCCCCCAGGGGGGATGGCCACGCCACAATCCCTTCTCCTCCATTCTCCTCTCGGGATCTTGGGTGCGCACGCACACGCGCCCGGCGTGAGTTTTAAGCCACCGGGTCCGGGATGCGAACCGTGGTCGACTACGTAGGAGTCCAGCAACACAGCCATTACGCCAACTGCTGGTCCCGAAACTGATGTGCACTTCTCAGGTCACCAGTCCTCTCGTCCAAAGGCTGTCAGGAAAGGAGGCCACAAGCACAGGGGACGGGTTTGCTTTCCCAACGCCACAACCTCAAGATCAAGACAGACTTACACTGGTAGATCTGCAGGAAGGTTTCCGAGAGCTTGTTTGTCATCAGCGGCTCGGGCAGATCTCGGAAATACTGCTTCAGCATGTCCGCCACGTCGTACGCGGACTGTCCGTCATAGCTGACGCCGTCCGCGGCACTCTCATTCATCTGACGCAGAGCCTGAATCCGGGACCTGACCCCCGACTTTCGGAA
>NW_006160139.1:193225-194659 GCF_000334495.1 Tupaia belangeri chinensis | reverse complement strand
GGGCCGCGCCCCAACGGGGCCCGCCCCGCCCGCCGGCCCCGGCCCCGACCTGATCCAGACAGTGGTTGCGGAGGTAGCGCATGGCTTGCTGGATGCTCTGGGGCAGCGGCTGTCCCGTGCGCTGCACGTTGACCGTCAGCGGGACCCCAAACACGCTCCGGTCCTTGTAGTCTGGAACCTTGATCCTTTTCATGAACTTGGGCACCGCCCTGTTAAAGGACACGGAGGGCGGGTTACCTGCCTGCCTGCTCTCGCCCACCTCTGCAGGTAAACTGCTGGGCTCCAGATCTGCACTACACGGTCGCTACTTCCAGGTACATGGAATAAAATGACAAGTCCAGTTTCCCAGATGCCCTAGCTACACAGCCAGGGCTCCCTAGTCCCGTGTGGCCGGGGGCTGGCGCAGACTGCACACAAGAACGTCCCGCCATCACAGACATGCCTGGAGACATGCTGTGATCATCCCAAGCTGGGGCTGGGGCCCGGTCACGCTTCCTCGCTAACCTTGGGCTCTGCGGTCTACAGACGGCCACGGGTTTCCTTAGAGCAATGGCAGTAGAGGAAGAAGCCAGGGCAGAAAATGACACGAGATACCCTAATTAGATGTTTCTGATTAAGAGTTTGAAAAATTAGCTCCCATTTGTCCTAAAAAGGAGACAGGGAGCTCGTCTGAGTTCCCGAGGAGATGGAAACACTTAGGTAAAAGGTGCAGGCCACGCTGCAGGAGAACAGCAGAGGGTGCAGGAGGACAGCGGAGCCTGGGGTAGGCCTAAGGCAACTGCGCGGCTCTGGAGCTCAGGGGCGAAGGGCCTGAAGTCAGATTCTGCTGGTGACCCCAGAGAACAGAACTCTTTACTCTGCAGAGGAAGATGGAAGAGGAACAATGGGAGGTTTGTAAGCTGCCCCCAGGCTCCCTGGAGTCTTGAGACCAGGTCCGCCCCCACCAGCATGTGCAACGGCAGGAAACCGATGTCACGCGTTTGAGGCTGTCAAGCAGCAATTTCAGCTCTCCAGATGACCTCTCTGAATGGGACAAGAAAGGGCGCGGCCGAACAGGGAAAGGACCCTGTAGGGTTTCTCCCTGCTCCACACACCCCACAATGCAGGCCTTTTCCACTTGGTTCTGACTCACTGGAAAAACTGACCAGAACTCAAGGAAGTACTATGGACGTGTAGATTCTTGAGGGTTTGGTGGGGAAGGGGCGGGCAACTCAGAAATGAGAATGTGAAATATGCAGTTTTAAATAGCTGGGGGAAAATATGACCGAGCACAGAGAGCGCTGCAGAAACCACGCTGACTCCTGCTGACCGACAGCCAGGACACAGGCCTTTTATAGCCCTTGGAGCAGTGAGCCCGAAGGCCGAGCCCGCGTGTCCCCAGGCAGCGTGGTGTCTGGTGTCGCGGCTGTGCGTGTGCACAACACGCGCTTTGTC
>NW_006160139.1:188191-192650 GCF_000334495.1 Tupaia belangeri chinensis | reverse complement strand
GGTAGCGCATGGCTTGCTGTATGCTCTGGGGCAGCGGCTGTCCCGTGCGCTGCACGTTGACCGTCAGCGGGACCCCAAACACGCTCCGGTCCTTGTAGTCTGGAACCTTGATCCTTTTCATGAACTTGGGCACCGCCCTGTTAAAGGACACGGAGGGCGGGTTACCTGCCTGCCTGCTCTCGCCCACCTCTGCAGGTAAACTGCTGGGCTCCAGATCTGCACTACACGGTCGCTACTTCCAGGTACATGGAATAAAATGACAAGTCCAGTTTCCCAGATGCCCTAGCTACACAGCCAGGGCTCCCTAGTCCCGTGTGGCCGGGGGCTGGCGCAGACTGCACACAAGAACGTCCCGCCATCACAGACATGCCTGGAGACATGCTGTGATCATCCCAAGCTGGGGCTGGGGCCCGGTCACGCTTCCTCGCTAACCTTGGGCTCTGCGGTCTACAGACGGCCACGGGTTTCCTTAGAGCAATGGCAGTAGAGGAAGAAGCCAGGGCAGAAAATGACACGAGATACCCTAATTAGATGTTTCTGATTAAGAGTTTGAAAAATTAGCTCCCATTTGTCCTAAAAAGGAGACAGGGAGCTCGTCTGAGTTCCCGAGGAGATGGAAACACTTAGGTAAAAGGTGCAGGCCACGCTGCAGGAGAACAGCAGAGGGTGCAGGAGGACAGCGGAGCCTGGGGTAGGCCTAAGGCAACTGCGCGGCTCTGGAGCTCAGGGGCGAAGGGCCTGAAGTCAGATTCTGCTGGTGACCCCAGAGAACAGAACTCTTTACTCTGCAGAGGAAGATGGAAGAGGAACAATGGGAGGTTTGTAAGCTGCCCCCAGGCTCCCTGGAGTCTTGAGACCAGGTCCGCCCCCACCAGCATGTGCAACGGCAGGAAACCGATGTCACGCGTTTGAGGCTGTCAAGCAGCAATTTCAGCTCTCCAGATGACCTCTCTGAATGGGACAAGAAAGGGCGCGGCCGAACAGGGAAAGGACCCTGTAGGGTTTCTCCCTGCTCCACACACCCCACAATGCAGGCCTTTTCCACTTGGTTCTGACTCACTGGAAAAACTGACCAGACCAGAACGAAGTACTATGGACGTGTAGATTCTTGAGGGTTTGGTGGGGAAGGGGCGGGCAACTCAGAAATGAGAATGTGAAATATGCAGTTTTAAATAGCTGGAGGAAAATATGACCGAGCACAGAGAGCGCTGCAGAAACCACGCTGACTCCTGCTGACCGACAGCCAGGACACAGGCCTTTTATAGCCCTTGGAGCAGTGAGCCCGAAGGCCGAGCCCGCGTGTCCCCAGGCAGCGTGGTGTCTGGTGTCGCGGCTGTGCGTGTGCACAACACGCGCTTTGTCAGGGAGCGGGGACAAAAGCCAGCGGCAGGACGTGGGGAAGAACACGTTACGAGTCCCGCCGAGAATCTGAAGCATGTGGGGTAAACCGGTCAACACTTATTTCTGTCGTTCAGAACAAACAACTTCTGTATTTAGGAGGCTCGCATAATAGCAGCCTTCGGACAGGAGGCACTTTGATGCTGGAGAGAATTCTCTAGCAGGCCCAGGAGAGGGGGAGCTGGAGGAAGCACAGTCCCGCTGCTTGGCAGACTCCAGCGGCTCGAGTCTGCGGCAGCGCGTTACTGACGACACGGCCGCTTCTTCGCCTTTATAAAAAGCAGTTGTCCAGCTGGATAATAAACACTCGGATTAATGAAAAGATTTGAGGACACCCAGCCGACAGGGAAAGTGCACTGAGATGTCACCCAAGTGACACCTTTCTGTTCTGCACCGATAGCAGAAAAACTGAGATGCACACAGACCAATCAGCACGAGCCTGCCTCCCACACTGCACGTTCGAGCCCGTATTTCCCACCGTGATTCCGAAAGCGCGTTCAATGAACTTCATCCTTATTTTAGTCCACAGTGCAGCTTTCAGGAGTGGATTCCTAACATTTATTATTCAACTGCCTGAATGTCTTGCTGGAAAAATACAGAACACAAACTCTTTAGCACGGGCAGATTTCTTTTTCTTTCTTTCTTTCTTTCTTTCTTTCTTTCTTTCTTTCTTTCTTTCTTTCTTTCTTTCTTTCTTTCTTTCTTTTTTTGGAGAGGTTTTTGCCATTGGGTGCGTGCGCTCGCCAGACAGACAGAGAGACAGAGAGACAGAAAGTGAGAAATCACCCCCAGAGGGGATGACCACACCGCAATCCCTTCTCCGTTCTCCTCTCAGGATCTTGGGCACACACGCACACGCGCCCAGTGTGAGTTTTAAGCCACCGGGTCAGGGACTCGAACCGCGGCTGGCCACATGGGAGTCCAGCGACATAGCCATTACGCTAACTGCTGGCCCCAGCACAGGCAGATTTCTGAGTGACGCTGCAAATAGTCGCAGCAAAAATGATTCTAAAAACATGCGTGCATGGGGGTGTAAAGCCAGGTGTTAGACATTACGTGTGTCAATGGTGGTCTCACAGCATCTTAACATTTTCCATCAGGAATTCTTTCTTATAATCTGCCAGAGGGCATGTGTGCTCGCTGGAGAGAGGGGGGGATGGGATCCTGCGGGTCGAGTTTGGTGCAGCGCGTTTCTTACGACACGGCCGCTTCTTCGCCTTTATAAAAAGCAGTTGTCCAGCTGGATAATAAACACTCGGATTAATGAAAAGATTTGAGGACACCCAGCCGACAGGGAAAGTGCACTGAGATGTCACCCAAGTGACACCTTTCTGTTCTGCACCGATAGCAGAAAAACTGAGATGCACACAGACCAATCAGCACGAGCCTGCCTCCCACACTGCACGTTCGAGCCCGTATTTCCCACCGTGATTCCGAAAGCGCGTTCAATGAACTTCATCCTTATTTTAGTCCACAGTGCAGCTTTCAGGAGTGGATTCCTAACATTTATTATTCAACTGCCTGAATGTCTTGCTGGAAAAATACAGAACACAAACTCTTTAGCACGGGCAGATTTCTTTTTCTTTCTTTCTTTCTTTCTTTCTTTCTTTCTTTCTTTCTTTCTTTTTTTGGAGAGGTTTTTGCCATTGGGTGCGTGCGCTCGCCAGACAGACAGAGAGACAGAGAGACAGAAAGTGAGAAATCACCCCCAGAGGGGATGACCACACCGCAATCCCTTCTCCGTTCTCCTCTCAGGATCTTGGGCACACACGCACACGCGCCCAGTGTGAGTTTTAAGCCACCGGGTCAGGGACTCGAACCGCGGCTGGCCACATGGGAGTCCAGCGACATAACCATTACGCTAACTGCTGGCCCCAGCACAGGCAGATTTCTGAGTGACGCTGCAAATAGTCGCAGCAAAAATGATTCTAAAAACATGCGTGCATGGGGGTGTAAAGCCAGGTGTTAGACATTACGTGTGTCAATGGTGGTCTCACAGCATCTTAACATTTTCCATCAGGAATTCTTTCTTATAATCTGCCAGAGGGCATGTGTGCTCGCTGGAGAGAGGGGGGGATGGGAAAGTGTCCCCCGGGCGTGGTCATGGCACAGTCCTCTCCCTCTGTCGCCCCCTCCTTGTGGGACTCTGGGCTCCCACGCACACATGCCAGGTGTTTCTGGAGTGGCAGGGTCTGGGACTCGAGCCTTGTGGTTAGCCATGTGGGATCCAGCCAGCTCAACCACCAGGCCGTGGACTGGCCTTCGTCCTCCCCTCCTCCTGTCGGATGCTGGACATCTATTTACCCAGACAGCGTATTCCAGCCTTTGGGAAGGAGGGGCCTGCATTTGTGGTGTGAGACCCTCACTCGCGACAGCTGTCACTCAGGGCTAAGCTCAACCAACCAGCAATTCCCACTGGCACAAGCAGTCTCAAATGCGACCTCTGGCTGACCCCGGCAGGGTGACAGACTACAGCCATACTGAAGGACAGACGGCACTCTGACGGACGGCCCGGGAGCTGAGGAAGTGTGTACTCGGCACGGCAGGAAGCTCTTACCAGCTGAAGCCGTGCTTGTTGGACGGCGTGTACTTCTCCAGCAGGGCGGTCAGCTTCAGCAGGGAGTACTTCTGAAGCAGGTTCATCTGCGCGACCGACTGGCAGCTGATCTGCAGCGATGCCGAACTGAGGCTCGGCCGGTGCGAGCTCTGGAAGCTGTGCCATCTCAGCCTGTGCCTGCGGGTGAAGGGCACGGAGGGGTGGGCAGAGGCCGAGGGACGGGGGCAGCGCGTGGGACGCAGACTCAGCCTCCACAGTGACACACACGCAACTCACTGTTACAAACACCTGCTGTGACTGCGAGGGTAGTGTGCTCTCCAGAGGGGGACAGGAAAAGGCCCTCCAGGGGGTGTGGCCACATCTCTGTTCCCTCGTCCCTCCTCCATTCTGTTAGGAGTCTGGGCAGGCACCTGCACACGTGTGCGTGCACACACACTCACACTCCCTCCCACACTCTCATACACCCCCCCCACACTCACACTCCCTCCTACACTCATACACCCC
>NW_006160139.1:180941-188082 GCF_000334495.1 Tupaia belangeri chinensis | reverse complement strand
CACACTCACACACCCCCCCACACACTCCCCCCCCACACACACACGCACTCACACCCACACCCCACACACCCCATCCCCCACACTCACCCACACACACACACACATGGCCAGCATGTGGCATGTTTTTTAAGGCCCAGGATTCAAACCAAGGCCGGCCATGTGGGGTCTGACTCCTTTAGGGGCATGGGAGCCCCTAAATTTACCATTTTAACTTTTTTATCCACCCCACCCCCAAGGTCTCCCAAATAGCCCAGGTTGACCTAGAACTCACAACCCTCCTGCCTCGGCCTCCCAGGGAGCCGGGGATCATGAACACCCATCACCACCCTTAGCCATCTGTAAGTGTGAATTCTGTGGTGGTGAGTTCATTCGTGATGTTGTGCAACCATGACCATCAGAACCTGGCTGTTACCGTGCGCTGAGCTTCTGGTCTCCCTCAAATGACACTCCACACCCGTTAGACAATATCCACTCCTCAGAAGCTGGGCTCTCCTAGTCACTTTCCTCAGCAATCTACGTGGCTTCATTCCATACCCTCCCCGGAACGAGCAGAGCCGTCCGTCTCCCGCCCTCCCCCGGAGCTCAGGGAGGGCAGGGAGCTTACCTGCTGGACCTGGTCAGGGAGGCCCCGACTCCCGAGTCCCTTCTCTCCGGGATGTCTGTGAGCTCCTCTGCTTCGTTCAGGGAGTGGCCCGTGCTGTCAAGGTCACTGGGCGTGGCTCGGCCATTGTCCACGTCCAGGTGGATCTGTTTGGGAGAGGATGGACAGGGGGAGAGCGAGTCCAGGGCCGAGTCGGAGTCTCCCTCGTCTGAAAACTTTTCTGACCACTGGTTGACTATCCGCTGCATCCCCTTCACGTGGTAGAGGATGTCGTCCAGCTCTGGGAAGATGTCCTCATTCTCCAGGTCGGCCAGGTCACCCGAACTGGAGTAGAGGATGGAGCCCGGCACGTTGTCGTAGATGCTCAGGCGGCTGCTCACGGAGCTGGAGGAGTTGCGTCTCTTAAGCTCCTTGGGGAGGTCGCTGCTGTTTTCCCTCCTTAGGCTGATGTGGCCAGGGCCATGGAAACTTCCAGTCCTCCAGTTTACAGAGCTGTTACTCCCTGACGGAGAGAAACTGCCACTGGAGAGGGCCTTGGGGAAAGTGCCCGGCTTGTGATCTTCAGGGATGTAGAACACGGTGTCCTCCGGGTAGCTCTCGCGGTTCCTGAAGTTCTGCTCCACCACGCTGTTAAACGTCGACTGGTTGAAGGGGTCGAAGCCTTCCAAATACATGCCCACCCGCTTGCTGCAGGCACTGAGGCTCCGGGTCCTGGTGACCGGACTGGGCGTGCTGACAGCGCTGCTGGTCTCCGACTGGCTGCTGCTACTGCTGGTCTGTGTGGAGTTGGAGACGCTCCTCTTGCGTACCATGGGGACGTTGATGTGGTTGCCGTTGAGCGTGGAGATCTCCACGCAGTTCAGCTGCCTGAGCTTCTCCTCGTCCACGCCCTCCTGCAGGATGGGCCCGCTGATGATCAGCCCCAGCTTCGAGGGCGCTTTGTGCTTGCCGTGGTGGGGGCCCTTGAGCTTCAGGCTCTCCATCCGTTTCAGCAAACTGCGCGTCTTGGACTTGGCATTTTTCTCATGGCCTTTCATGCTAAAGCTGAAGCTGGACAGTTCCTTGGGAGAGGGCAGGCTGCAGAAAGAGTCCTCATTGCCAGTGAAGTTGCCAGAGGAGCAGACGCTGATGACCGAGTGGGTCCGGGGGGTGGCGGTGTCCCCGCCGTGGGGCGCTTGGCTGGGGAGGCTGCCCGTGCTGCCGAGGCTCTGCACGGAAGACACCTCCTGGCGCTCGCTGAGATCCGTCAGCATGCTCTCGTGGCTGGCGGCGCTCTGGAGCTGGGAACCATCTGGGGACCCAGGCACTGGGTCCTGCTTTGGAGAAAAGACATCAAACTCTTCCAGCCGGGACCACCTCTTGCTGTCCCTCTGGAAAGTCCACTTGCCACTTATTGCACACGGCTCATCGTCATCCGAGTCCTCACTCTGCAGAGACAGAACGGAGCTATTAGTTCATGGCATGGGCAGACGGCAGGGGACAGGAGGGCCAGGGCAGTGCTGAGGCCGGATACCAGAGACTGCTCTTCACAGCAGCCAGTGTAGACGCCTCATTTCTTACCCACTTCCCTTCTTTTAAATAACAAAGACGCAGGGCAAGAATTGAACAGGAAAAGCCTGACCAAGTGTTGCAAGCTAAATAAGAGAGTCACTTTATAGAAACTCAGGGATCTATAGGCTGCTCTTTAATTGCTCATGGAGGAAACCTCTGAGATTGGTGAAAATTCCAGGCATGCCAAGTATTTTCAGCTGGAGTCAGTACTGGGTGGGACTCGGTCTGGATTGCCTCCAGTGTTGCTGTCTGTTGGCTGTGACTGTTTATTTTCCCTTTTGCAATTAAAAAGTTTTCGCAACTAAGCAGAGTGGTAACCTAAATTTCCAGCCACCGTAAACCGTCCACGGACTCCTACTATACCAGTGGAGACCTCCCTTCCAGGAGACAGTGCAGCCTCTCACCTGCTCTGGCCCTCCCCTCTCCAGCAGAGCGTGGTCTGGTGCTTGTGCCAGAACCACTCTGTGAAGTCTCACCTCAGACACGCTCCAGGCACCCTGACAAGGTTCACAAGTACCCAGCCCGGCGGCACTCGGCATTTTTTTTTCAGAGCTGTGTCTGCTGACCACGCCTGGACTACGTGCGGGACGCGGGGGCACGCGGTCACATGGACTACTGCACCCCGGCCTTTCAGGCAGGACAGCCAAGGCTCAGCTTGGTCTGATACACGTCTTCTCCACTAGTGTGGAAAACATCGGGCGACCCACGTTTCACAGGCTCATCAGCAGAAAGCACCACACACGGATTCGCAGGCTCTTCTACACAGCTCAGTGGGCACTGAGGTTCCAGCTTATTTGCTTAAAAGGTTTAACTCCCTGTGAGGGTAACTTTGTGAAGGTCAGGGACTCCACGGTAATTACGCTTCGTATTCGACAGTAAGAAATAACGTTCTTCGACCAAACTGATTCCCGTTGACTCTAATTTGTGGCCCGCACTCCCAGGACTCCACCATCCTCTACTCCTAGACCTCGTAAGGGTCATCAACAGAAGGGACAGCGCACAACGGTTACATGCACCGCCTCACCACACGCATGGGAGTCCCCGCCCTCCGCCGTCTGCCCCTCGGTCCTTTCCTCCCTCCAAATTTCTCCCACTGTCCCCTTGCCTTTCCTCTCTGCAATTGTGAAACATAGTTACTGTTATTTTCAGGAAGGCAGAGGAGTTCCCAAAGAGCTTTCACGTTCATTGCTCTCAGGAGCAATGCAAAACCGACTGGGAGTCTTTTAGCTTCAGACCTTCCTATTGGAGCTGTTTACGCATAATAATAAATTATTTGTCCAGGTCAAAAACAGTAGGTTAAAGAATTTATGGGCAGGCTGCAACTACTTAAGGCTATAGTCTTCCATAGACAAGACAGGACTATAACCTTGGAACGTGTGGATGCTGGGCCCAGCAGGTGGCACGATGGGTCAAGTGCTGGATCCCCATATGGGCAACACAGTTCAAGTCCCAGACCTAGTGGCTTGCTTTCTCACTTCTCTCTCTCTCTCTCATCTCTCTCTAGCAAGCTCACATGCCCTGTAACAAATTAAAATAATAATAAAAAAATAAAAAAAAATAGTGTAGAAAGTATCAGAACAAGAAAACAGCACGCCGAGAAACAAAACCTATCACAAAATACATAGTCCAGCTTTGGGTTGCCCACTCCCCCACCTTATTATACACTTATATACTCACTCTCTTCCGTTTTTTTCTTCCGATGGGGGATAATTTCTAGCTTCATCACTGCATATTTGTTTAAAGTATTGAGACGCCTACAAAATGAAAAAAAATAATGTTAGCTAAGACAGGAAACCACTGATAGGTGGACAGTATTTTCCTGGAAACAACTGACATATTTAATGGGTTTCTTTGAACTCATTAATATCTGTAATTAAGAGAGTCGAGTTGGTTCCATGGCACAGTGTTCATGTGCTGCTCAAGAAAAGCCACACCTGGGATTAGCAGATGGCATAATGGCTATGGCACTGGACTCCCATGTAGCCGACCGCAGTTCATCCAGTCCCGGACCCGGTGGCTTAAACTCATGCCGGGCACATGTGCATGCGTGCCCAAGATCCCGAGAGGAGAATGGAGGAGAAGGGATTGGGGCATGGCCATCGCCCCTGGGGGGTGATTTCTCGCTTTCTGTCTCTCTGTCTCTCTGGTGAGGGCACATGCCCTATAGCAAAAACCTCTCCAAAAAAAAGAAAAGCCACACTCCACATAGTGACTGTGGGTTAAAGCCACCTGCTCGGTGGGGACAAATGGCCCAAGCATGGAAGTGCCCACGATGCTTCAGGCTGGAGGACTCGAGGGAGGGGATCACAAGACCAGACCCTGGAGGGTGCTCTTCTCTGTTGCTCTCACATGCGTGCACACAGCGCTGTCATGAATACAGAATGCGTATGTAGTTTGGATGAGTATCAGAACCTTACAAGTGAGTGATCTAAACATGTCTTCATATTTGGCCAGTAAATGGTGTGGAGGTTAAGGCGGTGGATCCCACATGGCAGGCTGTGTGGTATGAGTTCTGGACATGGTGAGTTAAAAATCATGCCAGACGCATGCGGTGTGTGCATGCCCAAAATCCTGAGACGAGCCTGGAAGAGATGGGATGGTAGCATGACCATCCCCCCCAGGGGTGATTTCTCATTTTCTCTCTCTCTCTGCAAGCCCTACAGCAAAAACAAAACAAAACAAATCTTTTATACTATTAAAAATTTAACTTTTAGGGGCGGTCCCTGTATGATGGTTGAAGTAGCTGGATCAGACACGGCTAACTGTGTGGTCTGAACCCGGGACCGGCAGCTTGAAGACATGTGAGACACTGAGTGTGTGTATGTGTCCCCAAAATCCAGGGAGGAGAGTGGAGGAGGGGCGGTGGCACGGTCAACCTCTGAGGCTGCTCTCTCTCATTCTCTCTCTCTCTCTGACTCTCGCTGACCTGTAGCAAATGAAAATAAATAAATACATTTTGCTTTCACTACTTTATACTAAAATGGCACGATCCACTCGCAATGCCAGGTGCCTCTAATTGTTCACACAAGCCTAGGTAAGGATGGATTTCCTCCAGTGACGCCTAGGTCAAGCTGAGGCAGCGCCACACGACACCATGAAACACAGGCCGTGGTGGCTCCCTCCACAGAAATAGGGACGGCCACAAGGAGCCGAGCAGCGCTGTCGGCAAAATCGACCGTGCATTCCACCTCAGCTCACAACTCGAGTGAAAACGACAGACTCCGATGGTCGCTGGCAAGTACTAGCCTTGGACAGTCTGCGAAATGTCAGCGTCCAGGAGGGAATGTGAGCCCGTGGACTGACGGGTGGCCAGAGCGTGTGTCTGTGCAGACAGGAGGAAGCAGTCCCCAGGAAATGTCACACGGCAGTGCCTTGTCCTCCACTTCTCCTTCCTTTGGGGATTTTGGGCACACACGCCCAGCGTGTTCCTCAAGCCACTGGGTCTGTATGGTTGGGCATGTGGGATCCTGAACCACCGTGCCATAAAGCCAGCCCTGAACCCTCCATAATACCCAATTCATTTCATAACTTCCGGTACGGGACAGAGGACTGCTTGGTACAGGCATAGCAATAGGAAAAGGATTATTTTAAAGAATTGTGCACTGTAACTTCGAGACCTTACTGAATTCAAAAATAAGTACTTAGATTATATTCTTCCTCTGTTTTTAAAAATAAAGATGTTTGCTATAGGGAGTGTGCACTCGCCGGAGAGGCAGAGAGAAATCACCCCCGGAGGGGTGGCAATGCCACAATCGCTTCTCCTCCAGCCTCATCTCAGGTCTGTGTGCACGCATGCACATGTGTGGATTTTAAGTCGCCAGGTCCAGGACTTGAACCGCGGTTGACTACGTGGGAGCCCAGCGACGTAATCATGACGTCACCTGCTGGTCCCAGATCAGATCTTCTTCTTTGGGAAAGGGCTCATAGTTTAGCTTTGAATACCTTTTCACCCCTGAAGAAGAGTAGTGTCAATTTAAAATTAGGAAAATAATTTAGTTTCATTGAAAATAAGACACTTTAAAAGAAAAAAAAAAAAAAACCCAACATGTCATGGGGAAATAACGAAATAGCTGAAAAAGAAACTTCAAGTATGCTGGACTAAACCGGTCTGCCAAAGGCCGCCATTGCGGCTCCAGCTCGTCCTAACATCTTCTATTGATAAATGATCGCAGTTCAGTCTTCCTCCAGGGAGCCTTCGATGTGTCTGCTATCTCCTATCTGGGCCCTCCTCAGCAGTTCCCCAGTTTTCCCTATAATTGTGCTTCTTATCTTTTCATAAGGTAAGAGCATTTCATTCACACAAATTCAAACTGACCAGGAGTCCTCCTCTGTCCTTATCATCCGGATCCTCCTCTTGCAACTTGTCTAACAGCTCTGATGCACCAAGACTGGAGGTATTTCTGCCTGCCTGATAGGCCTGCTTTGATTTCGCGGCTATTGTGGTAGCCTGTTTATAGAATAAACAAGCATGCTCTAGAGTGCCTATGTCCAGAAAGATTCTGTTAACAGAGAGGGCAAGAAAGCCAGCGACAGAAAAGTCTGTGGGCTTTAGAGAGGGTGGATATGAACTGTCAAGGAGGCGTCCACTACTTAATGCCTCATACCTACAAAGTGTGTTAGCTCTCAAATGTTTTCAAGACTTAAACAGCCAGAAATGATTACAGTTGGTCTTAGGTCTGAGCTTCATTAATCAAACCTATAACCAAATACCCACTTGACTTCATTTGGGCTTGAAGGCTGAGTGGAGTTTCCATCGATAACTAAATTTATTAACCATAGAAGCCTATGGGGTAGCGGATGGATTTGCTTTACAAAGTCTGGACTTTAGTTACTCCAGAGGCTAGATTTATGAAGGTCAGCGTTACCTTTCATGTTGGTAGCACTGAGAGAATGGCATTACAATCACAACTGAAGCCTGGAGTTACCCCCTGGGATTCGTCCCCCCCCCCCCCCCCCTTCTCTGGGGGCTTTTTTTCTCCTCTCTCCTAC
>NW_006160139.1:176184-180799 GCF_000334495.1 Tupaia belangeri chinensis | reverse complement strand
CCCCCCCCCCCCTCCATTTCTGTGGGATTCATTTGTCCCTAGTACCTTCAAAGAATGCCTACCGCAAGACCCAAGTTATTTACAGAAAGGTGAAACTGACATTAAATAGTCATTCTAGCTAGATGAATAGGGGACTGACATCTTCATCTTCCCAACAACCCTGTGGTATAGACAGGACAATTCACCTTCATTTTATGAATGAAGAAATGGAGGCTTTGCGAGCTCAAAAATCTCCTCCAGAGCCAGTAATTAGAACATGGTGGCTCTGGCATGCAAACACGGTATCTTCTGTCTTCCCCAAGATAGTATTAATCATAGTAATGAATGGAAGGTATTGCCCTCCCAAGAACCCCTCACAGGAGTGGCTAACACACTCTTATCATCTACCATCTGCCCAGAAGCCTGGTCCTCTCCCTGGAGGCCTCCCAGGGCTGGGCTCCATAGGAATGTGTCTGTCTTATCTCCTGGGCAACTTGGACCCTGCTCTGCAGAGGGAGGGACCGCGGGGTGGGCCATCAAGGGTCAAGAGCTCGGAGCTGCACGTCCTCTGAGAAAAGCACTGTGGTGGAGAGCGGGGCCTCGTTTGTAGAAGAGGGGAAAAGCGACCAGGGAGAATTTTCCAAGACTCGACAAATGAAAATGTTCCAATACTTAATATTTTCCTGAAATTCGTGCAAGGCTTTAAAAAAAAACCACTTCCCTTTTAACAGAACAGAAATGGTGACAAGGTCAAACTCTGTTCTAAGATAGGCTGCTCTAGATAACTTAGGCATCTCCAGGGCTGTTTGACAACCAAGTGCGTCCTGAAGATGACACAGCGGGTATCTACTTCTCATTACACAATGACACTTCATTTAAACAATTATTTGCTGTGTTTGCAGAAGGAGTCAGTTTTAGCTGCAAAGGAAACGAGTAATTTAGAGTATTTTTCCAAAGTTACAGAAGGACAGAGGTTTTACAAGAAGCATCCCAGTAGCAGACTACAGAGTATATGATCTGTATATGTTTCAAGATAATCCATCGAAGTTGGATTGTATAGCAAAACCAGCAAGACGGGGACCAAAGTTGATCTCTCTAAGGAAACGAATACGTAAACCCCTTAGAGTGGGAATGTAAGAATGTCAGTTAGCAATCTAAATCCCCCCCACACCTTACTAGTCCTTTCATTGTAACTTTTGGTCATCACCAATCTGTGTGTGTTCAACAGTATCATTGTCCTTTTCAAAAAAACAAAACAAAACAAAACATATTCAGTCTACAAATAGTCTGCCCCACTTAAAAAATGTTAAAGATTATTTACCTACCAGCGTTTTGACCACAGCAGCTATAAAATCTGCAAATTACAGATACACGAATGTGCATAATCAATCTCTAAGAGGAACTCTAGCAAATACATGCATAAAATATCACCCACATCAGGGCTGGAGGGGAGGAGAAACCAAGTGAGATTTTGTAAAACTTTTAAACTGAGTTTTTGTAACCAGATTACCACATGTTATTATAATAAATTGTTCAAAACATTTCAACAAGGCCCAAGAGGGAAGTCTACAGAAAACAAAATAAATCTATTAGCCTAGAGAGAATTTCAGAAGACGCAAGGCACAATTTCAGAAACAATATTATAGTTTCAGTATTTGCTGGTCCTTGAATGTCATAGGCTGTACCTAGAATAAGCCAGTGTGACAAATTAGGTAAATATGCATAATGAACAGAACAAGTATCTCAAGTCTACTGCTGTCAAATCAGAGCCTTAACGCGCCAGAGGAAGAGACTGGAAATGGCTCCCATCTTTTCCTTTTCAATGAAAACAGGAATCGTTCTCAAAATGGGAGTGATTTCCATGAAAAGTCTATTTCTATGAACACATGGACAGAGCCCTTGGGTTCGTTATTACTAACACGCTGAAGACTGTTACTGTGAAGTTTTTGAGAATTTCTATTTAAAAAAAAAAAAAATCCAACCTCAGGCCTTTCTGCCTGTGCTCAAATTTGGGTCTGCTTTTTTTTTTTTTTTTTAGATTTTTTTTTTGCCCTCGGGTACATGGTGCATGTGCTCTCCAAAGAGAGACAGAGAGAAGGAAAGTGAGAGATCACCCCTTAGGGGCATGGCCATTTTGCAATCCTTCTCTTTCACTCTCCCCTTGGGATCTGGAAATGCACGCGCATGCGCCCAGTGTGATTTTCAAGATGCTGGGTCTGAGACCCGAACTGCAGGCAACCATTTGGGAATCCAGTGCCTTAACCACCATGCCACCTGTTGGCCCTGATCTTCTAATCCTTAAAGCACCCCAACATCTAGTCCCTCATTCCCTTTGCGTGGCTAGCCTGTGGGATGAGAGAAAACCGCAGGTCAACCAGAACATGCTAGAGTCTGACTACAGACCGAGGGCCGGCTTCTTTAAGGCTTTTCTTGTTAACACCGATCCGGGGGAACCGACAGCAATGCAGCCTCAGGAATGGCACTCAGAGCCAGTGTGAGTTGCTGTCGAGTACAGAGGATGCCCTACCCTTCAGAAAGGAAAGTTCACTTTCAAATCGCACTAATATTTCAGGGAAAAGAAATATTCAAGAATTTAATTGCGACTGTTTGGGCTGAAATGCTGGCTGGGATATTTTTATGACCCAGGGATTCCTAAGCTGCTGCTGCTGTTCAGAAGGCCCACTTTCTGAGTGGCTTAAACTATGTGGAATGGGTGATCTGGGGCAATGCTGAAATATTCCCTCAGCTCCATCGTAGAAGTGACCTCATTCATATGCACATCACCAGTGATGAGCTGGACATAAATGAACTCTGTCCCACAGCTAAGCGCGAAAGAATTTTAAACATGTCTGGAGTAGTTCTTATTCCAGGTCTGACTGCTTTCTGTCCGCAGACCTCACCACGACATCTCCTTCCAGATGACACGGCCGTGGTTTCACATGCTGCCGCGCTGCACTTGGGGTTCGCTTTCTTTCAGAAACTGTACATGTTCCCTGGATTTAACTAGGTTTGAAAAATGACAGTGTTTCTGTACTTAATCCTTTTTTTTTTTCCTTTTAACCCATGAGCCTTAGTGGATTCCACACACAGTTCTAAACATCCCATCTGTCTTTCCCCACGACCATGGCTTGATTTGGCAAACAGCAGCGGATTACACAAGGAGGGAAAGGTGCTTCCAGGAGCCACAACTGCCCTCTTTGCCTGCACAGGGCGAGTCACACTGGACCCCCTTCTACCGGGACGATTTTCCTCCAAGTTAAATACTGAAACTAAAGAGAAAGAAATGATTTAATTGTATAATCGAATCAACATGGGAATTTTGTCTCTAGTGGAGTCTGGAAGGATGACTGGGGTCCCCTCATCGCCTGCTGCCGGCTTAACTGCTTCCTCCGTCTGAAGACCCTCCAGCAGGAAGTAAGGACTGATGGCTCGCCCCCGTTCCCGTCAGGGCTCGCGAACCCCTCTGCTAGCCACTGAAGGTTGCGTCGGGTCATTCATAGTCTTATTTAACCCTACCGGTACTATTTCATACCTGGGGAGATCGAAGAGGCTCAGAGGCATTTCCAGGAATTCAAGCGATGGTCCTGACTCTAACATGCCACAGTCCCCACCCCCATTTCTTCCTTTGAATGATTCATTTCCGGTCATTGTGACGGCAGCTTGGGCTGCTTGGGTACCTGGCTGGGCTTGCAATTCCATCACATTTAAGACCTCTTATTCCAAGTTTCCAAACCATCTGAAAGTGGCCTGCTTCAGCAATCATATGGTATCAAATACGGAATGGGATTATTTGAGTACCTTCTAGGATAGCATACATACTATTTTAAAGGCTATCTTAAATAAGGGATTTTACGTCATTTTTAATGAAAAAGACTATAAATTATAACAATGTCATTGACTATATAAAGTACTAATCAAAGACTGAACATAGGGGGACCAGCAGTTAGTGTAGTAGCTATGTTGCTGGACTCCCATGTAGTCGACCGCGGTTCGAGTCCTGGACCCGGTGGCTTAAAACTCACGCCGGGCACATGTGCGTGCGTGTCCAAGTTTCTGTGAGGAGAATGGAGGGGACTGCGGTGTGCCCCCCCAAGGGGGTGATTTCTCACCTTCTGTCTCTCTGTCCCTGTCCCTCTCTGTCTGGCGAGTGCATGCGCCCTATAGCAAAAACCTCTCCAAAAAAAAAAAAAAAAGAAGACTGGACATAGAACAAAAGCAAACAAAGACATTTTGGTAAGTATTACAAGGTGATGCCAAGAAGTCTGTGTAAAAATGGAATTAAAGTATGAGTTGATTGTTTTGGAAATTCATGCACAATTTTTTCAAAATATGAAATCTCTATGAACTTTTTGAAAACCACTTGTATGTCCTTAAAAAAACAGGAGAGAAACGACAAGAAACTGGGAGCATGCCCATTTACCTGCATAAAGCCTCGATGGCGTCTCTGTCCAAGAAGTCATGCTCTCTCTTGACCGAGGTAACATCAATGGGGAACAGCAGATCTGCAAGGATAGAGAGAGACACATTCACTGTGCACCTGGCTTCTGGCCGAGCTCCACAAGATTAGCAAAGAAAAAGAAAAAACAAAACTCCAAAGCAATTCACTGGGATCTTACTGCATGCGAGCTGTCTCTTT
>NW_006160139.1:172646-175788 GCF_000334495.1 Tupaia belangeri chinensis | reverse complement strand
CCTCTCAAGTTCTACTGGAGACAGCAGTCTAAGACAATGCAGTACCAGCGTCTTCAGGAGCTTAGGCTCGAAAGTGACTGGAAACTCAAATAGTGCTTCTTGTCAAAGAGAAGTGGTTTAAAACACTGTTCCACCTTTAAACAAATCAGCAGGCAATAAACTCCTGCTATACATTCTCATTTAAACCAAAACGAAATACCAGAATACCTTCTAACTGTGGCCAGTTTGGTTGGCTGTTTTGTTTTATCAGGCGTGTCTTTGTTCTCAATGGGATCAGGGTAGAAGGCAGGGGAAAAAACAGGGCTGAGGAGAGAGCCAGAAAAAAATGGCAAATAGCAGAAAATGGAATCGAATCTATTTGCATGACATGGAGAGTTAAAGAGAGTTCCAGATATGCTATTTTAAAACAAATATTAGCAATTCAACACGGCTTTTCAGGAGTTTATATAACTCCCTGTAAAACAAAGGGCTAGCCATAAAATTGCTCTAGACAATAGGATTCTAAATCCTATTAATCTGTAAAAGAGTTCAATTCCCTAGAACACTAAAGAGGTTGTATCAGAACTGAAAAGCAGAGAAGGGGGTAAGGTCAGCCTCCTGGAAGAATTCCTTTTTGTACTGCCTAGCAAGATCCCTTGTAGATGGGTGGGCCAGGAAGAGCAGGGAGTGGGCGGGCCATCAGTACCACTGTGGAAATTTACGACAGCTCTGAAATTGCCTTGAGATGTAAGCAAGTTATTACTCTTCTTGGAGTTTCAACTACTAGAGTAAATAACGCTTTTTCTAGCAGAATGCTTATCCACTATCACCAGTGAGAGCTCTTCTGTGCAACTCTGTATGCCAGGAATGAGCCAAATACATTCATTATCATAGTGCAAATCAGGATTACCATCATCTAAAATATTTCTTTGGCCTTAAGGATGGCTAAGGCTGGGGCCAGTAGAAGGTGTAATGGTTACACTGCTGGACTTCCATGCAGTCGACCATGGTTCAAGTCCCAGACCTGTTGGCTTAAACTCATACTGGGCGCGTGTGCGTGTGTGCCCAAAATCCTGTGAGGAGAATGGAGTTCTCTCTGGCAAGTGCATGTGCCTTCCAGCAAAAATCTCTCTCTCTCAAAAAAAAAAAAAATGGCTAATGGTGGGGTCAGCAGGAGGGTAAGGCGGCTGAATTTCACATGGCAGCTTGCAGGGTTTGAGTCCCAGACTTGGCAGCTTGAAAGTCATGCCAGGTTTGCGTGTGCGTGCTCGAAATCGTGAAAGGAAAATGTAGGAGAACAGGTTATGGTGTGGTCGTTCTCCTGGGGATGATTTCTCACTCTCCTTCTCTCCCTCTGTCTCTCTCCAGTGAGCACATGCACCCCAGAGCAAAAATCTGGAAAGAAAAGAAAGAGAAAGAAAGAAAAGAAAAAAGAAAGCGAAGAAAGGAAAAGAGAGAGAACGAAGAAAGAAAGAAGAAAGAGAAAGAAAGAAAGAAAGAAAGAAAGAAAGAAAGAAAAAGAAAGGAAGGAAGGAAGAAAGAAAGAAAGAAGGAAGGAAAAAGTTAGAAGGAAGAAAAACACTAATCCGGATACGGGTCAAGTTTGGAGAAGTAAGACATCAGGAATGTCCCAGTTCCTCGAAGACCAGCGTGTGCGTATTCACGGTGCTTTTGTGCTGCCTACGGTACCGTCCCAGGTTCTGCAGGTTGATATGAGACTCCACACTCCTGGTCATCCATGTTCCAGAATAATACTTAGAGTACTTTAAAAACATGCTGAAAGCTATTGTCGTGAGTGTTCACTTACGGTCTCCTGTTTCTCCGAAGGTCGGGGTTAGGTTACAAATTTTGGTGACACAGGCAGACTAACGAAGGGGCTGTGGCCCAAAGAGTTACACAGAACTGTACGGACCTTGGTATCACAGGGCTGTTTCCTCATCAGTTTACAGGTCACGCCTCTCTAAGGCAAATGACCAGCAGCACTGTCACAGTGGAAACCCGAGAGGCTTACGGTGAATGTGAACTGTTGATCCGTGAAGCAAGGCTGGCCGTAGAGCTCTATACGGCTGTGATATTCAAAGTGTTTCACTTTGAGCAGACACCAAGAGCTCCAGGTACTAACTGAAAGAGTAGATGCTAAAGAACACAGTTCTGACACAGACGATGACGTCAGTTCTCTAATGTAAATTAAAAAGCTCACGTGACTGTTTGATGTGAGGAAGCATGTGTTATTTTATTTTCTTTTAAGGTTTTGCCATAGGGCATGTGCACTGGCTTGGGAGAGACAGAGAGAGAGAGAGATAGAGAGAGAGAGAGAGAGACATCACCCCCTGGGGGGGTCAGCCACCTCCAATTTCCTCTTCTCCATTCTCCTGAGATTTTAAACACACGCACACATGCCCAGCGTGGTTTTCAAGCCACCAGGTTCAGGACTCAAACTGAGGCTGACCATGTGGGAGTTCACCATCTTAACACACGCCACCTGCTGGCCCTGCCAATGTGTCCTGTCGCTCATTCCTAACTTAGTATGCTCACAGCTGTACTTTGGATTACTTTCCTGATTCAAATTAACTGTACAATTCTGTTTCAACAACATAAAAATCTGGCAAGAACTTATTAAAGCAAGAGAGGCATCAAAAAATGAAGTCAATAATTTGCTATTTGCGAGATTCTTTTCTGAACAGACGAGCTTGTCAAAAAGTGATGGTTTACTGATGTATCGAAGAAGTTCTCTGAACGCAGCTTCCAGCCTGGATTTACAGGCAGGAAGCATAAGCTGCCAAGTACGAAAATAAAGCTAAGCCGGAGACGGGGACACGCAGGCGAGGGAAGGGCGGTGTGCGTGCTCGCCCTGCACACGGGGCCAGGGCGGAAGGGAGTGCCCTGGACAAGCTGGCGCACCTCGACTGCACGCTCCTCTTCGAAGACCTGTAGGCATGAAGTCACCCCAGAATGTACCTGTGAAACGCAGTCTTCATGTTAGGGGTGGGGCAGACGGGAGACAGACTGGGAACTGGTCTTAGCAAACGGACAGGTCACAAGAGAGTGCTGCTTGGCAGCGAATCAACACCCCAAATGGACATAATTGAAGGAAATTAAATTTCCCAACAGGAGAACAAAAGGACAACCACTTAATGCCCCTGGAAAGACAATTATCTTTCCC
>NW_006160139.1:160846-172632 GCF_000334495.1 Tupaia belangeri chinensis | reverse complement strand
TTTCCCTATCTCCAGGAGAGCTGCGAATTGAAAACCCAGCAGCACGCTGGTCCCCCTCCTCCTCCTCCTGAATGTCAACAGCCTCAAAAGTCTCTCCAGAGATCAGCACCCCCACCGGGATACCATGCAAGTAGCCGTCTTAAAAGAGGCAAGCAAAAGGAATTGGAGATGCTCTCTAGAAGGAGGAACAGTAAGATATGTTCCACAGTCTAATACTAAGACAATTCAGGATTCACCTTCATGGGAAAATAATCGCACAGTCTATAATGAGGAAGCCCAAGTACTGTAAATTGGGAATCACTTCACTCGTCACCCAATTTCATTTGAAAATGACCTATAAAATAGAATCTGCTACTTTACAGTTGGAATTGTTTTAAATGATCTTGTACAGTTGAGGAAAATTCCCACCCAGACGGGCAGCCTGGTCACCTCGACAGGCTGAGAAACCCGGACGGTGAGCCGGACTGGAGGTGCAGCGCCTCGCCTGAGCTGGGAGCCATGCACGCACTCCAGGGCTCACCTAGGCAAGAGACGGAGTCCAAGTCGGTCCAGACCCTTTCTTCTTCGAGAGCTTTCTGCCTTAGGGCACGTGCACTCACCAGAGAGAAACAGACAGACAGACACAGTGAGAGGAAAAGGGATAAGTCATCCTGGGAGGACAGCCACACCGCAGTCCCTTCTCCATTCTCCT
Source organism: Tupaia belangeri chinensis (assembly GCF_000334495.1). NCBI lineage: Eukaryota > Metazoa > Chordata > Mammalia > Scandentia > Tupaiidae > Tupaia > Tupaia belangeri. The sequence goes on along the minus strand of NW_006160139.1, from coordinate 171,941 downwards.
CCTGAGATCTTGGGCATGCGCACACCCGTGCCTGGCGTGAGTTTCAAGCCACCACGTCAGGGACTCGAACGCAGTTGGCCATATGGGAGTCCAGTGATGTAACCACTATGCCATCTGCTGGTCCCTGGAACCTTCTTAATTTTTTGGAGAGATTTTTGATATAGGGCATACGTGCTCGCCAGAGAGATGGAAAGCGAGCAATCACTTCCAGGTGGGACGGCCACGCCACAATCCTTCATCTCCAGTTTCCTCTCGGGATTATGGGCACACAAGCACACACGCCTGGCATGATTTCTAAGCCACTGGGTCTGGGACTCAAACTGCAGCTTACTATGTGGGAGTCCAGGATGTAACCATTATGTCATCTGCTGGTCCCTAGGTCCTTTTTTTTAAAGGCTCATTTTCTTAACCAAAAATATTAAATGCCACCAAAAAAAATTCAGCAAAAGACAATCTAGGGGGAACCAGCAGTTAGCGTAATGGCTATGTCGCTGGACTCCCACGTAGTCGACCACGGTTCGTGTCCCGGACCCGGTGGCTTAAAACTCACGCCGGGCGCGTGTGTGTGCGTGCCCAAGATCCCAAGAGGAGAATGGAGGAGAAGGGATTGCGGCGTGACCATCCCCCCTGGGGGGTGATTTCTCGCTTTCTGTCTCTATGTCTCTCTCTGTCTGTCTGGCGAGCGCACGCGCCCTACAGTGAAAATCTCTCCAAAAAAAAAAAAAAAAGACAATCTAGGTAGTTAGGGTGCTGGGTTCCCATTTGACTGACTGAGGTTGAAGTCCTGCACCTGGAGACCTGGATGTGTATGTGTGTGTGTGTGTGTGTGTGTGGGTGTGTGTGTATGTGTGTGTGTGCACACGCATGTGCCCAAATTCCAGGAGGAAAATGGAGAAGGGACTGTGGCATGGCCACCCCCCTGGGGGGTTGATTTCTCACTTTCTCCCTCACGGTCTCTCTCATTCTCTCTCTAGTGAGCGCATGCACCCTATGGCAAACACCTTAAAAAAAAAAAAGAAAAGACGATCTAAAGAAAAATACAACGCCTAACTACAGACGGGGGGACGGTATGTGACCGACAAAGGAGTAGTGCTCAGAACGAAGAGCTCTTACAAATTACTAAGAGAAGCGCGGCTGACTCACAACGGCCAGAGACATCTGACAGAAGAGCAGCCACGCCGCGCTGAGTGATGTGAGTCCACGCTCATCGCCACGAGCGACTGCGGAGGTGGAGTCAAGTCTGCAGGGTAGGCCACTCTACCCATCTGACTGGCAGAGGTTAGAGCCGGAACGCACCGAGCGCCAGAGCACGCAGATACACAGGATCTTTCTGTATTATTGGTAAGAGTGGAAACTGGGACGAGCGCTTTAGAGAAATCTGCATCCCAAACGGAAACGCACATATTCGTTACTACTCAGTAACAGGCACACAGATGCCAGGATAAATCATACACGCGCCACAAGACATAGGTACCAAAATGTCCCAAACAGCATGGTTTATAAAAGCAAAACAAGGGACCAGGAGTTAACGTAATGGCTATGTTGCTGGACTCCCATGTACTCAACCGCGGTTCGAGTCCCGGACTCAGTGGCTTAAACTCACGCAGGGTGTATGTGTGTGTGTGTGCCCCCAAGATCCCGAGAGGAGAATGGAGGAGAAGGGATTGCGGTGTGGCTATCCCCCCTGGGGGGTGATTTCTCGCTTTCTGTCTCTTTTTGTCTTTCTGACGAGCGCATGCATAAACCTCTCGAAAAAAAGAACCAGCAGTTAGCATAATGGCTATGTCGCTGGACTCCCACGTAGTCGACCACGGTTCGAGTCCTGGACCCGGTGGCTTAAATTCACGCTGGGCGTGTGTGCATGTGTGCCCAGGATCCCAAAAGGACAATGGAGGAGAAGGGATTGTGGTGTGGCCATCCCTTCTGGGGGGGGGACTTCTTGCTTTCTGTCTCTCTGTCTCTCTCTGTCTGTCTGGCGAGCGCACGTGCCCTATAGCAAAAACATCTCCAAAGAAAAAAGAAAAAGGCAAAACAAAAAAGCCAAGTGCCCAATGACTGCAGTGTGCCCATGAATACACTGTGGTATAGCCGCACAGCGGAGTCCTACATAGGAGCCAGAGTGAGTGAGCTACAGAGACACACAGGATAGCAATCTTAATACAGTGTCATGTAGACCTTTTTTAAAAATAATCATTTATTTAATTCCATTTGTTATTGTTATCTTTTTATTATTATTATTATTTGACCACCAGAGAGAGACAGAAAGGGAAAACGAGAAAGCAAGCCACCAGGTCCGGGACTTGAACCATGGTTGGCCATGTGGCATGGCCATCTCCCTGGGGGGTGGGGTGGGGGTTCTCACTTTCCCTCTCACTGTCTTTCTACCTCTCCAGTGAGCATATCTGTCCTATGACAAAAATCTTAAATAAAAAATAATTAATACCTACCGAATTATGTACAGGATAATGGTTTTTCTATGAGTAAAGAGGCGACTCACTATAAAAGAACACACTTTTCAAAAAGTGCAGTAACATATGTAAAGGGAAGGCCAGAGAAAGACGAGCAGAGGTTTGGGGATGGTTATGTCGGGTAGGGTGGCAGACGAGGGCAGACAGAGTGGGAAAACACCTGGGTGTGTGACCGCCGAGGCCCAAAGCCTTTGTCGTCGTCGGAGGGGGTCTAAGCTGTCAGTAATATATGTAAGTAAATAATAAAATGTCCGAAAGCAAGTCATAGACCAGTGATAATCAGGAACCAAGGATTATAATTACGCCCCTTTGAGAAGGTGCTCCCCGCTTACCTTCATAAAGCTGTGCGTACTGGGGGAAGCCCGTTGCTCGCAGCCAGTCACAGGCTTCCTTAGCTTCGATTTCTAGAACAGAACAGAAGACAGAGCTGTTGGCTGTATGTGCCTTTGTCTCAATTAACTCTGATACGACACAAATAAAACATGATGTCAGCACAAAACATGAGCGAGTGAGCAAACGAAAAAATCCACTTAATTAGAAGAGTTGAAATGTTTATGCATCTTTTCTTCTTCAAATGTATATAATTGCAAATCTTTCTTTTAAAAACCATTAAATGGGGCCAGCAGTTGGCTTAGTGGCTATGTTGCTGACTCTCATGTAGTCGACTGCAGTTCGAGTCCCGGACCCAGTTGCTTAAATTCACGCCAGGCACATGTGTGTGCATGCCCAAGATCCTGAGAGGAGAGTGGAGGAGAAGGGATTGTGGCATGGCCATCCCCCCATTACTATTTAAAACAAAACAAAACAAAACAAACAAAAACCCCCAAAGGTCTCCTAGCAGTAAGTTATTCTGCACTGTGTAAGAGTAACTTACAAATGATTATGAAAAGGGCTTGATGAGGAAGTGGAAAAGGGATGAAATAAATTTACTCTTGGTAGGCCTAACTTGGTTTACCTTAACAAAGGCCCCCAGGTACCTCCGACACCCTAGCACAGAGTTTAACTGAGGTCGGTTACAGACCCTCGGACATCCGTGGATGGGCGTGTAAAGAGCCCCAGGGGTCATGGTGACGTGCACATAGGCGCCCGGGTGTTAGTCAGGTAGGAGGGAGGCCATGAAGTCTTGGCAGGCTGAAAGGCCTAATGACGCTCCCCTAACAGAGCTGCCCTGTGGTCTGACATCTTGGCGATGCAGGTAAGCGGCAAGGCCGAGAGCTGCAGCCACGCTGAGGTTAAAGCCCCTTGGCACCTACTTACAATCCAGGTAAACTGATTCACAGAGGAGGTCCTGGACGCTGTAACCAGTTCCTCTATCTGCATAGAGTACTCCTTTTTACTCTTCTCCCCCCGTTCCTCAGGCCCCAGGCTGGTCACCTGTTTATGAAGGCCTCAATGTTGCTTAGTTCATCCCAGACTGAAATCTTCATGAAGCACCTTTCCTCTGAGCCGGCTGAGACCCACAGTCAATATTAGAAATATACATTTCTTACTTTTGTCCAGTTACTTTGTGAATTCAAAACATTTTTCACCTATTATTCCATGAGTTCCTTAGCCTTTTAAGATAGGAAATTACAAAGGCTCACATTTCTTTTTTTGTTTTTTTCCTTGAGAGATTTTTGCAGTAGGGCAGGTGTACTTGCTGGAGAGACAGAGACAGGAAGCGAGAAATGAACTCCCAGGGGAGATGGCCATGCTGCAATCTTTTCTCCTCCGTTTTCCTCTTGGGATTTTGGGCACACATGCACATGGGCCTGGTGTGAGTTTTAAGTCACTGGGTCCAGGACTCAAACTGTGGTCGACTTCATGGGAGTCCAGGGACATAGTCATTACACTAACTGCTGGCCTCCAAAATTTAAATTTATTAAAGGAAATAAGATTGTCCTTACTGAGCACATCAAAGTGAAACACACTGTGCTATCTTTTCTTCTTCTTTTCTTTTTATTTTTGGAGAGGTTTTTGCTATAGGGCGCGTGCGCTCGCCAGACAGACAGAGACAGAGAGACAGAAAACGAGAAATCACCCCCCAGGAGGGATGGCCACACCGCAATCCCTTCTCCTCCATTCTCCTCTCGGGATCTTGGGCACGCACGCGCCTGGTGTGAGTTTAAGCCACCAGACCTGGGACGCGAACCGCAGTCGACTACATGGCAGTCCAGCGACATAGCCATTACGCTAACTGCTGGTCCCAACACTGTGCTGTCTTTTGATGAGCCAGGTGGGAGAGTGGAAATGGCTTGGCAGTTTACTTTCTGAATCTCCCCAGGGAGTGAAAGTGACATTGTTAATCACGAGGTGCAGGACTGAGTGGGGTAGACCAGCAGCACCAGGCAGTCGTGGAAGCACTCGTGTTCACACTGAGTAAAAGGACACGTGGAACTGTCCCATGTGAGTCACCCGAACTCAACAGTTGTTTTTATGTATTTTTATTTTTACCTTGTCTCAGTGAGGAACGAAGGAAATTTAAAGTGAAATGATCACACTTTCTAGAAAACTACAATGTAGGAAAAGCTTATAAGCTCAACATTTATTTTAAAAAATAAGAAAGCTACTTTTTATTTGTGTCTTCCCAATCGAAGATAGACGCGGGAAGGAAAAAAGGCTGCTAGTTTCAATGTTTTCAAAATAAATTTGCCAGAGGGCATGTGCACTTGGTGAACGAAGAGACAGAGAGAGAAAGAGAGAGAGAGAGAGACAGAGAGAGAGAGAGAGAGAAGAGAAAGCCCCCCTCCCATGGGAGATGGACATGTCGCAATCTCCCCCATCTCTCCCTCCTTTTGGGAGTCTGGACACGTACGCACATGTGCCTGGAGCATTTTTCACATTGCTGGGTTTAGGACTCACACCACACAGTTGCCCACGTGGGTTCCAGCGGCCTCAGCCGCCAGGCCACCTGCTGGCCCTGCTGTAATATTTTAAATAACTGCTTTCTGCCGGCTATTTACGGGTTACTTTTACTGCACAGACTGTTAGACACTGAACAATGGTTTGTTAAGTAATAAATGTGGGCTGGCTCTGTGGCAAGCTATAATGCGCTGCTTAAGAGAAGCACGGGGACCAGCAGTTGGCGTAATGGCTATGTCGCTGGACTCCCATGTAGTCAACAGGGGTTCGAGTCCCGGACCCAGTGGCTTAAACTCATGCTGGGCGTGTGTGTGCGTGCCCAAGATCCCGAGAGGAGAATGGAGGAGAAGGGATTATGGCATGGCCATCCCCCCTAGGGGGGTGATTTCTCGCTGTCTATCTCTCTGTCCCTCTCTCTTTCTGGTGAGCGCACACGCCCTATAGCAAAAACCTCTCCAAAAAATAAATAAAAAATAATAATAAGAGAAGCACGTCTTGTCATCAGAGGTTCGAAACTCCCGCCGTGTCAGCTGAAGTACCCTGGTGCCCTGCTGGTACCCAGGGTCCCAGTGGATGAGGGACTGGGGAAGGGAACCATGGTGACAGATCCCTGGAGGGGGTGCCTCTCTTTCGCTCGCTCTCATGCATGCTACCATGAATACAGAAAAACCTTCCAAGTAAATGTACTTGTCTTCTTCGTTTTTAGAGGGGTATTTGCTACAGGGCGCATGTGCTCACCAGAGAGACACTGAGAGACAGAAAGTGCGAAATCACTCCCAAGGGGTGGTCAGGCTGCCATCCCTTCTCCTTTCTCCTCTCGAGATTTTGGGCATGCATGCACCCGTACCCAGTGTGATTTTTACCACCGCGTCTGGGACTTGAACCATGGTCGACTGCGCGGGAGTCCAGCGACATAACCATTATGCCATCGGCTAGCCCTGCTTGCTCTCTGCATGTGATTAGTCTAATCAGAAAGTCTCAGTGTTTACCCTTTTGACAATACTCAGATGTGACAGCACATCTGTGTCCATGCCAGGGCCCTGCCACCGACACAGAGCGTGTTCCTGAGCTGATCTACACGGTGTCACACCCACAGCACGGCAGACGTCAGATATCACTGTTCTAACAACATTTACATTTGCCCCATGGAGCGTTCTAGAAATCATGAAGTGTTTACACATACATGAAGGGACGTCACCAAGTTCATGGGGAAGTGGCATTAAAGTATGCGTCTTTTAAATTTAATTTCTAGTTTTTAACTTTGCTATAGGGCATGCGCACTCACCAGAGACAGACAGAGAGACACACGGAGAGAGAAAGGGCTAGATCGCCCCCAGGGGCACGGCCACCACCCCTTCTCCAGTTTCCTTTTAAGATTTTGGGCACACAGGGAACCAGCAGTTAGCGTAATAGAGAGACACACGGAGAGAGAAAGGGCTAGATCGCCCCCAGGGGCACGGCCACCACCCCTTCTCCAGTTTCCTTTTAAGATTTTGGGCACACACACACAAACCCAGCAGGAGTCTCGAGCCGCCAGGTCTGGGACCTGAACTGCCCAGCAGGCCATGTGGGGTCTTGCACCTTACTCTCCATGTCACCTGCTGACCAGTATAAGTTTATTTCGATACAAAAAAATTGGAAATTCATACATAATATTTTCATAATACACATTCTTCACGAGCTTTTTAACCCCCCCCCATTCCATTTAAAGTCCACGTGACCTCAGGAACATGTAAATACATATTGCTGTCTTGTCATTCTTTTAGTTTCTACCTCCAAGAAAATGAAATGCCCCCAAATGACCAAAAGTTTATCTAAAAGCTATGTCCAAATATTCTTAGAACCAACCTCTTGGTTAGAAAGAAATGATGTGAGAGACCAGCAGTTAACGTAATGGCTATGTCACGGGACTCCCAAGTAGTCGACCGGGGTTCGCGTCCTGGACCCGGTGGCTTAAACTCACGCCAGGCGTGTGTGCGTGCGTGCCCAAGATCCCGAGGAGAATGGAGGAGAAGGGATTGCGGCGTGGCCATCCCCCCTGGGGGGTGATTTCTCGCTTTCTGTCTCTCTGTCTTTCTGGCAAGTGCACACACCCTATAGCAAAACCTCTCCAAAAAAAAAAAGAAAAGAAAGAAATGATGTGAATAAATGAAGATTTGCTTCTCAATGAGCTAATTTAACTGAAAGTTTATACAGTTGCTAAGATGCAGTACTTTCACGAACAGATCTAGCAACTTTCCCCTTCTTTGCTTCTTAAATAGGATACCAGGGGAAACAGACCAGCAGAATCAAGGAGTGCACAGTACACAAAGCCCACCCGTGAAGACGCCGGCTGGTGACAAAGAGAGCCCACGGCTTCCGTAGAAGCCCGGATCGGAACAGCAGTGAGTACTCATTTTCCTTTTTTGGAACATTGGCTCCTTGTCCTCACTCGCACCACTTCCGATCAGTGTTTCTCAGGAAAGTACCAGAAACCCAGTGTAAGCACTGGTGGTGATTTTTAACCAGTATTTGTGTGTTATTTAACGTGAACTTATGCCTACATCCAACCGAGTAGGGAAGACCGGACCCCATTGCATCCCCCGATTCTCATACTCCTAGGATTCCAGGTCTCGAACCCTCCTCTGCTCAGAGAGTGCATTCTCCAGCCCTGGCTCGTCCAGCTCCTGAGTTCCCGCTCCGATCTTATCTACCCCTCACGATTTTGCAGGAGTTCCACCGCCTGGAAATCGAGTTTCCACACCTTGACGTGGTCTCTAAGGCTCTAGCGGGGTCTCCAACCTAACGTTTCGACCTTCTGTTCTCCCGTGTCCCGGCCAAAGTAAACTCTGTGCCCAGCCCCACCTACCGTGTGCCGCCCCAGCCCGAGCCCCCTCCCATCCACGTGGGGTCGATCTCACAGGAGAGGTACCCACCTTCCCTTCAAAGTGAGCTTCCCGCGCTCAAATGCCACGGTGACACGGGGAGAAGACTCCCCAGAACAGAGGATCTCTCCTTACAGCGAGCAAGGCTGTAGAATGAGAGATGACCACGTAATTACCCCCGTCACCGCAACACGGCACCCCTGTTTCTTATTTCTTTATTTTTGGAGAGGTTTTTGCTACAGGGCGCGTGCGCTCGCTAGAAAGACAGAGAGAGACAGAGAGACAGAAAGCGAGAAATCACCCCCCAGGGGGGGATGGCCACGCCGCAATCCCTTCTCCTCCATTCTCCTCTTGGGATCTTGGGCATGCATGCACACGCGCCCGGCGTGAGTTTAAGCCACTGGGTCCGGGACTTGAACCGCAGTCAACTACATGGGAGTCCAGCGACATAGCCATTTCGCTAACTGCTGGTTACCCTCCCTGTTTCTTTCTAGAGGCTTTTAACAAGTTCCCAAAATACACTTTTTCTTTCAATATGTGTCAGTATGCTGAACACTAAAGATGACTTTTCAAAAAGATTCCCCAATGGAAAATACAGCATGAGATGCTAAAAATACAACCGAAATACAAGGAAGCCTTGACACCTGGGTTTTCTCTAACCAAGCCCCAGATACACATGTTAGGAGGACACAGGAAATTCGCGTCGGAAACAGCCTTGGTGGTTAGTCACTGCACAAAGCCAGGCAGTTCCGCGAGCCCGGTGAACGGGGCTGTGACCCCGCGCTGTGTGGCCGGGAACAATAACGCCGTATCTGCACAATTCCTGGCAGGACGGGATGACTCCCCCTTCCCACTGCCCCTGGGTAGGAGAAGCAGGTTGGCAGCCCGGCGTCAGTCCACTGACGGGCTGATCTCTGCGGATGAGCGCGTCATGGCTCCAGTCGTGGCTCCGGCAGGGCTGGGTCCTTCCACGTCGCTTACTACACCCTCCCAGCGGGACTCTCAGGTGCCTTTCCTTCTTTGATTACCTCCTACCAAAACCAGGCCTCAATAAAAGTGCTCCAGAGGGGCCAGCGGGTGGTGTGGCAGTTAAGGGGCTGGATTCCCACATGGCTGACTCCTGTTCAAGCCCCGGGCCTGGTAGTTTGCTTTTTCACTGTCTCTCTTCTTCTCTACCCCTTTCTGGTCAAACTAAATAATAATAAAAAATAAAATTAAATAATTCTTTAAAACACGTTCCACTGAAGTAGTTCTTTAAATGCAATTCTAAGGCATTAGAAAAATTTAAGAAAATTCAACCCCCCAGATTCCTTGAGTTTCCTGAAGAGGGCAGGCTTGCCGGCAGTCACAGAAAAGCGATGCTTTCACGTTCCATGCCGCGTGGATGACATGCAGGGGGCGGTGCTCTCTGCCCCAAATCCAGCCATGTCCTTTCACCCCCACAGGGTGGCACAGATCCCTTCAAATGCAAAGGAAGACTCCGTTTATGGATTCCCCTGTGTCAAGGTGGCTCGTTGTGCAGGGCTTCTTACAGCTGGACAGGACTGCTTTAATAACAGGCATCCCTGCTCGGTGGGTGAGTGCCACAGAGCTGGTGAGCCGGAGAAGCAGCCCAGGCCTCAACACCCGCAGCAAGGTGAGACCTCGGTGACCGTCAGTCACACATGGAGGGAGGCATTGCTCTGGGAGCCCTCTAAAAGTTCCAGTGAACACTTACTCGAGGCATTCTTTTCTTTTTTTTTGGAGAGGTTTTTGGTACAGGGCACATGCGCTCGCCAGACAGACAGAGAGAGACTGAGAGACAGAAAGTGAGAAATCAACTCCCAGGGAGGATGGCCACGCCACAGTCCCTTCTCCTCCATTCTCCTCTCGGGATCTTGGGCACGCATGCACACGCGCCCAGCGTGAGTTTAAGCCACCGGGTTTGGGACTCAAACCGCGGTCTACTACAGCGGAGTCCAGAGACACAGCCATTATGCTAACTGCTGGTCCCTACTCGAGGCATTCTGATGTACTAAGTATGGGAGGGTCTGGACATTGTATTTTATAAAAAACCCTAAGTAAGTTTAAGGACAGCCAGGATTAAGAACTACTGAGCCAGACGACACTTCTCCAAGTTCTTTCCCTTAGTGGATACACGAACCACCTCCTAACTAAACTCTTAGACAAGCCCTACCCCTCCCGACCTCCAGCCAACCTACCCTGGTCCAGAGGGTCATTGAGCCCTTAGACTGGTGTTTATAAAATGTAGATTTCATGACATCACAGCCCTGCTTAGAATTCCACAGTGACTCTCCACCACCTTCTAGATTCAGTTCACACTACTCGGCAGGACCACAGCCTGCAGCATTGGGGCTCTGCCGACCCACTGGGCTGTTGGAAACCTCCAGATGCCACGGTGGCCGCAGTCTCACCGGACTAATGCCACAGCCTAGGTGCACCATGCCCTCAGCCCTCGAGCCCAGCTCTCTCCTGTCTCGGGCTAATTCCCCACCTTCAGTCCACCACGTCTGCTTCTGCATTCACTAGTCCACCTGGAAAAGCTGCTTTCTTTAATTGCCAGGGAGTGTGGATGCTTGCCAGAGAGAGCGAAAGAGAGATAAGGAGAGAGAGTGACAGAAAGAAAGAGGGCGAGCTGCTCCCCCCAGGGGGTGTGGTCATGCTGCAAGCCTTTTTTCCTCCATTCCTCCAATCCAGGACTTGCGGCATACACACACGTGCCGCGAATGTTTTCCTCTCTTCTTTTAATTGCCGGAGAGTACACTGGCTCAGAGAGACAGAGAGGGCGGCAGAGAGAGAGAAAGCACTCCCCCAGGTCAGGCTGCAGTCCTCCACTTTCCCACCTTGTTGGGATTTGGGGCACGCACGCACACACACACACACACACACACACACACACACCCACACACCCGTGCCCCCCTT
>NW_006160139.1:151002-160497 GCF_000334495.1 Tupaia belangeri chinensis | reverse complement strand
TATCCACTAGGCCCAGCCACGGCAGAGCAAGTGGGAGCACAGTGGCTGAGGCCGCAGGGGCCAGGGTCCGCAAGGTGGGTGCTCTGGCTCTAGCTAACTGGGAGGCCGGGGCAGGATCAAAACTCTCTCCTCTCTCTCCTTCCAGCACACTCTTCTCTCATAAAAATAAGTGCAACAAATGTTAAACATGCACAACTGCCAAGAACTAGTTAGGAGGGATCCACGTAAACTGCATTCCTAACAGGGCTGAGCCCACAGCAGAAGGCATAGACTAGTATTTATTAAACTCTAATGTTACCTCATCACAGTAAAAACCCTGAGCAGCAACTAGCAGCATTCCTCCCTTCACGTGTCAAAAACTACTCCAAACATCTGCTCCAAGTATTGAAAAAAATGCAGGAAGCTCTGGGCGGTCAGCCGCTGACTCGGTTTCTTAGGCCCTGTGGCTGGACAGCAGGGGACCAAGTCCACCTGCTCGGTACCCAAGCAGGACACACAGAGGCCAGGTGACACTCCTCTCTTCACTTAGGAACAGCAGGGGCTGGAGTTCCGGGAGCCACGCGGCAAGGCACTCCCCAGTTAAATACGGGCGTGAAGGTCCCCTCTCCTCCCCTTAGGAGCGAGCAGCTTCCCAAGGCCCATGGATTCCCTGTGCTACCAATGCTCCGAACTAGAGGACAGCCCTGTGTCTCCCACCTGGAACCAGGAGCATCGCCCAACCCCTGGTGGCAGCCCGGGCGCTCACTCGGCTGAGTCTTCCTCTCTGACCCGCGCAGCTTCGCCGGCCTCCTCCCCCTCTCCCGGCTTCATTTTGTCCTTCTTCCACAATACTTATTTATGCTTTCTCCCTCCCACTTCTGTAAGTTCCACAAGGTGAGTTTCTCTGTCCATCACTCTCCGACTGATCCCAAGCACTTATGGCTGTGTGTGACACATGGCAGTGGCTCTATAACTATTAGAGAAATTAACCACAATAAGACTTTTGTTCTAATGAAATGGTTGTCTTAATTTTTCGAAGACCCACGATAAGAAGCCTATGTTACATCATAACCTGGCATACACGTATGTGTGCATACAGAGAATAGTACGCATTTGGCTACCTATTCAGTAGCCTTAAGAAAGTGATCTTGGGACCACCAGAACGTGTAATGGCTATGTCGCTGGACTCTCATGTAGTTGACTGTGGTTCAAGTCCTGGACCTGGTGGCTTAAAACTCAGGCCAGGCGCGTGTGCATGCGTGCCCAAGATCCCGAGAGGAGAATGGAGAAGGGATAGCGGTGTGGCCATACCCCCCGGGGGGTGATTTCTCACTTTCTGTCTCTCTGTCTCTCTCTGTCTGTCGGGCGAGCGCACGCGCCCTATAGCAAAAACACCTCTCAAACAAAGACAAAAACAAAAACACAAAAACGCTTGCTGGGCGCGTGTGCATGCAAGTATGCCCCAAATCCTGAGAGAATGTAGGAGAAGAGATGCGGCTTGCCACGCCCTCTTGGGGATGCCTTCTTACCCCCCCTCCCCACCCCCCAGCCGCCCTGCTGTGTCTCTGGCAAGTGCGTCCTGGAGCAAAAATTAAACCAAAACAAAAACCACTGGATCACTAGAAACTGCTTCAGGAGAACCCCACTTTGGTCAATCTGTGGAAGCTTTTGTGGGAATTTCAGGGTGACTTTTTATCAGATCTGTTTCTTGGTCTGTCCCATGAAGCCCACGGGCTTGTTCCAGAGAACACAAGATCAAAATGTTTGCTTCTGAGTCTGTAGCTCTCAAACTGAGTGTACCTTCAGAGGAAGGAGACACCTCAGCGCACAGAACTGACTCTCAGGGGCTCCTCCACCTTCCGTGCTGTTGGCCTCGGCGTTCCCCGGCTTCGCAGCGGGCTGAGCTGGAGCCGCGGCACCCAGACCTTCCCACCTTTCCTCCCTATGAAGGGGAGCTGCCCACGTGCAGGAGACAGGCGTGAGGCTCAGAGCTCCCCAGCCCTCCTCCCCACGCTGGGGCATCCCCTACCTACTTCAAGTGTCCTCACACTGTTGTCAATACATATTTATGCATCTATTTATGCGGAGTGACTTATTTGTAGATATTTATCTAGTGATTTGGGGGCCACCAGGTCTGAGCCTTGAACCATGGTTGGCCATGTGGGAGTCCAGCACTCAACCACTATGCCACCTACCAGCCCAGGAGCCCTCGCTTTTAAACGACTGGACTCTTTCAGTGCTAGTAAGAAATGAAAGTGTGGGAATTTGGTTTTTTAAATAGTTTATTTCTTTCTATCTTCTGCTTGCAGTTTGCAGACAGATACGTTGCTTTCTAGTAAAGACCAATCCTAGAAATAATATAAAGGGGAAAGAAGGACGCGTGTCCCCTGTGACGTGATGACAACTTAATAAATAGTTTTGCTGCGAAAGAAGGAAGCCTGGGGACATGCCCTGCCTGCCTGCACAGGGTTACGCCAGAGGAGTGGCTGTTCCATGGAGACGTCACACTCACTGAGAGCTCCTCTGAGGGTCACCTAGGACAAGGGTCTGCAAAGCATCGTCTTCAACACGCAGGCCCTGCGCCGGCACAGCCAACAGCTCTGTCCTAGCCTGAGCCCACGAGGGGCAGGACTCGACCAGGCTCGCCTCGGGTCGACCCAGTCACTCCAGGAACAGAAAAGACCCCAAGGAACCAAAAGTTGGCACTTGCTACTCAGAACAAAGAGGTCAGAGTGGAATGAAAGTAAACCACTAACGAAATGCACTATGCATCACCACATCTTTGTATTTCATTTTAATATGGGGAGACGTAAAAAGAAACCTTTGGTACGCACACACACGCGTGCACGCACACATACATGTTCACGCACACATGCATATTCATGCACACACACTTGTTCATGCACACACATGCACACACACCTATCTATCTACATGGACGCACATATAAACACGCACACATATGCTTCTAGTATTTAATGTAAAAAATATTCATACATTTCAAACCATGCACAAAGAAAAGTGACTTGGAATAGCTTTTAAAAAAATACTAAAAAAGGGGAACCAGCAGTTGGTGTAGTGGCTATGTTGCTGGACTCCCATGTTGACTGCGGTTCAAGTCCCGGACCCGGTGGCGTGGGTGGCTTAAACTCACACTGGGCGCATGTGCATGCGTTCCCAAGATCCCGAGAGTTGAAAGGAGACGGGACTGCGGTGTGGCCATACCCCCTAGGGGGTGATTTCTCTCTTTCTGTCTCTCTGTCTCTCTCCGTCTTTCTGGCGAGTGCACGTGCCCTATAGCAAAAAACCTCTCCAAAAAAAGAAAAAGAAAAAAAATACTAAAAAATTAAACTATGTAAATAACATATATTTAAAAGCCCTTATTTATTTGTTCCTTTTTGTTTTTAACGAAGCAGATCTCTTAAGATTATATCATCAATTTCTTCTTTTATTTATCCAAGGCAAAATACTGGGTCACGAACCCGGAGTCCCCGCACCTCCTTTATGAAGGGCTGGCACGCTCGCCCCATACCTGCATGTTACCGAGAGCACCGGCAATCCTCGGAGCCCGCTGCCTCATCTTTGCCTCTGCCCTGATTTCGATAGTGCCATAGCAGAGGAAAGTGAAATGGTGTATAAATGATAGAGCTACAAAAACCGAAAAGTGGGAATAAGTAAGAAATTCTAGAACAAGAAACCTACACAAACCTGCTTGTCCATATTTTAGCATATTCGGGCCAAGAAATTCAAGTAACAAACAAATATCAGGCTGCTTTTCCAGAGACCAGTGGAAAGACAAACATGGCAGATACGGGCTACGGGAAGCGGCCACCTCCAGGCGTTCTGAAGGCTAACTGCAAACAGGAAACAGCGTTCAACGTGGCTTTCTCAGCTGCGTGCCCACGAGTATAAGAAAAAAAGGAGTTATTGTCGCCTACGAGTTATTTTCATCGGGATTATTTGAGACACCCAGCCCCCCAATACACACAATCTAATGGTCATAATTTGACTCAGATACATCCATACGGGCGCCTACAAACACATTCAGACCCTCGTTTCGTTGGTATTCTCTTTTTATTTTTTGCTTGAGTATATTTTGCTCATCAAAGAGAGATGGGGAGACAGTGAGAGAGGAAAGGGGACGGTCACTCCACAAGCTCTCCTCCTTCCTCTCTCCCTCCTTGCAGGGTTTTGGGTGCACACACACAGGCACCCGGTGTCTCTCCAGCCTCTGGGACTGGTTCTCGAACCTCACTGCCAGCCATGTGAGATCGGGCTGCTTTAACGACCAGGCCAGAGCTGGCCCACGCTCTCCCTTTTGTTACACAGGCTGAAGGGGCCCCAGGTCCCGCTGAGCTCACACATGGCCTTGGAGGAGGCACTGCCCTCCTTCAGCCCTGTTGCCGGCACCCCTCAGCTGGGAAGAAGCACTGTTTCCCCAGCTTCCTTCGCCAAGTTCGGCCACTTCCCACCCGATGCCTTTTACCGACACACAGCACCGACACCAAAAGCCCTTTTCTGTGCTAGAGTCTGAAAGAGGGAGCTGCCTGGAGGCTGGGTCTCTTATCCGCTAGTGTGCTTTCTCCGGGTTCAGGAGGTAAAGTGGGTGCAGGATTCGGCATCTCCCCTCTATTTCTGTCACACGAGTGTGACAAAGGGCACGGCGTGGCTGTGACAAGTTCAGCCAGACAACGGACCACATCTCTCCTCCACCTCCGACGTGCCGTCTCCTCCCCCATGGCTTCCCAAGGTCTGTGCCTGGAAAATGCTACGCCCTCTGGGTGTGGAGAGCTTTGTCCCTCAGACATCCTCTGCAGTTCCTGCAGGAGAAGGAAGGCGCCTTTCTGACCAGCCGCAGGAAGTGACTTCTAGCCCTCTCCACGGGACACTCCCAGGTGGGGCGGGAGAGAACAAAACGTGGACAGGAAGTGTCAAGGCATCTGAGGACTCAAGCAGCTTTTGATTTTTCCCTAGGCGGGGGAGCAGGTGGGCACGCAGAGGACCCCAAGCACATGTAAATGGGAAGCGTGCCCTTTATTCTAGGAAGCTGTGTCTAGGAGTGGGTCAAACACAGGATGAATGGCCGAGACAGGCTGGCTTCTGCCGTGTTTTGGCTCCATCTTTAACAAGGTAGAATAGTTTGCCTTTTGGAAGCCCAGGGCTTTATTTACCAATAGGAAGGAATTTTCGAGATGCCATTTGAATATTTTCAGTGACAGCTGGGAGACGAGGTCCCCTTAGAAATAGTATTATAAAGGAATTTCACCAAAGAAAGCATTACTCATGACAGTCAAGAGAGGCTAGACTTGCAGAAAATGCTACCCTGGAATACTTCCCCAATGGGAAGGGTGGGTCACGTCTCCATTCGCCAGGTCCCAAGACAGGAGACACAAAAACACCCAATCTGCTATTTGTGGACCCAACATGAAAGGTCTCTACATGGGATCACAGCCCCCGGGAAACTTCAGAGTCACTACAGGACTCTGTGTGGGCCGACTGGAAGGGTCCTGGCTGCTGCTTAGAGAATCACGTAGGCTAGCATATAGGGATTTCTTTGTGCCCACCAGTAATCGGGGTGGCCAGGAAGAAGAATCTGCTGGTGGGCGGGAGGGGACAACATGAGACCAGGTAGATCTAACTAACGGCTCCCAGCAGGACTCCCATGCCCTATCACTGAGCATGATAATCCTTAGTAGTAACACAAGGTCCCACTGGAGCCAAAGTGTAGACAGACAGGTGGAGCCCTTCCCAGCTGGGACTCTTACCCATGTACATGAACTAGACCCCGATCTTAAGGTGGAAAGAAACACCACGGGCTGCATGCACGTCAATGCAGTAACATGTTCTGATAAAGCACATTTTACGGTACAGTATTGTGTGTTCCTTATGAGAGAAACACAGCTCAAATCTCTGCAATCCTCCACATGCAAAGGCTGGAGTCAGAATCATGCGTGCCCTTTCCTCTAATTTTGCAGCCATGGAAAAAAACACAGGACAGAACTCTGCGGGGCAGAATGCATATTTACACGCTACTGTTGGGTCTTAGTTCACCTTGACCACCTTAGGAAGGAAAGTTTTTTATGTCCTCCAAGTTGTACAGGTAACTCCTCTGCCTTATAGCCTAACAACCTCATGGCAGATGTTCTAGGGTAGATTCTGGCAGAGACAGGCATTACGAGAAAGTCTAAGCTGCAACTAAGCAGGTAAATGGAAGGCCTTCTCTTTCTAGCACCAGATCCCAGCTCACGTCATGCTAATCACTGAAAGTGAAAACCACCTTCCTCCCCAATCTGCTTTATAATCCCGAGGGCAGGCTTGTCTGGATGCCAGTCACTCCACGGGGCTAGGCTTTGCTCTGATGTGCTAAACACTGAGAACTCGGTCCTTCAAGATTTGGCAAAGTGTAGGGGAGGAAGGGGAAACATCTGAAGTTATTTTTACTTGTGCAGGTCTTTGGGCTGTACAGGGTGAATGGTGGGGGGATCAAGTATTGTCTGGAGCCCTTCAGGGTCTTTTTTTTTTTTTTTTGCATGGCCTCATTTCCGTCTTCCTGTTGCTAGGAAGGAGGGGGAAGCATGGGAAGCTGTGTTTACAATACGGGACCATCCTGTCCAGCACAAGGCTCTCTTCAAAAGAGCCCCATTCCCTTCGCCCTTCCGACTCACTGTACTTTAGCTGGCCCCATCCTTCGGCACCAAATTACCCTTCCGCAAGTATTTTCAAACTGCGTATTTACCCGCCTGAGGCATAAAAATACCACTCGCACTTAAACATTGCATCATGGCTTAAAATCCCCACGGGACACTAAGGAAACCCAAGTACTTCATTCACATTTGAAACCACCTCTGGTAATCCCACCAAGCCCTGCTTGGAAGGCACCTCCCTGGGGCCTCCATATCCCCCGGTCAGTGCCATACGAGTTCTACGAAGGGAGTTAAGCGGCATGTCCATTTCAAATCTCGCTTCGCAGTAATAACGTGCTTAATCATAACACATCTTTCTATCCATCTGGCCTATCAGTCCAGAGGCAAACACCTCTCCTAATGTAAAAATGCTCTCACACTTGGCTTGCTCTTTGCTCTTTGAACAATGACACCAAATAAACACAGGCTTTTAGGCTGAAGGGCAAGCAGCCCTCACCTTTGCCCGGGAACCACAAACCCCCCTCAGATTGGTCCAGTGCATTCAGTCCTGAAACAGCCTTCCACTGGCGACCGCGTGGCTCCACTGCTTCCTCTGTCCGCTGGGAGGCGCGACTGGCATTTCTCCTACGGTTCGGCATCGGAATCACCTCCCTGGTCCACTCTAGTTGCAGGCTACGTATCCAATTCTGCGGAGTTGAGAAAGCAAGCCAGTCTTTCTTGAGTTTCCAGCCTGTTCGGTATATGGTGTCACTGAGCGAGGATTAAAATAAAGCTAGTTTGTGTTAAAGCCGAGTTTTATACACGGCCGCGGAAGTGAGTCTGTGTGCTTCATCTGATACTGAACGGAAGTGCTGCCGAGAAAGGCAGGGTTCAAGCTTGGCCATGACGTGAACCAGGCAGGCCACAGTAAAAAAAAACAATACAATCGCCAATTTCTCACAGTGTTTCCAAAGAACTTCTGAAGGTTCATCTGCTAGCCGTTCTGCATGTGTTCCCAGGATTCCCTTCGGAAAGGAGGAAGGCAGGCTGGCCATCTGTCGCAGGCTGCGGCGAGGCTGGCGCTGGGCACCTAAACTCCGCACACTCTGGTCTGCAAATCCTCTCTGGAGGACAGGCCCACAGCCCAGATGGACAGAGCTGAGCTGCAGGCCTCTCCAGTGGCTGATAGATTTACATTCAGGGCCGTGCAGTCTGCTGGGCTATTATTTTCACTCATCCTTCCAGCAAACAGAATTTTGGAGGGAAAAAAACTGTAATTTGAGACTCAGCATCTGTCTTCCCAGGAGCTGCGACTTCAGCCCTACCCGATGTACCACACACGCCCCCCTCAGGAACCGCTTCCTAACTGACAGCGCAGGCCAGGCTCCCTGTCCTGCTTCCAAAACCACTTCACCGTGACCCTGCGGACGCAGGCCACTGCTAACCCCTCAAACAGGGCTGGGACTAGAAGAGGGCAGGCAGGACCTTCTTCAGCTCTACGGCGCAGACTAATGGTTCCAGGCAGGGGTTCCCGCCACCATGAGCCAGGTGTCCACCCAACGTCACTTAAGCAATTCTCCGGTATTAGCTCCCTGGACCCTCACGACCACCCCACGTGGGGACAGTCTGGTCCCACGCTGCACATGGAGAAGGAACAGCGAGGTGAGGTCTCATCACCCCCAGATTCGCGGCGCTGAAGCTGCAGACCCCCCAACTACGACCCAGCAGCCCGGCGCTGTGCGCTCTCAGGGCCCTGGTTCCGGAGGACGCGCAGACGCTGGCTTACACGTGCCTCCGGGCTGCTGCGCCCAGGCCGGATGCGCCTCGCTGCAGAGTGCAAGGCTGGGTCCACGGTGCCAGAGGTGGGGACAGGGCACACGGCCGGGGAGGGACCCCGGAGGCTGCCGCCCAGGCCGGGGAAAAGTCGGGCGTTGGCGGTCTAGCGTTCCCCGACCGGGACTCGCCCCGCGGGCTCCGAGGGCCAGGGCGTGGGCTGCTCCTGACCCCTAGGGGCTGGAGGCCATGGCCAGCACCGGAGCGCAACCGCTGCCCTCCTGGCGGGAGCCCCGCTGCGCCAGCTAGGGCTGCTAAGACCTCCACAGCTGCACGGGGACGGCCACCCGGCCAGGTCTGGACGCTTCCCGGCGCTGAGACACTGGACAAAACGATTTGCCATTACAGCCATTTCTCGGTGTAGTGTTTCTTTCTTTCTTTCTTTTCTTTCTTTTTCTTTTTTTAAATTCCCAAGTGCCAGGAGAGTCTAAAACGTCTCCAAATACCATATTCTCAAGAGTTAACGCTGATTTTGGATTAGTATGGTTAAAGACGGCAAGCGCCCAGTCCGGATGGTCCTCCAAATAAAGACAACCAAAACGG
This sequence comes from Tupaia belangeri chinensis, assembly GCF_000334495.1. Classification (NCBI taxonomy): domain Eukaryota; kingdom Metazoa; phylum Chordata; class Mammalia; order Scandentia; family Tupaiidae; genus Tupaia; species Tupaia belangeri. The sequence continues at coordinate 151,519 of NW_006160139.1, read as the reverse complement.
TGGCGACTACGTGACCCCAAGCCCCGGGGGGTGCCGAGCCGGAGGAGCTGCACCGCCGCCTGCCGGTCCTGCGCCCCCACCCCGCGCCACCGCCCCAGCCCAGCGCCCCCGCTGGCGCCCCGAGCCCCAAGCCCCAGCCTGGTCGGAGGGACCCAGGGCCGCCCGACCGCGGTCCCTAGGCAAGGAGTGGCCAAACGGCCGTGATCCGAAATTCCAACCTCCCTCGCAAACTCTGGCCCGGTGTGCTCACACTCCGCCTCCCAAAGGGCGTCTCAAAAGCCCAGAGCCACAGGCACGACTTGACAAGGCGGAGTGACACGTCCCCGCGACCAGCGTCCGGGCGGCCCGACGGCGAGGCGCGCTCTACTTACGCGTTAGGATCATGGTGTCCGGCTTTTCTCTGCACATCCAGCCCAGCGCAGGGCGGCCGGCGCGCGCAGGGAGGTCGAGGCAGCCCGAGGCCGCGGGGCTCCGGCGACCCGACCCACGGCGGGAGGCGGCGGCCGCGCCCCGGCAG
>NW_006160139.1:148986-150673 GCF_000334495.1 Tupaia belangeri chinensis | reverse complement strand
CCCCCACTCCCCGCTCCCCCACGCCTGGCCTCCACGTCTGCAACGCCAAGCGCCTAAAAGTCGCCAACTCTTGGCCTCCGGAGCAAACGCAAAGGCCACGAGGCTGTCTCTTGGAGGGGATGTCCCGCCTGGACGGCGGGACGTTGTGCATTTTCCCTCCGTCCTTTTCTTAGAGGGTTTGCGCACTGTTTGCCTCTTTCATTCTGCCTTTCTTCCTGTCGGGAACCATACAAATTTGTGGGAGGGAAAGGAAGCTGAGAGCTAGGGATGGCCCAGTGTTTGCAGATCCGTGAAGTGGAGAAAGCGAGTACTTGGGCTCCGCACTCCTATCGCCAAAGCCCTCCGCGGTGAAGGGGGTTAGATAATGCACACTTTTAGAGGGATCTGCTTGGGCTTGGGCTTGGGCTTGGCACGTGCCGAGCGTCCTCTACTGCTGCACGGTGTTTCCAACTCTGGCCTTTGGGCCTCAGTTCAAACGCGGCTTCTGGAATTGGGAACGCGACCCAGCCTGCGGAATTGTCACCCTTGTTGCTGAGAGTCTGCATTTTTACGGGCGCTCTGGTGATTCTGGCTGTACTGTCCATTGGTCGCACTGAATTCAAAGCCTTATGTTTAAAGATCCTAATCGAATACAGTGACTATTTTTAAATAATTTAGATACTAGGGATTTCATGAAAATTCATTTTGAAGTTAATCAATGCTCTCTGTCTTATGTCTGGGCCAGGAAAACTACTGACTTAAACGGATTTATTCAGCAAAAAGAACATTTACTGTCTGCCAAACAGGATCTAGACTGGGGGGATACATCCGGGTGCAAACAGAAAAATACCCCTTCCATCTGGAGATACACCCCCCCACCCCCCGAGTGTGGCCACACTGCCATCCCCTCGCCATCTCTCATCCTTAGAGTTGGGTGGGTGTGTGAGCTGCCTGGTACAGTTCTCCAGCCTCCAGGTGGGACTTGCAGTTAGCCACTTGGGATCTGGGCCCTAGTTGAAGATAACATTGATTTCATAGCTGTGTCTCAGCCTACATGCACAAGGCTGCCCCACCCCCCATATTTCCAATCAAATAAAAATGGCTCCCTGATTTCCCTAAACTGGAATTCAGCGCTGAATGGCATGAGGTTCTTCCATGCAACAGATATTTCCAGAGCATTACTGGTTACAGCTGCTGGGAGCACGGGTGAGTGAGGGCAGCCCGCATGGCCCGGCCTGTTCAAAGTCCACGGTCTGGTGATGGTGGCAATCGGTGTGCTTAAAAAGAAGTGTTTGCAGGGCCGAGGAAGGGGGGCTGACTCGGCCCAGGAAGAGTCCCACACAAGTGGGAGCCGGAACTGTCAAATGCCCACAGGTGCCAGCAAGGGAGAGCGAGTAGAGAGACTCCAGGAAAGTCAGAGCAAGGGCTTCCTACTCCCAGAGGACTACGTTAAGGATTTAAATGCTGATACAGTAAGAAGCAAGCCTTCCATGATCAGGTTTGCATTTTGAAAAGATCTCTCAAGGCTGCTGTGCAAACTTCAAAAATAGGGGGACCAGCAGATGGTGTAATGGTTACATCATTGGGCTCCCACATAGTCAAGCATGGTTCAAGCCCTGGACCTGGCAGCTTAAAACTCATGCTGGCTGCATGTGCACGCATGCCCAAAATCCCAAGAGGAGACTGGAAGAGAAGAGATTGCAGTGTG
>NW_006160139.1:129280-148863 GCF_000334495.1 Tupaia belangeri chinensis | reverse complement strand
ATGGGACCAGCAGATGGTGTAGTGGTTATGTCACTGGACTCCCACATGGTCAACTGTGGTTTGAGTCCTGAACCCAGTGGCTTCACACTGGGTGCATATGCGTGCATGCCCACGATCCCAAGAGGAGGATGGACAAGGGATTGCACCCTGCCCATCCTCCCTGGGGAGTGACTTCTCACTCCCCCCCCTCTCTCCAGCAAGTGCATGTGCCCCATGGTGGACAAGGGATTGCACCCTGCCCATCCTCCCTGAGGAGTGACTTCTCACTCCCCCCCCCTCCAGCAAGTGCATATGCCCCATGGTGAAAAAAAAAAAATCAAAGCCTAAAAACACAGATATTCTATACATCATCCTCCAAAACACCAATTCTTGGAATGAGTCCCTTATGTTTGTTATTTCCTGGGCAAAATTGTATTTTTTTTTAGAGGTTTTGCCTTGGGACATGTGAGTTCTCTGGAGAGAGAGACAGAGACAGTGAGAGAGAAAAATGAGAAATCATCCCTCAGAGAAGTGGCCACGCTGCAATCCCTTCTCCAGGATCTTGGGCAGACACACATACATGCCTGGTGTGATTTTCAAGCCACCGAATCTGGGACTTGAACCATGTTTGACCATGTGAGAATCCAGTGGCGTAACTGCTACGCCATCTACTGGTTCCCAAAGCTATATTTCTATTTAATTAGTTCCTAGACGTCTGTACACCCCTGACATACCCATGCCCACTCAGCATCCATCTTTCCAGAATGAAACATGCTAAGCTTTTTGTCTCTTGTTCGAGCCCGACTCCTTTCTCTGTTCCTATCAGTGTTGCCTTCTGTAATTTCATTACTTCTCTCTGGAGGCTTGTGTTAAGTGGTTTCCTCATGCTCTAATAATGACCTGAGAGAGGTTTTTCTTGGTGACTGGTTTGCATCTGGCCTCCACTGACTCTTCCCTTCCTACCTGGTGTGTTAAGGCAGCCTGTGAGCAGGGCAAACCCGTTTCTACGGTTTTCCTGCGTTCTCCTGTTAGAAGCGGACACACTGCGTTAGGAAGGCTGCTGCCCTTACAGAACAGTGATGGACAGCAGGACTTGGAGAACAAGCCACTTTCCAGCTCTATGGTGAACACCTTGTTTGGCTTCTCGAAACATCACTTTCTTCATCGGAGAAAGAGGCTGCCCTGGTGCACAGCCCACGAGGTTTGCGTGAGGACCGAGTAGGTGACACCGGAGGAGCACCGAGCCAGCTCTCGGTCCTGCTAGCCACCTCGGTTATGTGCATTAGACAGGCCGCCCCCAGGACGCGGAGCTCCTATCTAAATAATCATCCAGGAGGAGATGAAAGCCACACTGAACGCTGGCGTTAACTCTGTCAGCCTAAGGGGTCTTGACAGCTGAGGGCAGGGAAGAGCGAAAGTCACCAAGTGCCAGGAGCAGTGGCCTGGGCTGGGGGAGGGGGTCCCCAGGCAGGCCCACCCTTCCTCTCCATTGGCCCTTCCAGGCGTCACCTGAGGTGAGGTGACCGCACTGAGGGGGACTCAGTGTGGGAACGCTGGGCGCCCAGAGGCCGGAGTTGGGCCCAGCGTCTTCTGAACCCCTTCAACGCAGCGGGATAAACCCTCACAGGTCACGCCAGGCTTCAGTCGGGGTCGTTGCTCGTGCTCAGTGGAGTCAGAGCCAGGGGGCTGGCTGTCCAAATCTTGGCCCCACGGCTTGAAAAACACGCCACAAACATGTGCACGTGTGCCTCAGGTCCCGACGGGACAATCTCCCTACGGCTTGAAAAACACGCCATGTACATGTACATGTGTGCCTCAAATCCCCACGGGGCAGTTTCCCCACGGCTTGAAAAACACGCCATGTACATGTACATGTGTGCCTCAAATCCCGACGAGGAAATTTCCCCACGGCTTGAAAAACACGCCATGTACACGTGCACGTGTGCTCCAGATCTCAACAGGGCAATCTCCCCATGGCTTGAGAAACACGCCATGTACATGTGTACCCCCGATCCCGACGGGGTGGAGAAATGGAGGAGACGGTGGTGTGACCAGGCCCACGTCCGTCTCTGGTGAGCACACACACTGGAACCCGTCCCGTCACTTGAGCTCAGAATCCAGCTCGGAGGCCGTGCTTAGGGGCGGCCACGCCCACCTCTCCTGGGTGTGCTCCCACCCAACGGTATTTCCAGGGAGAGGAGAGTCACACAGCTAACGCCTACGGCATGGCAGGAGGCCGAGGGACTGCCAGCAATGCTCTTCCCGCTTCCTGTTCTCTTTTAAAGATGTAAAATATCATTCATATTAGATATGATTGAGATTGTCCAAGGATCTATTACAGTGCATCGAAAGCCCTCAAGTTCCTACATGCACTCAGGCAGGTGATGCTGGTGAGTAGAGCAAGCCACAGAGGGTGGTGACCCTCGGGGAGCCCAGGACCTCTAAGAAAACAGCCGCCTCTGGGCTCCCTTGGCTGTTGGTGTGTTTTAACACAGCAACCCCCGTGCACTGCTTTAAAGAGCTTTAAAGAACCCTATCTCTATATTTTTACGTCAGATCTCATCATTTTCAGATGCTGACAACTAACTTAAAAAAACTCAAACTCATTCCAAGCGATTTCAACTTTGGCTTCATTTAGCCTGGAGGCAACTAGCTTAAAGCTTGCCCTAGTGACAGGAGCCAGCAATCTCTTTAGAACTTGTTTCTTTCCCTGAGGAACTAAGACTCCTCTGCACTTGGGAAATGTTGCAATGTAGTTTTTGTTCAATGGAGCATTGTGAAACTACTGGGGAAAATCATTATTTGTGAGGTTCAAGAGAGTTTTGACAAGGGACAGAAGATTCTGGAAATATTTTCTCGTGATATTCAACGAAAGGAAATAAACTAGAAATGGAATGGCTGTTCTTACAATATTCATTTATGTTCAAGCTTCAGTGAGTCCAGTGATCCCAGTCTGGATTCTCCCACTGCTGCCTACCCTACCTGGTATTGTGCCTTCTCACAATTTCAGATCCAAATGCTGGAGGCCTAGGCTTGGTTGTGTAAGAGAAAAAGAAGACAGGCTTAGGCAGCAAAAGAAGTGCATCCCCTTCTGGTTTTACCTGCACCGGATCCCTTATTCTGTTAGGCTTTTTTCCACCACAACTTTGGAACGATTCTAAGTTCGAAATGTTGGAAAGATGAATGTAGCCCCCCAGTGCTGTTGGTAATGCAATATTCCTGTGTAAACGTGATATAAATCTATGGGGGGGTGGGGGGCTGCTCTTGTCCTGTAGTGGTAACACCCTACTCTAGACAATCTAGATCCCACATGGGATTTGAACCCCTCGCCCTGACAGCCTGAAGTACGACAGGCCCAAGGGTTAGAGGAGGCGACTGCAGTGTGACCAGGCCCAAAAAGGCACCTCTCTTGTGTACACGCACATGCTCTGCCATGAATAAAGATCAGTCAGTCGGTCAGTTAGTCTACTGTTTGGGTACTCATTTAAACCCCAAATACGAATCAGCCTTGCCCTTCAGTGTTGTCCTTCGACAAACAGTAGCCCTCCGAGGGGCAGTGTGTTGGCTGGGACAAAAGCCAACATGGAGGGGACTTGGAAGGAACAGCTCTTACCTGAAAAGTATCAACAGGAAAGGTACGAGTCCTGCCACTGAGTTTTGAGTTTGTGGAGGGTTTGAACAAGCCGGATTACCAATCCCGAGCTGCCGAGTCGGTGGACATGGCTCCCCGAGATGTTCGCAGCAGTCACAGGAGAACTCCCTGTTCAGGGCTGTTTCACGTAAAGGCTCAGGTGGTGGCTCGGGGCGTCCCTGGCCCTTGCTGTGCCTATGGCAGAGGACGTGAGTCCAGAGCCATGGCTACCTCCCGTTCCACACCCCCAGCTCCCACTGTGTCTGTCTCTGCCAGTGACTGCCGGGCTTTCTCGTGGGACCCCTGACTGGGCACGCAATATTCCCGGCATGTTTTTCAAGTGACCGGGTCCAGAACTTGAACCGGTGCCACATGGGTTCTAGCCGCCTTAGCCAGCAGGCCATAGGCTGACCCCTTTTTTCTTAGTATTTAAATTTTATGATTATAAAATAACCATTGTAGAGTTTAGGAAATAGGGAAAAGCATAAAGAAACATAAGCCCTCATAATCGTACTGCCAGAGGTAACTGCCATCTAAAATCCCAGTCAGAGTGGAGGTCACGGTCTCTGTTTTCTTTTTAAATTTTATGATTATAAAATAACCATTGTAGAGTTTAGGAAATAGGGAAAAGCATAAAGAAACATAAGCCCTCATAATCGTACTGCCAGAGGTAACTGCCATCTAAAATCCCAGTCAGACAAAGTGGAGGTCACGGTCTATGTTTTCTTACCATGTTTTGACCCCAGCTTTTTGCCATGTGGCATGTGCTGGGGAGAAACAGAGAGGGAAAGTGAGAAATCATCCCTCGGGGGGTTGACCACGCTGCAGTCCCTTCTCCTCCATTCTCTTGGGATTTGGGGAACGCATGCACACATGCCAGGCATGATTTTCAAGCTACCTGGACTGGAACTCAAACCATGCTCAGGCATGTTGAGGTCCGGTGCCCTAACCACCATGCCACCTGTCGGCCCTGTCTCGTAGTACTATGTCGCCCATGATGTACCTGAGAAACAGGACTTACTGTAACGGCATCGGATTCCATCTTACGGACATTTGACTGTCAAACATTTTGTCGTTAACGCTTGTCATAGGCGCACTCAGTTAACCAAACTTAAACTTGTATACTTCCCCCATTTCTCCTTTCATGAACATTCTTGTACAATAATTTTTTAAATTTTTACTTCTTTTTTTTTTTTTCCAGGAGTAGGAGAAACAGAGAGTGAGAAACAGCACCCCAACAGGGACTTGATGCCACGGTTCGCCCTGGTCTTTTGCTGTCCAGATCATGAGCATGTTCCAGGCATACTGGGGCTGTCTCCGGGCTTTAGGGGGACCTCCTCACGTGGGGCTGCCCCACAGAGTACCATGATTTGCTTCTGTACCGCCTTCTGACCCGCACAATACATTTTAAAGAGCAAGAACGGTCATTTTCGGGACCAGCAGTTAGTGTAATGGCTTTGTCACTGGACTCCCATGTAGTTGACCGCAGTTCGAGTCCTGGACCCAGTGGCTTAAACTCACGCCAGGCGAGTGTGCGTGTGTGCCCAAGATCCAGAAAGAAGAATGGAGGAGAAGGGATTGCGGCGTGGTCATTCCCCCTGGAGGGTGATTTCTCGCTTTCTGTCTCTCTCTGTCTTTCTGGCAAGCACACGTACCCTATAGCAAAAACTTCTCCAAAAAGAAAAAGAAAAAAAAAAGAAAAGAAAAAAGAACGGTAATTTTCCTAGACAAATTCACTTACTTTGAATTAAGAGGTCGAAGGGTATTAGGACATTTACCGTGCAGTTCTAAGTTGTCACCCAGAAAGCCCGTACGATTCTGACGTTTCCACCAGTGATTGCATGTACTCATTTGTTGCCACATTATTGGCGCTGTTGTGATTTCAATTTCTACTGCTAATTGGATTACGCAATGCTGTCTTATGAAAGTTTCCATTTATTCGAATACCAAACTGGTTGAATTTTCTATGGTAATGAAGTAAAACACAGTATTTGCCTTTTAAACCGTTTCAAGTGTATAGTTCGTGAGTGAGTGCAGTTATGTTGTCGTACAACCCTCGCTGCTATCCACCTCCAGAACTCTCCATCACGCCACACCGAAGCTCGGTGTTCACTCCACGAGCACCCCGCATCCTCCCTCCCGGCCTCGGCGACCACTCTACTCACCGCCCCTAGGAATCTGACCGTCCCAGCTACCTCAGTGTGGAATCACACACGTGCACTTTTCTGTCTCGCTTCTACAGATGGAATATTTTCCCTTTTTAAGCATATTTATGTATTTCAAATTATTTATTTTTCCAAAGATTTTTTTGATGAAGCGTTTTGTGTTTTCTTACCGATTTACAAGTATTTTGGGGGATAATTATTTGTCATTTCTTATAAAAATAGTTTTCTAGTTTGTTATCTGCCTTTTGCTCTTGTTAATGTATATGACATTAAAAATTTAAGAAGCTTTAAACAAAATTCAAAGGTTTTACTTATTTGGTTTTTAAAAATTATTAACTAGTTTTGGGACCAGCAGTTAGTGTAATGGCTATGTCGCTGGACTCCCACGTAGTTGACCGCTGTTCGCGTCCCGGACCCGGTGCCTTAAACTCACGCCAGGCGCGTGTGCATACGTGCCCAAGAGGAGAATGGAGGAGAAGGGATTGCGGCGTGGCCATCCCCCCCTGGGGGGGGTGATTTCTCGCTTTCTGTCTCTCTGTCTCTCTCTGTCTGTCTGGCAAGCACACACATCCTATAGCAAAAACCTCTCCAAAAAAAAGAGATAGTTTTATCACCTGGTTTAAAAGAGCCATGCATGTGGTTGCTTCTAAACCAACTTTTAAGATCAATACTCACATGCCATTCTAAAGCATTTTGCAAATAAACTGTCTACCGTAATCATGACAATGTGAGTGGGCCGACTCATGAATTTCTTTCTACTAAGGAGATGTTTGGTGTTCATTTGAACTGTAATACGCTGCTCTTTCTTCATGATGGACTGGCCCTAAAATAAAGACACTGTGAGAAACGTTTGGCAATTGCCTGCACAGTAGTAAACAGCTCCCCTCTGAGCTGCTCGCCACCCAGAGCACCTTCGCCATTGTGCTGTTTCTGGAAACCTCTGCACGGCTCCTCCCGATCGATCATTAACTCAGCAGAAGGGAGCTGCGGGCTAACTTGGGCATGGCTTTCAGCATAACACACTCCCCGATGATCTCTTAGCAATTCGGTTGAACTGAGCTGTACTCTGGGGAGGGCAAGGCCACGCAGACTACACACTTTTTTGTTTTTTTTTGGAGAGATTTTCACTATAGGGCGCGTGCGCTCGCCAGACAGACAGAGAGAGACAGAGAGACAGAAAGCGAGAAATCACCCCCCAGGGGGGATGGTCACGCCGCAATCCCTTCTCCTCCATTCTCCTCTCGGGATCTTGGGCACGCACGCACACGCACCCGGCGTGAGTTTTTAAGCCACCGGGTCCGGGACACGAACCACGGTCGACTACGTGGGAGTCCAGCGACATAGCCGTTACGCTAACTGCTGGTTCCCGCGGACTACACACTTTTGAAAGCAGGTCTGAGGCTGACGTTTCAGGGTATATCAGTGGAGAAGAGACTAGCTCAGACCTCTCCCCACATACCCTGCTGCTGAACAAACAACTGTTTCCCCACTGATGGTTGTCAGCCTTTAGACGGGCTACCAAAGATACACATAAAAGGCAAAAACAAAAGTTTAGAAAAGCCCACTAAGTTACATAACAGTTCTCCAGATGTCTCATTGCCAACACAACTAAAAATCTAGCCATTTATCATTTATCTGGGATATATGAAAAAAAAATGATAGAGTTGGCCCTGTAGCCTAGTGGTTAAGGAAGTTGGATCCCACATGGCCAAGTATGGGGCGAATCCTGGCCCCGAAAGCTTGAAAAACAACCAGGCTTGTGTGCCCGAAATCCCAACAGGAGGGGGATGGAAAGCAAGGGTGGCAGTGTAACTATCCCCCACTGGGGTGCTTTCTTTCTCTGTCTTCTGTTCACCACCCTCTGACAATTATAAATAAATAGATAAATAAATGAAACAGTATGATATGGAAAGGTGAAAGCAAAAACACAGGAAAAGACATACCGGAAAAATAGCAAGACAAATGAAATTAGGATGGCACAGATAGTGAGGTCAAGGACATCATGCATGAGAGGCTGTGTCCCTGCCACACACGCCGGGCGCCGCTGTGCCTGCCTGCAGGACTACCTCGCCGGGAAGCTGGCCGGAGGGTCCCGGTGTGGCCAGGCCCTGTGGAAAATACCTTCCTTTCGCTTGTTAAAAAGAAAAGAAAGGAAATAAAAGTCTTTCATTCCGAAAGGGCTGTAAGTGATGAGGAGGGTTATGCATCGCATGACAGAGTTCATTTATCAGAGAAAACAGAACTATTCTGAACTCATGTGTCCTAATAAAATAACCTCAAAATTGATAAAACAAAATTTGGCAGAATTAGAGGGAGATAGTGACAAATATTGTTGGAGGAGTTCAAGAGATTTTTCTCAATTTTGGATAGATTAAGCAGACAAAATAAAGTCACATAGAAGAACTTTTTTTTTTAAGAGGGATTTTTGCAATAGGGTGCTTGCACTTGCTGATGCTAGAGAGACAGAAAGTGAGAAATCACCCCCCACGGGCCATAGTCACGCTGCAATCCCTTCTCCAATCTCCTCTCGGGATCTTGGGCACGCCCTCACGCACCTGTGCCCTGCGTGAGTTTCAAGCTGCCAGTCTGGGACTTGAACAGCAGTAGGCTGTTCCATTATTCCATGTGCTGGCCCCGAGACCTTTAGTGGTCATGTGTGGATAGCTATGGATGCCGATAGCTATTAGGGCAGCAGGTGGTGTGGTGGTTACGATGCTGGACTCCCAGGTGGTTAGAACCCTGGGCCTGGTGGCTTGAACATCATATCAGGCTCATGTGTGCGTGCCCAAAATCCCAAGAGGAGATCAGAGGAGAGGGCACTGCAGCCATCCCCCCAGGGGTGACTTCTCACTTTCCCTCTCTCTCTGGCGAGCATGCGCACCCTGTGTCAAGAACCTAAAACAGCAGTACCTATCACGTCGAACGTACACGTTTGCAATGCTACAATTTTAAACCCAGACATAAGCAGAAGTACTGAGGATACGCTATGCCATAAGGCAGATCTCAACGAATTTTAAAAGGTGGTATGATGTCGACCCCTGTATTTCTTTTAAAACATGTCCACAAAATTGTTGGCAGTTTGTCATCAAAAGGTGGAGTCAATGTCCCCTCCCCTGAACCCAAGTGGTCCTTTATGACCTTCAGAACAGGCTATGGCACGAGGGAGGGCTTTACTTCCAAGATAGGTTAGAAAAGGTATGTAGCTTTGCGAGGTTCTCTTGGGATAACTGTTCTGGAGTCTCGGCTAAAACATGTGGACTCCCCGAGGCCCTGGTGTAGACAGGGCCGAGTGGAAAGGTCACGGACAGATGCCAAAGGAGCTCCAGCCGCTTCGGCCCGCAACGGCTTGGGTTTTCCCCATCCAGACACACATGAGTAGAGAGTCCTCTGAGAGACCCGAACCCCAGCTACCACCTGACTGCAGCTGCCCGGGAGCCGCGGTGGCGGGTAACTACATAGAAACTTCAGGGATGATCGGTAGCTGCCAACGCATTACCTCTGGGGATGCCTGTGCAGATGTTTCTGGGAGAGACTGACATTGGAGTCAGCAGGCTGGATAAGCCAGAACCACTGCCCCCGACATAGGCAGGCACTGTCCAGTCAGGAGAGGGCCCAGAGAGAGTGAGAAGGCAGAGGGAAGGTGAACGTCTCCCTTTGGGAGCCGAGACACCCATCTTCTCTTGACCTTGGACTTCAGAACTCCAGGTTCTTGGGCCTTAGGACTCCAAGACGTGTACTAGTCGGCCCCTAGGTTCTTGGGGCTGCGACTTGGACTGGCAGTTACACTGCTGGCTCGCTGGTTGGAGGGTTTGGAGTTGGACCAAGCCATGCCACCTGCTTCCCTGATTCTGCAGCTTGCAGATGGTATATTTGGAGCTTCTCAGCCTTCATACTCATGTGCTGTGATCAGTTACCTCTCATATCTCAGTATCTATGTGTCCTGCTGGTTCTGTTCCTCTGGAGAATCCTGACTAATACAGACTTGGCTGTTTGGTCAACTCTGGATCCGAGAACAAACTACCTGAGTCTGTTGATCGAAGCCACTGGTTTGCTATGCAGAATAGGTAACCAGAATAGCCACTTGCTTTGACCAAAATGCTCTATTTAGTTAGAATTTAATAACGACAATATACATGATAAGTACTTTTATTTATAATTTTAAAATCTATGAAATAATTCATGATTTGAGAAGAAATCATACTGAAAAGTTTAAAATACTAAAGAAAAGCAAAAGTTCTGCAGATTCAAACAAGTGAGGGGTAAGTCCAGAAATGATGAAATACATTAGCTTCATTGCTTTTATCAGCAAAGAAGAAAGATTAAAAATTAGTTAAAAACCCAGTTTAGAAAATGCACAAAAGAACAAATTGAAAGAAAACAAAGGAACAAATAATTAAAAGAACAGAAATTAATAATAGCCACGTGCAGTATCATGTATAAATATTTCAAATAACATCGAGCGAAATACCAAAATTAAAAAGAAAGTGCTTACATGATAAAAACAACTAATAAATATGGAGGGAATGATCGGGCTGTAATTTCCTCTAAATGAGACAGAGAGACTGCCTGGCAAAGACCACCTGGGTGGCTTAAACAGAGAGAGGACCTTGTAGTTGTTTAGTTGCGTGATGTGGCAATGGGGGTTATAACTTATCCTCATAACTTACTCGTTATGGGCTCTTGAAAAACACTGCAGTATTCATAGTTACATTTGTATTTCATTGCTATTTTGCTCATGTCTCCCCTCCCCCCCATGGTATATGCACTCCCTGGAGAGAGAGAGAGAGAACACATCCTCCGGGGAATGGTCACCCTGCAGTCTCTTCTCCTCCCATCCTTCTTTCTGGATTTTGGGCACGCATACACAGGTGCCTGGCATATTTTTCACGCCACCAGGTCAGGGACTCAGACCACTCCATTGGTGGGATCCCGCTGCCTTAATTAACCATGCCATGGACTGGTCCACTCACATCATAGAAAAACTCTTTATTTTGGAGACCAAGCCTGTAGAGCAGAGTTAAGGGAGCCAGATCCTACATGGCTGACTGCAGTTTGAATCCTGGCCCCGGAAGCTTGAAAAAGATGCTGGACCTGTGTGCATGATGCCCTGATGGGATGGGGGACTTGAGGGGAAGAATTGTGCTGAGACCATGTCCCACTCGGGGGATGCTTTCTTCTTCCTTTCTCTCTGTCTCTGTCTCTTTCTGATGAGCACGTGCATCCTCGGGTAAAACACAAACTAAGTCATAGGACGTTCCTGGTGAGTTTTGACTTGACTGGCGCTTGATACAGCGCTACTCCTAAATAATGCTTTGAAATGTGCATGCAATTTAGAAAGAACAAAGGAATGTTGATTAATGTTATAAATGTTAAAACGCTAGAGAATGACCATTCTAAATTTAGTGAAGATGAAGGCAAAATCTTCTATTGGCACCTTCCAAACAAAGCTGAACATGAACCGGTCAGCTCACAATGCATGCATTTTCTCTTTGTTTGCCTGGTGTGGTGTTTTGCATACCTGTATCTAGGAACCACATGTCAATTAAGAAAAAAACATTTTTCCTCATGAGGCTATCATAGAAGCCGGACATAACAGCTGCATCGTTTGGATTCCTCCTCAGAAGTGAGTTTCTGAACAGCACTGCTAGTCTCCCGGGAGAGTGAGGGAGCTAACCCAAAACGCTGACCTAAATAAATCTCAGCAGAAAACTGAAGAAGGACAAATGCAGCCAGCTTCCCTAAATTAGTATGTGTGGGTTTCTTCTTCCCCCTTTTCAAGACAATTGAATGCTTCTCTGTACTTAGAGCTGAGGGGCCCAAATCGGTCCATCCCAGTAGCTTTTATTCCTTCTATCACCAGGCACGAAGCTTCACTCCGGAAAAGAAAGTTCTTTCACTCCAGACTTTGCGGTGCACGCTGACCATGCTAATCAGCCTCGTTTGCAGCTCAGGAGGCAGGAGGCAGGAGCCCTTACCTGAAAGTTCAGCCTTTTACGGGGCAGGTCTGCTGCCTGAGGGTGCAGGTCTGAGGGAGCTCACGGCATGCTTTGTGGCTGAGAAAGCAGCTTAGTCCCAGGGCACATGCAAATTTGGTTTCTAGGCCACTCACAGCAGTCAAACAGCTAGGTAGTGTGTGTGTGTGTGTGTGCGTGTATGCGTGTGTGTGTGTGTGTTACACACATGGGGCATGCAGTCATGCTCGTGTCCTTTCCTAGGTACGTTGGAAGGGTTTTCAAATGTTCACATGTTCCAAAGACTTAACCCTGGGCTTTCAGTCTTGATGTCCTTTCTCACCCTCCCATGCATTTCCTTGACAGCAAACACCTACTTGTCCAATAACGGGCTGACTGGAAACCTCCCAGTGGAATAAAGATACAGAAGGACATTTCCAATTTTATTATCCTGCCACAGCTTAACTTGAGTGAACGTTCTTTTTATTTTATTTTATACATGCAATCACTGTATTTCATTGCAGCTTGTAAAATGAATTTTCCCAGCATGAATACTCAAGTGAACTTTTGAAGCGCCTCTATTTGTACTTCTTTTTTGTTCAAATTCTACCCCCAGAAACAAGCTTTTTCCCTAGCTTCTTGTTTATGTATGAATCCTATCCTTTTTTTATTTTTTAATTTCCCTGAGATTGCAAACAGCAATTTACTATCTCCATTACATTCTGAGCAGCAACGGTCTCATTTCCTGGTCGCAGAACTCGTCTGAAACTGTCTTTTCTTTCCGAGGGACCAAACTAACTGACCCTCTTTTCTCGCTCCCTAGCCCCTTATTGTTACGAAGTTCTGCTCACTGTCAGGTCATGAAAAGGTGGTATCCGACCTCTCTTTATCTACCCCTCACGCCAGTCTGCATAATCTGATCGGGGTTCTCTGTCCCGACTGTCTACACAGTCATCCTGAGCCAGCACGGACAGCAAGTGCATTTCTCAAGCTCTCCCTTATAGCTGGTGACGTGTCCTTGTATCTTCAGAAAGGCCCAGAGATCTACTGTACCTCGCCAGCCTTCCCACCGCTGGGAGCACCTCTCTGAGGACGGAATGGGATATAAGCAAACTTCGGTCCCCACTGACTCAGCCTGGAATAAGACAAGAGACTGTGAGACAAAAGGCTCCGCTAGCAGTTTCTGGGGTCATCAAACCTCTTGTTGGCTGTTGGTTAGCGGAGACATGCCTAAGTCAGTAACTCTCACAGTTCAAAACGGAGACTTCGCTCTGCTGGTAACCACATCGGTTTAAAGAGCTCTTCCCAGAGCTACGATAGGCATTTCCCGAGACCTGGCAGCTCTGGGCCAGCATCAAGTCGGCCCTTTGTCTCTGACAGGTGCTGTGCTGCAGGAAACACGGGCAGAGCACCTGAGTGTTTCTGTGGTGAGGGATGTGTGTGAAAGTGTGTGTGTGTGAAAGTGTGCGTGGGGTGTGTGTGAAAGTGGGATGTGTGTGAAAGTGTGTGGGATGGATGTGAAAGTGTGTGTGTGTGTGTGTGTGTGTGTGTGTGAGAGCGCGTGCGAATACATATTCCCCTAACTCTCTTAGGCAGTTTAAAAGAAACAGGAGAGTGGGACCAGCAGGTAGCGTAATGGGTATGTCGCTGGACTCCCATGTAGTCGACTGTGGTTTGAGTCCCGGACCTGGTGGCGTAAGCTCACGCCGGGTACGTGTGCATGCGTGCCCAAGATCCCGAGAGGAGAATGGGGAAGGGATTGCGGCGTGGCCATCCCCCCTGGGGGGTGATTTCTCGCTTTCTGTCTCTATGTCTCTGTCTGTCTGTCTGGCGAGCGCATGCGCCCTATCGCAAAAACCTCTTCAAAAAAAAAGAAGAAAGAAACAGGAACGATAGGCCTCTGGGCTGAATTTAGGGAGGATCTAGGACTTCTCACATGCCTAAGTCAGTAACTCTCACAGTTCAAAACGGAGACTTCGCTCTGCTGGTAACCACATCGGTTTAAAGAGCTCTTCCCAGAGCTACGATAGGCATTTCCCGAGACCTGGCAGCTCTGGGCCAGCATCAAGTCGGCCCTTTGTCTCTGACAGGTGCTGTGCTGCAGGAAACACGGGCAGAGCACCTGAGTGTTTCTGTGGTGAGGGATGTGTGTGAAAGTGTGTGTGTGTGAAAGTGTGCGTGGGGTGTGTGTGAAAGTGGGATGTGTGTGAAAGTGTGTGGGATGGATGTGAAAGTGTGTGTGTGTGTGTGTGTGTGTGTGTGTGAGAGCGCGTGCGAATACATATTCCCCTAACTCTCTTAGGCAGTTTAAAAGAAACAGGAGAGTGGGACCAGCAGGTAGCGTAATGGGTATGTCGCTGGACTCCCATGTAGTCGACTGTGGTTTGAGTCCCGGACCTGGAGGCGTAAACTCACGCCGGGTACGTGTGCATGCGTGCCCAAGATCCCGAGAGGAGAATGGGGAAGGGATTGCGGCGTGGCCATCCCCCCTGGGGGGTGATTTCTCGCTTTCTGTCTCTATGTCTCTGTCTGTCTGTCTGGCGAGCGCATGCGCCCTATCGCAAAAACCTCTTCAAAAAAAAAGAAGAAAGAAACAGGAACGATAGGCCTCTGGGCTGAATTTAGGGAGGATCTAGGACTTCTCACAGGGTATTATTTTTAACAACTTTTTTTTTTTTAATTTAACAAAAGCTTTAATGGGTGTTTTCTTCTCAAATTCATCTCCGCAGTCGAGACTCATAACCAGAGCACTGACAGCAAATGAGAACTGTATTCACTTGCCCAGCAGGCTCAATTATCCCTGGAAAGGTGTACTTCTTTCTTCTAATTACATGAAGCAGTGATTGGGAGGACCGTGGCTAGTAAAAAGGGTCTCATTGTCTCTCTCTTTGTTGCCAATGCTTGAATTACTCCGTCTATGGCACTTAACAGAGCTCTGGAGGAGCCTTGGTGTGGAACCCTGGTCACATGACCTGCTGGTACAGACAGGGATTGTGAAGGCCCATGACGGGCTGTAAACACGGGAGCCGGGATGGCTTTCATATCCTCCTAGACAGAAGCATGACAGATTAGTGGGGACTTCTTCCTTTACAGGAAACCAGGCCTCTGGCTATAGCTTTGTCTTTAACTCAGCCTTAGATCTTTATAAACACTTTCCCCCTGAACTTTAAAGGACCCGTGCTTTTCAGCAACAGCCTAATGTGCATACAACAAAAACGCAGATAAAGAGTTCACGCATGAAGAGCCTGATTTCTTCAGATGGTTTTTTTTCAGACTCAGCTTCACATCCAGAAACAAATATTTCAACAGGGAACTTTTTTTTTCATTGGAGAAAACACCAGCCTTGGAAATGCACATGGTTTTATGAGTAGTATGGAATCTCAATTGTTTTGAAGGATTGCAGCTTGCTACATTCTGTTAGGAACAGGTTGTAGTCAAGGTCCTCAGATACAGGCCTGGGATGAGCAATGTCTAAGACGGAGCAGCTGGGAGGTAAGAACGAGGAATTACAGGAATTAGGAACTCACGATGCTGAAATATATGGGGACGATGAGTTACAGACGGGAAAATGTGAGACCCTATAAAACATAAATAAAGATCAGTGGGCAGACAACTGAAGAAAGCTGACTCGAAAACGTAAGAGAAACACAAGGAAGAGCTGAATACATTTAAAAAACACGGTATTTGCATGGAAAGTCTCGATATTCACAGATGTCAGTTCTCCTTAATTAACCTGTTGATCTAATGAAATACCAATAAAAATGCTAATTGTATGCTGAGACAATAATGACCGTTAGTAGATTTGAGTACTAATGTGAGTCGTGCACTTTCGGAGGTTAGTTCCCACAATAACCTTACGACTACTAAGACTCCAGTTTTAGAGATAAGGATTTGGGCAGGGTTTGGAGACAGAGTTGGAGCAATCTGCCCCAAATCACACAGCCAACAGACAGGAGAGCAGGGACTCTAGTCCGGCGTTCCAGGCTCTGGAGCCCGTGTGAGCACTTAGGTCTTACCCACACTTCCAACTCAGTGGACATGCAGAATGAGCCTAGAAATGGACTCAGACAGACGGAAGAACTTAGTTTTTATTACAGGGGAGGAAAAGACAGATGATCATGCAGCCCAGAAGTTGAGACACTTGGGTAGCCGTATGGAGATAGGGTGACCCCAGTCTACTATCCTTTTTTTTTTTTTTTTAATTTGGTAGAGATACAGAACACACTTCCAACTCAGTGGACATGCAGAATGAGCCTAGAAATGGACTCAGACAGACGGAAGAACTTAGTTTTTATTACAGGGGAGGAAAAGACAGATGATCATGCAGCCCAGAAGTTGAGACACTTGGGTAGCCGTATGGAGATAGGGTGACCCCAGTCTACTATCCTTTTTTTTTTTTTTTAATTTGGTAGAGATACAGAAAGAAGGTGAGAAAGCACACTCCATGGAACATGGTCATGCGCCATGCATATTTTTATAATATCCACTCTGCTTTTCTCCATTTCTCCTCCCTGGGAGATTCTGAGGACACACACACACGACCAGCTTGTTTCCCAAGCTACCAAGCCACTAGATGTGGAACTCGAACTGCATGGCCAGCTGTGTGGGGTCGAGTCACCTCAACCACCACGCCATGGCTGGCCCTTGAGTCCTGATCATTAAGATGTCGTCTTAAAATAATATGCTCTCTAAATTTATTCTGAATAAAGCATCTTTCATTTTCTGACTCTTAAAATGAAAGAAAAAAACATAACAAATTACCTTCCTTTTGTTTTACTTAATCAGCAAGGAGCATAGATTAAGTAAATTTACCAAGATGTAGCCATAGTATTCAAGATTAATAATCTCCAAAATGAGGTACTACTGTTTTCTATTAACAAGTTAGTTTTAATTAATATTTGAAAGGACTTCAAATAGTTCACAAAAAAAAAAATGGAGTTTTTGGGTTGTCAAAAAAAGTCCTGACACATTTTTGCATAGAAAAATATGTCATGACTTTTCCAAAAACCCAATACAAGTTTATTTTGGTCCAAAAATTTTGAAATCTAAGCTTTATTTTATTATTATTATTATTATTTTTATGGAGAGGTTTTTGCTATAGGGCTTCTGTGCTCACCAGAAAGACAGAGAGAGGCAGAGAGACAGAAAGCGAGAAGAAATCACCCCCCAAGGGGGAGTGGTCATGCCACAATCCCTTTTCCTCCATTCTCCTCTGGGGATCTTGGGTACACATGCACACGCGCCCAGCGTGAGTTTAAGTCACCAGGTCCGGAACTCGAACCGAGGTCTCTGGGAGTTCATGGGAGTCCAGCAACATAGCCATTACACCAACTGCTGGTCCCTGTTTTTTTCGTAATACACGTTTTCTATTAACTTTTTGAAGACTCCCATATTATGACGTGAACCAACTGCTCCAATGCTTACCCTGAGCTGTGTCCTAGAGCAGCTTCCTGTCAACAATGTGATGACCAATAGCCATGCAGAGGAGTCTAAGTTTCGGCCCCACAAAGGGTCAGTACCCACTTGGTTTTGCCCTGGCTCTCTCCTGCTGCGAGCCGGCTGCAGGGCTAGAGTTACGCTGCGCGCACAGCCGCTCTCCAGGCCTCCCCTAACTCGGCCTTACGCTGTTCTGCCATGGGCGACGCCCTGAGGAAGTCTTCCCTGCCTCTCTGCCAAGCTTAAAGAACCCACCCGTGGTTTTCCCTCGGGAATTCGGCCTCCGGTCCGTGGTGGGCAATGTACTCGCCAACTTCCATCCTTCCCTTCCAGGCTTACTCATCCTTGCTGGGCAGGAGGAGGAAAGGGTGGTTCCCACAGGCACGAACTCGAGATGGAAGGTTATAGCAAGTTCAGTGTCCTTGTATCTGATCTGGCTAAAGAGAATGTTTGCAGCTCAGAAGGCAGAGACTTGGGAGGCCAAGGCCGGCTCTGAGCATGGCTCGGCAGCACCCAGCCCGCGCCTAACCCCGGCTGGCTCTTCCCAGGGGCTGCCACTGTGCTCTGTCTCCACGGGCGGAAACCACATTCAAGCCAACAAGAATTTTTAAAGAATACATGCAGGATAGAAAAGGATAGCTGCCTGCTATTGCCTTTGTGAAGGAATCGCTTTTTTTCTGCAACCATGAAGATTAGCCTAAAATGCCAGGATTAAGTGCAGCAGCTGGAATCTGACCGCCAGACAGAAACGGTAACTTTGCACGGACCGCGCAGAACGCCGGACCCACTGGCCCGAAGCTCCTTGGAGCCCGTCTGGTGTGGGGCTGCCTCTACAAGGTACCTCAGTCAGAAGAGGCAGGACACCTTCTTCTCTGCTCCGTATTTTATACATCAAAATGTTTACACAATGATCTTTTCACCTCTGTGGTATAAAAGATCAACCGTGGAACACTCTGAGACAGGAAGGACGCAAAGAACCTTCCGTGGGAAAACGGAAAAAGGAAAAAAAAAAAAATCCTTCCATGCAATCTGTGGAGGCAGAGCTA
The DNA here is from genome assembly GCF_000334495.1 of Tupaia belangeri chinensis. Taxonomy (NCBI): domain Eukaryota; kingdom Metazoa; phylum Chordata; class Mammalia; order Scandentia; family Tupaiidae; genus Tupaia; species Tupaia belangeri. The sequence continues at coordinate 130,655 of NW_006160139.1, read as the reverse complement.
GGGAAAGTACAAGAGTGGAAAGTAAAATTGAACCTTGAAGAGTTAAAAAGAGAAAAATCATCACAAAGAACACATGTTTTTTTTGCGAGAGAGGACCTGCATTGTTACCTACAGAAGGAACACCGGGAATAGCAGAGGGAAAAACACATACATAAAAGGCAAGGGGCCATGCTTCAAGGTAATGTAGCATTTGAGAAAAAGCAAAGCACCACCAATCATGCAGCTATGTATTGCCCTCCAAATTATAAGTAAATAAAGCTTAATCTAGTGTAGAGGGGTCGGACACTCTATCGCCTCATAAAAATACTAAATAGATTGCCACGGGGCAGCGATCAGAAAGGAGAATTGTTCCAAATGCTATCCTGAGCTGGAGAAAGCTCTAGAAATGCAAATGTCAACAATGTAGCTATATTTAAAAAATCTATCTAAATGTAAATTCTTAGAAAGTCTCTGAGCTTTTCGGATTTTTATTACATTCATCATATTTCTTGTCTATCAGACCAATTTTATATTTCTGTCTCAATCTGTGTCACATATAATGCATTATTATAACAAGAATAAATTAAATTTTAAAAGAGAAAACTTTTCCTACCCGTTTAGTTTAGTCCTTAGTTTATTGTAGCAGAATTCTTTGAAACTAGATATCATGGGAACATTTCAGAGTTTGGAGCTTGTGCATACACACCAGCTGGGCTTTGTTTAAAATTTTAAAGCTTTCAAATATTCCACTGCAAGAAACCTAAGATATCTTTTTTTTATACATGCCAAAGGGTCACATTTTTATTGGTTCATCTGTGTGTCATATAAAAAGTCCTCAATATTTTTAAACACAGTAGGCTGCAGGGTCCTTTCCGCTCTGCACTGTGAAGGGGCTGACTGCGGACCGGCGTTCAGCACAGAGCTTCATTTATGAGGGTCACACTGGTCAACCGTGCTTATCTTTCTGCGTAATAAACGAAAGAATCGTTCACAATGCACTGGCTCTTCATGAAGTAACCGGGTTATATTTTAATTTAGAAACAGTTGGGTGGAAATGATTATTTGGGGAGAAATTCATGATTATTCAGCTACATCTCTACCTTAACTTCTTCATTCTCCATGGACGCAAAGGAGGACATTGTTGTCAGACTAGGATGATGAGATTCTGGGTCAGATAAGAGCAGGGAAAATGTATTCCAAAGTATCTGGTTATTCCTCTCCAGGTCAAAAAGGATCTTAGGGGGGACCAGCAGTTAGCGTAATGGCTATGTTGCTGGACTCCCATTGTAGTCGACTGTGGTTCGCGTCCCGGACCTGGTGGCTTAAAACTCACGCCGGGCGCGTGTGTGCGCATGCCCAAGATCCCGAGAGGAGAATGGAGGAGAAGGGATTGCAG
>NW_006160139.1:96982-129177 GCF_000334495.1 Tupaia belangeri chinensis | reverse complement strand
ATCCCGAGAGGAGAATGAAGGAGAAGGGATTGCAGCGTGGTCATCCCCCCTGGGGGGTGATTTCTTGCTTTCTGTCTTTCTGTCTCTCTGTCTCTGTCTGGTGAGTGCACGTGCCCTATAGTAAAAACCTCTCAAAAATAAAAAGAGGATCTTGGGGAGATGTCTGTGAGGCTTTGTGATCTTTCCCATAGAAATCTGGAGCATCTAAAAGGGAGGGGCATGTGCTTTCCTTCAACTTTACACTCACTTTTTTCCAATGGCCGCTCAATGAGTTTCTTAATAATCTGTTGGTGCAGTACTGTTCACAGCCAGTCTACACACATACACACACACGCACACACACTCCTCTCCGCTCTGTTGGTGCAGTGCTGTTCACAGCCAATGCACACACATGCGCACACACACATACACACTTCTCTCTGCTCTGTTTATCCTTTTTTTTTGACACCTCTGCATCATAAAGTAGTTGTTTAACAAAAGAGTTGAAATATACCCAAGGTCCCCTAATAAGCCCAACAGAGAGAGGACGGGCAGGCCCTGAACCCCCGTGTGGAGAGGCACCACTCTGGGAACCAGCGCCGTAATCACATACACAGCTGCAGAATCTAGCAAGGAAATTTATGTAATTAGCAAAGCAGGCAGAGATAGGATTTTTGGCTCCAGATTCAAATTCCACTCCATGACTCCAAGGTGGAGAGTGTCTTGTTATCTACCCACATGGGCCTGGTTTCCCTCCTAGGCTCTAAATCAAATACCAGCACTGTGGCAGGAACCCAAGAAACTGGAAGATACGAGGCATAAATTTCTCATGCATCTACTTCCCCAGCAGAGGGTTCGCAGCTCCTAGCAGCTGCAGAAAGCCTCGGTGCAGTTCCAGCCTGATGCGAGCAGGGCATTCCCAGGGCTCCCCTCGTCCACGGACGACTGCCCTGCAGGACTCAGGACTGGGCCAGCCGCCTCCCTGCAGGGGTCGGGACATGGCTGCACATTCCTGCGTTCAGGATTTTCTGTGGGTGCAGAAGGGACCGGATTCTCCTTGCTCGATGCCCTAACTTGACGCCTGAGAACCCTCTCCTTTGCCTGAGGCGCCAGTTCATTCAACACCCCCTCTCTTGTTTATTTATTGTGCAATCTAGAGGGGTATCACTTCATCTGTAAACCCAGACGGGGCTCTCCCTCTAGCACCCCCATCCCAGCACATAACTTCCCTCGGCGAGCCAGATCTCACTAGCCACTGCGCCTCCGCCCTCTCCCCACCCTGGAGCCCCGGTGGGCCACACGGGCCAGGCCGTGGTCCTTGGAATGTTCCGATTGCGGTGGAAGTGTGAAGGGCACGTCACAAGAGGGAGAGAAGGAAGAGATGGAGTGGGAATGCAGCTTAAGGAAAAGCAAGGCGGCGGGAGAGTAACACTGCAGCATGATTTTAACCCGCAGACCTCTGAGTCATAGACGGTGGCTCAGTGAGTGGACCAGATGCTGTTTGACTCAGAGCGTCTCAGAGCCTGCCCCAGCTTGAGTAACACCTGAAGTTTTCTCTTCAGCTCCGCGAGGGGTCCGGAGTGCTGCCCTTCTGCAGTTGGCAGCTCGAACACGGAGAGCTCCTGCCTCCCTTTCACTCCGACTCAGGGGTCAGTGAGGCCTTGCAAATCTCCCCCCACTTTCTCCCTCCTTCCCTCTCTCTCTCCTTATGGCATCGGTAACACCCTCAGAATGATTTGGCTTTAAAACCAGAGTCCTAACTGTCTGAGAGAGGGTTTTCATCAGGGAGGAGAGAGGAGCAGGTGGGGGTTTTCTAGGCCGTCCACTGTTTCCACGAAACACCCGTGTGAGGGAGGCGGTAGGGTCAGGGTGGCTTCAGAGAGCTGGGGCTGGGAGGAAGGAGCCTATAAAAGACCGTTCTACATCGAACTAGTCTAATTTCAGTTCTTTCAGCACCCCAGCTATGCCAGGTGTGTGCATGCACCAGAACCGACACCCAGATGAACACAGTTATTAACGACGCTAACGTAGTAACTGCAGAAGAAAGTGAAACACTCTGAGTCCTTTGTTGTTTTTGTTACAGGGTGTGTGCACACTCACCAGAGAGTGAGGGAGAGCGGTGAGAAAGCACCCCAGAGGGGAAGGCCATACGGCACTCCCTTCCCCACTCTCCTCCTGGGATCCTGGGCAAGCACGTGCATGTGTCCGGCGTGATTTTCAAGCTGCTGGCTCCAAGATTTGAACTGCAAATTCAGCCAGGTGGGATCCAGCACCTTAACCTCCACAGCACCTGCTGGTCCTCTAAGAGCAGTTTAGAATGGAGTGAAAGGGTGTCAAAGAACCTACACCCTGCCCCTAATACTACCCTAAGTTAACCCGCCCTCCCTACCCCTGCCCCTGCTGGTGTGAGACCAGCCGGCTTCTGCATCTGTTACTTACGGGAATGTGTCCAGCTCTAACCGAAAGGGAACACTCACAGGCAGAAATCCCTGAGCCCCTCTAGGACACGTAGAGCAGTACAGTGTTTCCTGGGCTGGCCCTGTGACTTAGAGGTTAAGACACACACATCCCAAATGGCTGACTGCACGGTTTGAATCCCAGCCCCTGCAGCTTCCAGAATGTTCCGGTGCAAGTGCTAGTATGTTCAAAATTCAGAAAGAAGGGAGAAACGGAGAAGAGATGGCAGTGATGCAGAAGGCAGCACTCCTCATGGGGGGCGCCTTCTCCCTCCCTCCCTGTCTGTCCCTCTCTGGGGTACGCGTGTGCCCTCTGACAATAAACAAACAACGCAATGTTTCTTAACCTGTGGAGGGGGACCCACGTTAGGAATTGTGCTTCTTGTCCGTGAATCTGTACTGGTACAGTCAGGCTCGACACAGCCTTTCAGGCAACCACCACCACATGCATGCCAGTGGTCTCACGAGACTATTAACATGCGGTCCAGGTGTGTGGTGGGCTACACTGTCTCCCTCTGTGGAAACACAGCGTCCACGCAAGGGCAAATCATCCGATTATCCATTTCTCAGAATGTGAGGTGATGCATATTTGAAGAAAGAAGGGACAAAAAAAATCTCACTTGGATATGTCTATATTATGATTAAAGCGTAGGTAAGTGTTTTGTGATGAATAAAATCCAGATTAGTGTCAAAGCCTACTAAATTTATAGCAGCTGTTTTGGTACTGTATTTCGACAAACGTGGAGTACAAGTTTAGCCACGATCCGTGGGGCTTGCAGAAGGTTTTGACTGGAGTAAAGGAGGTCACAGGAAAGGGTGGGGACCCTGCTGCAGCGTGGCCGCCGAGATGTGGACACTGGGTGAAGCAGACATGGCAGCGACTGCTGTAGGAACAGCTTTCCCACTTCTGGAAACCTCCGGGGGAGTTAGGAGACGATGAACCAGTGTGGGCTTTGACAGAGGAATGGAAACAATTCTGGAGCTTGAACACTGCCCAAGGATGAGCAGCTATTGTCTTGGCAACTAAATGGGGTAGGCTGTAGTTCTAAACGGCTGGGTCTGAGGGCCCTTGGGCTCTTAGGACATTGGCAGATGGCCTCTTTTATGGGCATTGTCATGGCCTTTATTTATGTATGAGAGTGACCCTGCTTAGCACCCCTCGGTGGGACTTTGTGAAGTCTGCACAGGAAGGCACGGTCCCAGCACACGTGACAAGACTGGGTAGCACAGCTGGGTAGCACAGCTGGGTAGCACAGCAGGGTAGCACAGCTGGGTAGCACATGATTTTTTTTTTTTTAAGAGAGATTTTTGTTATAGGGTGTGTGCGCTCACTGGAGAGACAGGGACAGAGAGAAAGTGAGAAATCAGCCCTCAGGGGGATGGCCACTCTGCAATCCCTTCTCCTCCATTCTCCTCTCAGGATTTTGGGCATGCACACACACGTGCCCGGCGTGAGTTTTAAGCCACCAGGTCCAGGATCTGAACCACAGTGGAGTAGCGGGAGAAAAGCGACATCACTATTATACCACCTGCTGGTTCCTAGCACATACTTTTAACCTGACTCTAAATCTACGTCCCCCAGCCTGCAGTCTGCTAGAGTCCATTCTCTTACAATATGTCAGTCACACTGTTTAGGTGTCAGTAACACTGCAGCGTGACAAACATACTCATTTACACCTTTATGATACTAGACAGTTTGATCGGAGAGTTGCACGATTAGCCAGCTGCTGTGGCTCTGACCCCCGTGTGGTGGGGAGGGACTGGGCAGTGCTGTATTGTGGGGTGAACAGCAGGAGGCAGATGGAAGAAGGGTGCTCACCACTTAGAAAACAAGGTGGCGGAAGGTCTCTCAGAGAAAGGCGATCTGGGGGAGGAGCTGGCAGGACCAAGACGACCAGCATGGTCCCACATAGAGGGACTGTGTTTATCCAGCGAGGGCCGGTGGGCTGTGGCCAGGCACCTTCTTCCTCCCTTCCTTCTGCTGTTCCCTTTGCAGCTTCCCGCAGCACTGATCTGAACTAGATCTTAGCCATATCAGAGTACCAACGCAGGGCTGTGGGAAGGGAGCAGTGTCACCTGGACACAGACGGAGAGTCTCTCAGCTTAAAATGCATTCTCTTCAGAGTTTTGGGACGTGTCCCGCCCAGAAACTCCGTGCCTTTGACCAGACTAATACTTTTTGCCCACTTTGATAACTCAGCAAAGCAGTCTGAACTTATAGTAGTGAAAAAGGAGCCGTGGTGTTTATGAAATGAACTCTGGATCAACAGAGATTCTGAACCTCAGCTTGTCACTTGCTGCTGGGTTTTGCTGTATTTTGTGGGTGCAGGTGTATGTCCAGGTGACAGGCCTGGAGGTCCACAGAGGGGAGCACTGCAGGGACAGGTAAAGGGCTCGAGATGCAGATGCCTCTGTGACTGCACTTCAGGTTAGGTTGCCAGGCAAAATGCTGGGGATCCGTAACCCCACCTGCACCTCCCCCTCTCCATATGCACATACGCACACACATACTTTGTGGTGCGCGTGTGTGTGTGGTCTTTTCTTACAGGGTCTCACTGTGTCCCAACCCTCCTGCCTCAGCCTTCTGAGTAGCTGAGGCTACAGGTGCGCACCACAGTACCCACTACCACAGCTGGGCCAACAGGAGGTCTATATGGGACAATAATCCTGTTCCATTCCATATTTGGAGCATACTTAGACACCAAAATGAAAAGAAAATGATTTATCTGAAATTCAAATTTTACTGGGCCTTCTGTATTTTTAATGAGTGATCAAGCAACCTCCCTTTATACTGAAATGTTAATGGGAGTCTAAGTGTTAAGTTAAAAAAAAAAAAAAGGGAGATGAAAGAAAGATGAGTGGCCGATTCAGAAAAGGAACAAGTAGCAAAGAATGCGAAGTGGTTTGGGCGTGAGGCGCTGAAGAGGTGGCTGGCAGGGAAACGGCACATGGGCCGAGGACACGCACCGCTGTATTCCCAGAGACGTCTGGGCCTCGTCACAAAGTGCTCCAGTCCCGAAGACCCAGCCATCGGCCAGGGTCACTACTTCTTGCTTTGTTGGCACCCCTGACACAATGCTGCCAGGGGCGAAGGCAGATACATGGCCAGCATTTCTGTTTGCCATGGCTTCTTTAAAAAGAAAGATTGGGCCAGGATTCCCGAGACCTTCAACAGCTGTAACCTCGGCTACGTTTCCCTGTAGACTATTTCCAAAGGGTATAGTGGGAGCTTCCGCGCCCCTCTGTACTCCCCAGCTCTGGTAAAATGGGTAGCCACCTGAGTGGAAGCAATTTTATTTCATCTTAGTCTGTGGCCCTGGCTGAGAGTAGGTGAGTGACACCCGGGCTTCCCTTCCTTAAGCACTCATGGGTCTGCTAGCGCTCTGGGCCATGCTTCAGATGGCTGCTAAGTCCAGAAAGGCACACCCAGGGAGTGCCCACTGACACTACGGCCATGCTTAGTGGCAGAGTGCAATAGGACACCTGCAATTCAGCCATTGTGTCAGGGCCCATTTGTCCAGGTTGGGAAGGAACCATGGGGGTTGGAAAGGGTTAGGTTGTAAGGCTGCAACTCAAAGTGTCTGGCCCCCCAAATGTTCCCAACTAAACTCACCGCCAGACCTCTCAGTGTTTCTCAATGCCTGGTATCGTTCACGTTCCCAGGCTCAGAACTCTGGCATCGGTCTGACCCCTGACGCACCCTCTTCTAACGCTGATAGGCTATTCTACCTCTGCAGAGCCTCGCCCATTGCCCTCGCCCCTGCCCTAATTCAAGTCATCCTTGCCTTTTATCGGGACCGCGGACCACTAATTATTCTCCTGGTGTCTAATTTCTCTCTAAGCCATTTAATTTAAACTGATTAAACACGTCAACTTATTTACATTGCTAAATATTTTTTCAGAAACACAGCTCTGAATATCAGTATTTTGAAATTCTTTACACTTTTAAAATTTAACTTTTCCCCCCCAGAAGGTGTGTGCACGAGAGAGAGAGAGAGAGAGAGAGAGAGAGAGAGAGAGAGAATGTGTACCAGCTGTGGTCATGCTGCAATCCTATTTGTTTTTTTTTTTTTTTTTGAGAGGTTTTTGCTATAGGGCGCGTGTGCTCGCCAAAAGACAGAGAGAGACAGAGAGACAGAAAGCGAGAAATCACCCCCCAGGGGGGATTGCCACGCTGCAATCCCTTCTCCTCCATTCTCCTCTCAGGATCTTGGGCATGCACGCACACGTACCCGGTGTGAGTTTAAGCCACCGGGTCCAGGATGCGAACCGCGGTTGGCTCCATGGGAGTCCAGCGACATAGCCATTACGCTAACTGCTGGTTCCATGCAATCCTATTTCCTCTATCTCTCCTTTCTGTTAGTCTTTTGGGCACTCATAGACATGCACCCGGCATCACCAGGCCAGGACTCAAACCCACAGAGTAGGACATGCTCCCAATGCGCAGTGCTTAAGCACCGGCTCTCAGACCAGCCTTCGAAGTCTTTTAGATAACTCAGCTCATACCAAATCCAGCCATGGGAGAGAGAGACGGCAAACCATGGAATCTAGGTGGAGCTGAACAGGTTAAGTCCCAAGGCCACTGGGAATTTGCTGCTTTGTGGCCCTTGAAAGAACTCTTGTTAGAGCTGGCAGAGAAGCAGGCAGGCTTCCTTAGCAATGACCCCACTTCCCCATGACGAAAATAAGGAAAGAGGACTTAGAGAAATTTTCTCCAGTTCATCTCCTTTCAAAGGAAATAAAACACAGAAATGGGATTGAATTCTGAGTGAACAAGAAAAAGGCTCAAGGGAGCTGAACTACACAACCAGAGGAAACGAACAAAAGGCGCTTCCAGTGAGGCGTCTGTGCACAATCTCGGGTAAACACGGGGCCAGAGATAATGCAGAACATGATTAGACCGGACTTAAGGGGGTGAAGGTACAAGAGCTACCGAAGCAGACCTTGCTAAGCCTCCCTGTGTCTCAACACTTCCCATGCTCTTTATTCTAATTGGTCAAGACTTTTTCTGGAAGATTACAAGGGAATGGCATCTTTGAATCAGGGGGCTGGGGCTCTAGGAAGCGAGTCCGATTACACAGCGTCCTGTATATTAGGGTGTGATCTGGACCAGAGCTCACCTTGGATCTGGCAGAGGTCCTTCCCCTCATTTCCCTGAGGATTATGGGTCAACATGATCGGCTTCTCAGTGGGGAAAGTTGAGTGTTTTATCAACTGGGTCTTGAAGCTGCTGTCTGTGGCCTAACTGATGATGCCCCAAATGGGAGTGCAGATCCAGAGAAGAGCCCAGAGTCGCGTGCGCGTCGCTCTGTGATAGGTCACCAGGTAGCTACACAAATCAATGTCTAGTAACGACTGCCATCGGATCAGTGGCTCGAGTCCGGCAGAGTCCCACAAAGCAGTACTTACGGCATCGGGACAGCCTACGAACGTCATCACGAGCATGGATTACGTTAGCCGTAAGTAACTGACCGAGAAATGTAAAAGCTAAGGGTATTTTAGACCGTTCTATCAAACAACTTGTTCTTGTATGACAATGTACGATGACCACCATTTAATTAGTGCATTTACAGTGTCCTTTTCTTTTTTTAATAACAAAAATAAGTTTTCTCTTCGCTTTCTGTTTTCTCAGGGGAATGAAGCTTTTGAAAATAAAGCATCAGGCTAGAAGAACAGTCTCAGCTCAGATGTCTCTCGGCCGTGGTGACAATGTCTCTAATAATGCTACCCCACTGTATGAGTGGGCTTCAAAATGTTCATGGAAAAACGAATTAAAGTACAAGTTTATTTTGCTGCAAAAATTTTGGAAATTTGTGCATATATTTTCATAAAACACATTTTCCATGAACTTTTTTTCCCCCCAAACTATCAAAGGTGATGTGCACTTGCCAGAAAGAGAGAGACAGGGAGAAAGGGGGGGAGAAAGCACCCGCGTTGGTGGGGTGCGGCCACACTGTGCAATTCCTTCTCTCCATCCTGTCTGGAGTTGGGACACATGTGCAAGGGCCCAACTGCTGGGATCAGGACTTGAACCTTGTGGTTGGCCATGTGGGATGCAGACGCCTTAACCATCAGGCCATGGCGTACGCCCTCCATGAACATATTTTTTAAGAGAGAGAGATTTTTGCTATAGGGTGTGTGAACTTGCTGGATAGACAGAGAGCAACAGAGAGACAGAAAGTGAGAAGTCACCCCCCAGTGGGGGATGGCCACACCACAGTCCCTTCTCCTCCATTCTCCTCTCAGGATTGGAGGGCATGCATGCACAGGCAACTGGCATGAGTTTTAAGCCTCTGGGTCTGGGACTCGAACCACGGCACCTACGTGGGAGTTCAGCGACGTAACCATCACGCCATCAGCAGGTCCCAATGAATATTTTTAATATCTATTTGTTTTCCATTGATTTCGGTGTCTTTCTTAGGAGGTCTCTTAAAAGATACACAAAAACGTGTCTCATTAAGGCGCTGGCTGAATAAGCAAATGAGCATAAACAGCCTTAGAGCAGAGGGGATTTGAATATTAAATGTCTGAACATTTTGAATGACAGGAAGGACAGCCATATTTTCCAGGAATGCTTCCCCTCCTCTGGGCGCTCTAGGTCTGCCCCTGGAGACTGCGCTGAGGACCTTAGCGCACCCTAGCGGCAGGACCAGAGAGGACCGCAGAGGCTTTGAGATCTCTCTTCTCCCCCAGAGCTAATTGCTGCTATTCCCGTTGTTCCTGTTGGGAGATGAAATGAAATTGATTTTCATGCTTAAAATACATAGATTAATGGTCAGGATATTATTTGCACTCAGGAAAGGGAGTGGAAAGGAACAGGCACAGGAACTCAAAGGGAAGGAAAAGACTCAGGATCTTTTGTCTTTTGTTCTGAAATGGAAATAAACTATCTCCAGCCTAGATAAGCCTCCTTTTGATCTTCCTCTGCACTAAGAGGAGATAAACAACTGGCTGTTTTACATTTGCTTTTAAAATTCAAAGCTAATTCCACACCAAACCAACTGTGCTGGGCGTTTTCATTCAGAGAGGCCCTCCCTGACCTTCCAGCTCTATCTGTCAGCTCTCTCAAGGCGGCCACAGCGCTGGCCCACGGCAGTCCACCCCGCAGCCCACCCGGCAGCCCGTCAGGAAGTGAGCTGGATGATCAGGCTGTTGCTTTTCCTGAGGGTGACCCTGTGGTTATGACAGTTGGACAGGACCGTCTAATTTATCACCATGCTATGAGGGAGAGCACATACTCCTCTCTGCATTGTCAGAAAGGTCATGGGTATAGGAAATGTGATTTAGAATTTCCTGGGAAGTTTGTTATTCACCCAGAAAGTCCACATAAGCATGTATCTTCATCTTTGCCATGTGATGCATCGGAAGGAAATGCGATGTGCAGTCTTGGAAATTTGGGGGCTTTACTACCACGGAGCTCAAGGTTAGACCCTACTCAGCACTGCTCAGTTTTAAGTTTGTTTCTCACAGATGAATCAACTGTGTTCAATGACTGATACTTTTTTGGGAATGTGTGCATGTATTGTAGATACACACACACACATGCCTATACATATATTTATTGGTGTTTATTTATTTATTTATTTCTTCCACGAGCAAGAAAGAGAAAAACCAAAGAATCAGCATCCTTAACTGAGTCTCAACATGGCGACCCACTCCCAGTCTCATGGTCATGGGTAGGCATGTGCTCAGGGTACTAGGGGAGCTCTTCCAATGCAGAACCTCCCCATGGAGAGCAGCCTCACAGAGTATCATGTTTTACCACTGCACCCCTGTCTTGTCATAAATAGTCACTTTGTAAAAATGTATTATTGTTATTTTTTAATTTGATAGAAGGCATATGCACATGCCAGAGAGAGACAGAGACAGGAAGAGGGAGAAAGCATTCCTTAACAGGGGTGTGGCCATAGCACAATCCCTTCTCCTCCATTTCTCCATCTCTTCAGGATTTGGGGCATGCACATACACACAACCAGCCTGTTTTTCAAACCACTGGGTCTGGGACTTGAATTGGGCTGTCAGTAATGTGGGACTCAGCTCCCTTAACTACCAGATCACAGCTGACCTGAATATTTATATTTTAATATTTAGTAGTAGCAAGAAACAACAGAATGTGATTATTTATTTATTTATTTCCTTTTTGTTGTTTCGGAGTTTGGATATCCCAGGATTGAATCTTGGCTCTGTTTTGGAATTATCTATGAGAACTTGGGCAAGTTCCTTAATCACATTTGAGTGTTTTTATAAAATGAAGAAATAATTCCTACCTTGTAGAGCTTTACTGTTTTTAAAACTTAGAGCTAATATGCATAAAATATCTTAGAGTATTGCCTGACTTAATGTAGAAACTCACTGAGGAACAGCTCTTAGTAATAAAATTTAAAAATCACCACTAGTCAAGTGACAGAGCATCGAAGTTTCAATTTGCACTTGGGCCTCAGAACCAGTTTTGTGGCTTGTCAAGCTATGGATCCTCAGTTTCTCCACTTGAAAAATGAAAGAGGTGGTCACAATTTTCCTTTTTGTAAAGAAAACACCTGGTGATATTGCCTTCATAAACTCCTCAGAGGGATTAAGAACACAGAGGACCATTTCTGCTTTAGGTCCCTTAAACCCTAAAATTCTGTCAAGTCTGTTTAGCACAGTAATTTTAATTTTTGCTAATTTGTATTAAGGTGAGCTACACTAGAGAAGACAACGGGTACATGCTAAAATTCTTTAGAGATAAAAGATGTTATGAGGGATCTATTTCTCTATGTTCTTTAGTTTTGAAGGGCCAGTTCTTGGTTGATGAGCGAAACACAATAGAATGTCTCATTGAACATGCGTCTCCATGGCATGGCAGTCAAATGGAACTCTCTGGAAGGCCGACCCCATGGGGGAATGACCTCATGGGAGGACAACCTCAGAGGAGAACCTGGTTCACGGGTCTGAAGACCTCCCCGAGTTCACCAGGCACGTGTCTGTCCATGACTCACAGCTAGCTGAGGCTGGAGATGGATCCTGACGTCAAAACCAAATTTTTGGGGATGCTGTGTGTGTCTGTCTCTGTCTCTCTCTCATGGAGAAAATAAATACACGAACTTTAAAAAGTGCAGTCACAGATACTGAGAAGAAAATTCATTTAACAGTCTTTCACAGTAATTAGGAATTAATAGAAGTTTTGTGAATAGTAAGACATAAATGGCATGTATTCTTGACTCCAGAAGACAGCTTTGCAAATATGTTCTGTACAGTAGAGAAAACATTACTTAGCACTGTTTTGCAGACATTGGCTGTCACTCGTAAGTGATGCTATAGAGTCTAATAAGAAAAATGGAAGCGGTGGTCTCAATCATGAGCTTTTAACTAGGGGACTTTAGGTTAAGGTCCCATCTTTCATAACATTGCTCAAAGGATTAAAGAAGTCCACTGGCTGAGGGCTCCAAATGCTCTGAAATCTGTAAACTCACTCCCTGTTTATCGAATATATTAATTTCACGTTGTTTACTGGAGGACATGCTGTAGTTAACCATCTCAGAAGTTCCTGAAGTGGGGGTGGAGGTGGGGTGGAAAGTAAATCGTTCAGCTTATCACAGACTTGGAACTGCTCCTGAGGTACAGAAGATAAAAAGAGAATAACTCTTTCTCTCTAGTGCCAACCAGGGATTGAGGCAAGAAGGAGTAGAAAAGCTGCTTCTAAATTATCGTCTCCTTCCATAAGGTGTAGAGGGTTTTTATTAGGGACTAAGTCAAAATTTCAGGAATGATATAGTTAGTGTCATTTACGCTGGACTGACCTATATTTATTTTTATATTCTCAATTCATATGATTATAATTTTATTTTTTAAATTGCTAGAGGGTGTGTGTACTTTTGGACAGAAACAGAGAGTGGTCCATGGTCCATAGTTCCTTCTCCATCTCTCCATCTTGGGGGTTTGGGCATACATACGCATGCACTTGGTGTGTTTTTCAAGTCATTGGAGCTGGGATTTGAACTGCCTACAAGTCAGCCATGTGGGCTCAGCTCCCTTAACCACTGGTCTATAGGGATGGCCAATTAAAAGAAAATTCTAACAGAGGTAAAGTCAGGGTTGATTGAGCTTCCTTTTATTCAGTTTTCTTTTTCTTTTCTATACAGGATCTTACCGTGTCATGCTCTTCTTGACTCAGCCTCCCAAGGGGTTCAGACTATAGGAGCACACCGCCACCTCTGACTTCTAGGGAGGGGCTGGGACTAAACCCAGGCCTCTCGTGTGAGCCCGGCCTGTGGAGCAGCAGCCCCAACCAGTATGTGCTACCTCTACTTCCTTTTTTTTTTATCTTAAAGAATTATTGATTTTATTTATTATTATTATAGTTTTTAAATTTGTTATAGGGCATGTGAACTCACCAGAGAGAGAGACACAAACAGAAAGAAAATATGAGCCACCAGGTCCAGGACTTGAACTGCCATTGGCCATGTGGGAATCTAGCACCTTAACCACTACACCATCTGCTGGCTCCCTCTACTTCCTTTTAAAAAGTGGTTTACCTCTGCAGACTTGTATGTAAGGTCTAACATAAAATCTAATCAAAGCCTTGAAGACAGTACCTCTGGAGTACTCTTAGGCTCAAATTCCTTGGGAAGCCTGCGTTTCTAGTGTGGGTGGCGCCTCAGGTGAAGATGTGCTGGAGAGGGTCTAAAGTGAATTCCAGATAAATCCTCCTACCCTTGGGAGCAAGCAGGTTTATATTCGTGGTAGAGCAGGCTCAGCATCAGTTTACGGGCTAGGAGCTCAGCATAAGATCAACAAGTCTACATGTCATTACCCCATAAAGAAGCTGATCATAACAACAAGCCCAAACGTCAATAATTATATTTAATCTATATGGCGCCATTCTTTTGAGAATATTGCATCATTTATAGGCATCATCTGGGAGTAGCTATTTTTATAACTAATTTAGGGAGTCTGGGAATCAAAGTAGTAATTATTTAAGAGTTAAGTTCAAGTCTTTTAAGGGTGCTTGCACAATTATTTTGGGGATATACTTTCAACCTCACTGACTGAGACCCCTGACAGGGTGTGGCCAGCCTCACCTCGAGGCCAAGTCACTTATTTTTTTATTTTAATTTATTTTATGCACTCAATCACGTATGCCACTTGACTTGTAAAGTGAAGGTTCCAGCATGAATACATTTCTCACCAGTCTAGTTGGGGATACTATACATGTTATCATCAACAGATAATAACCCGTTTCTGTGTCCCATGAAAGTCTTGCCTCTCTAGAGACTAAGTCATTTCTAGGAAGACTTTCGAATAAGAGAAACCAAAGGGAGGAAATCAACATTTTTTATTACCTAGTATGTCCTAGAAACACAGTGCTGATGCTTTGTACATTTTATAATTCATTTATTTTTCACATCTAATAATTTGCTGTAAGGGAAGAAGTAGAATTTTAGTTAGTGTTATTGTTATGGTAGGATGAAATGAAGCCACACACAGCAAAGTTAGATGAACACAGGGCACACAGCAACCCTTTCGTAAGTGTTCACCATCATTATAATCCTACCCCCAACCCCTGCCTTTTGTTTACAACTGCCAGAGGGTGCAAGTATTTACCACAGTGAGACAGAAAGTACCCCCAGCCCCCAACGGGGCGTGGTCACACTGCAATTCCTTCTCCTCCACTCCTCCATCCTGTCAGGATCTGGGGCAAGCATACATATGCACCTGGTGTGTTTTCTTAAGTCACTGGGGCTGAGATTTGAACCACGGTTGGCCATGTGAGTCTGGCTCCATTACCCACTAGGCCAAGGAGCTGGTCCTGTAATTCTCTTTTTCAGATAATGTGCTGTATAAATTCTCCCAACTCACCCCGTTAGGAAGTGGCAGAATAAGAATCTGAGTTTTTTCCCCGACTTCAGTTATTCAGGACTATGTACTGAATTGGGTAAATGTCTCACGTAGATTTGTATGGTTTCTATTTCAAATATCAGAAAATAGTTTTATTTCTCTATAACTTCACTGACCTCAAAGTTTTATAAAGTTGCACATCAAAAGGAACATGGGAATCAGCTTCCGGAATTTTCCAGAGACTGCAAGATTCATTTTAACAAACCTTGGATTACTCTCATCCTGAGTTTCTTGTCTCTCATTAATTTCTTTTTCTACAACTTTCTTAAATTGATGTTGCTGCCTTTTTGATTTCAGACCCCCACTGGGCAACAAAAAGTTAATTAGGTTGTATAAAGGTTTCTTTTTTCTGCATGCTTAATGAGAATTGATATTGCATTTCTTCCCAGCATAGTTTTACTGATTGGTTTTAAATGTCTTGAACTTTGACTGAACACATATTTTAAAAATCAAAATTTAGGGCCAGCAAGTGACATAGTGGTTAAGACGCTGGATCCTATATTGTCAACTTCATGGTTCATATCCCAGACCCAGCAGCTTGAAAAACATGCCGGGTACATGTGTGTGCATGCCCTAAAATCCTGAGAGCAGAACGGAGGAGAAGGGATTGCGACCAGTGTGTTCATGCCCCCTGGGGGTTGATCTCGTACTTTCCCTCTATCTCTGTCTCTCTCTCTCTGGCAAGCACCTGTGCCATATGGCAAACATCTAAACAACAACGTTAAAACACTACGTATGTCTTTCACGAGATTAAGAGAGAGAGAAGGCAAGCGTCCCCGCAGGGTTTCTCTTCACAGTCATTTCCTCTCCTTCCAGCCAGCCGGGGTCACGAGCACACATACCTGGCTTGTGCAGCTCAACCAGGGAATTGAACACCCTGTCCCCCCAGCTCCCAGCTTCCAGGTGGATCCAACATCTCTCGAGTAGCGCATGACCACCAAGCCAGCCCACAGTCGAAATATGTTTAAAATCAACATAGTTTTGAAAGCTTTATGGAATTGCCTTGACTATCTCGAAGTGAACACACATTTGGGTCCTGTTTTTCAAGTTCCCCGTTAGAGGTCTGGCTTCTTGCAAACGAGCAGAACAAAGTCCCGTCTGGATGGATACACGCCAGCCCAGACTCCCGGGGCAGGATTCAAGCTTGCACACTCTATTTTCAGACCGATCTGGTGACGTAAGGGTTAGTGCTTCTACAGAAACCAAAATACATTGCTGTTTCTTTTGTTCTACCTCCTCTTTTTTTTTTTTATTTTTTAGATACTGAATAACAGATAAAAACTGGTTTACTGAATTTTAAGTACATATGAGATTACAGATTTGAAATGATTTTAGAAATAGAATGCATTTTGAAACTTGTATTCACTAGTGGTCCTCATCTCTACCAAATATTAAACCATCAGTAAAGCTTTCTTTTTCTACCTTGTACGTTGCAGGCAGATGCTTTTAAGTGCTCTTCTTGAGCTTTTAATCACCTCCCTACATTCTCACTTCCCTCTTGTTTTTAAATGGAGTTTAAAAATCAGGGTAGTTTTGAACTAATTATAAGCTCACAGGAAACTGCAAGAACAGTACAACCCTTGCTCAGCTGCTCTCAGTGTGCATGATCAAAATCAGGAAATTGACTGATATCAAATTAATAGACTACGGAGGCTGGTCAGACTTTCCAATTTTTCCATGCTCTAATATTTTATCTTTGTGGACAATTCTATGACATTTCTTTTTCTTTTTTGAGAAATTTTTGCTATAGGGCGCATGCGCTCGCCAGACAGAGAGAGACAGAGAGACAGAAAGTGAGAAATCACCCCCCAGGGCAGATGGCCACACCGCAATCCCTTCTTCTCCATTCTCCTCTCGGGATCTTGGGCACGCATGCACACACACCCGGCGTGAGTTTTAAGCCACCAGGTCTGGGAAACGAACCGCGGTCGACTACATGGGAGTCCAGCGACATAGCCATTATGCTAACTGCTGTTCCCAATTCTATGGCATTTCTTAACACATGTATGATCATAGCCAGATTTCCCAAAACCATTTAGAGACAAGACACTAAAATTGGCAAGACAGAAACATCAAGTTGCTTTCAAAGGCCATCCCATCAGGCTAACACTGGACCGCTCATCAGAAACGATGCCAGCAAGGAGAGAGTGAGAAGGTATATTCTAAGGGTTAGGTGGAAACAATTTCACCAGGAATACTATATCTGGCAAGACAAAACAGTCTCAGATAAACAAAATCTGAAAGCATTTACCAACACCAGACCAGCTCTCCAAGAAGTACTGAAACTAAAGTCAGACACACCGAAATAAGAGTACAAAAACAACCAAGAAAATGACCACCCTAATGGTAGGGACGAGTTTGGTATTGAATGTTAACTTCCAGAGTTCAAACTAAAGACCAGACCACAGTAACAGTGCAAATTCAAAGGAGAGAGATTAATTACATGAGACTGAACTAGTGAAATACAATTTCATGACTTTTTTTTTTTTTTTTGAGAGGTTTTTGCTATAGGGCACATGTGCTCACCAGAAAGACAGAGAGAGACAGAGAGACGGAAAGTGAGAAATCACCCCAGAGGGGATGGCCACACCGCAATCCCTTCTCCTCCATTCTCCTCCTGGGATCTTAGGCACATACTCACACATGCCCGGTGTGAGTTTGAGCTGCCAGTTCCGGGACTCGAATCGTGGTCAACAACATGGTAGTCCAGCGACATAGCCATTACACCAACTGCTGGACCCAGAATTTCATGACTTTTGACTGAAATATTTCTGATTTTCTTCTATGCTTTGTTTTCCAGATTTAAGGATTTTTGTCTTCTCTTGAACTGTTGATGGTTTCATTTACCTACTGTTTGAACTGAATCCTTTTTCCTGGCTTTAAGTCTTAAGCAAATTTCTCTTAACATTTTTTTTTTTTATTTTGATCAATTAAAACTAAAATTGTTTTTCTTGAAATTAAAAAGTGAACGTAAAAATGCAAAAAAAAAGTTAATGGAAAAGGTGTCTTATGAAAAAACTATGCATGAATTTCATTTTTTTTTGCATTAAAAATACATATTTTCATTCAATTTTTCCATAAACTCTTGTAAGACCCCTCATATGTACAGGTTCATGGAACCAAAAGTGACAGGAAGATGCAGAGCAGTTCTGTCCCATAAAGGAACTCTCGCCTGCTGCCCCTCTGTGGTCAGACCGCCCGCTGTCCCTGTGCTCTGCCATCACTGATCCGTTCTCCACGTCTGCCATTTTGTCATTTACAGGGTGTTATGGAAACGCACTCATACTGTATGTGTCACGTGGTTATGAGTAGAGAATCAATCTATACAGCTTTTTTGGACACACGAAACAATCAAATTTGGCTGAACAGGTAGTTGGATACCACATGGCCAGCTGAGCGATTCAAGTCACGGATCCAGCTGTTTGAAAATCGTGCTGGGCATGTGCGTATGTATGCCTCAAATCCCAAGAGGAAGCAGAGGAAAATCCCTCCGGGAGAGTGATTTCTCACTTTCTCTATCTCTGGTTTCTCACTTTCTCTCTCTCTGGTGAATGCGCGCGCCCTGGAGCAAAAACAAACAAACAAAAGAACCCCCTAAACAGTCAAACTTCATAGCGTCTTACTCTGCTAAATTACAGTTCTAGGTTCATACTTTGCTTTTCTAGATATACACTTGCTTATTTTATTTCATAAAAATAAAATATACTGGGGCTGGCAGTGGTGCAATGGTAATGATCTGTAAAACCAGAGCAGAATGTTTTCTGTCAGGACTCCGTATTAGCAGAAAGATCTGATAGAAAATACAGCCGTTATTTTAACATTCATTATTAGATCATGGATATATACACACTCGTATTCATGTTTATTTGTTTAAGCCATGAGTGAGGGAGACAGCAAGTGAGAGAGACAGCACCTCACACGGGGTCCCCAAACTGCAGTTCACCCCCTGCCTTCGGCCGCCCTGGACCATGGGTACACACATGCCTGGCATACTGTGGGAGCTCTCCAGGTGTGAACTGGAACCTTTACCTTTCCATGTGTCTGTGTACAGAGCATCACACATACCACTGTCCACTATTTTTGAAACTTTTGTGCAAAATTTCAAACATGTACAAAATAGAAAAAAAATACACTTCCATGCACTCAGCTGTAAAACTTATCAATTCCTTGTCAGCCTTGTTTCTTCCATAGCCCACCCATGCCTTTTCGGTTTGAGGGCCTTATTGTGAAGCAGAGTCCAGAGGTCATTACTTCATCCATAAATATTTCAGAATGAATTTCTAAAAACTAAGGCTTTTTAAAGATTTAATCACAATCATACCGAAGAATTAAAGATAGTTTCTGGGCCAGCTCCATGGCTCATTTGCCAAGGAAATTGGATCCCATATGGTGACATGGTTCAATACCCTGGCCTGGCCAGTCTGGTCATGCATGGTATGCCCTGGAGTGTCCAGGACCCAATGGGAGGATTAAAGGTAGGGATAACAATGTGACCACACTCTGTGGAAGTGCTCCTCTCTCTCTCTCTTTCACTTGTGCAACCATGCACTCAATTATAAATACAGAAAAAATGTATTTTAAAAAAGATAAAGACATTTTTTTTTTAATTTAAAAAATAATTTGCAGAGGGTATGTGTGCTTACCAGAAGGAAAGAGAGAAAGGATGGAGAATGGACCTCCGGTGGGGTGTGGTCATGCCACAATCCCTCTCTGCCATTTCTCTATCCTGCCAGGATTCTGGGCATGCATGCAGATGTATCTGCCATGCTTTTATGCCTAAGGCCTAGATTCGAACTGTGGTTGGCCATTGGGATCTGGGTCGCATAACCACTAGGCTATGGGGCCAGCCCTAAAAAAGATAGTTTCTTATAATATCTACTAAGTGTTTGGATTTCTTAACTTTTCCATAATTTTTAGTTTTTACAGCTGAATGAAGTAAAATATTTTTATGTGACAATGACATAGCCTTTGAATGAACTGGCTCAGGAATTTAGGGCTAAATTTTGTCTTAGAAATAAAATTCTTTTATGTTACTTGGGAACTTTATAAAATGTTTTTATCTTTACTATTTTTTTTTTGAGTATCCGTTTTATAGGAAAATCTGGATATTGGATGACATGCCATAAGTTTTCTATATGTCATTTATTGGAGAACTGAGATTTTTCATTGTTTTTATAATTATCGGAATTACAGAGGACTTCAGAAGCATACTCAAGTTGTTAAATACAGTACCTATCACAAACTGAGTTTACTGCTTATAGAATTTTACAAGTGCAGTAATTCCAATCTTCTTTAACTCAAATTCCTGCAGAAGAGACATGGTAACACCCTTGCATTTCAGAGGTTTACTAAGATATATATTACCAAACAACCGTTCTTAGGGAATTTGAAGGAAGTAATTAATATGCAGTGACAGCAAAGGCTGTGACGTGTGGCTGTCTACCGGGGAAAAGTGCCCACATTCCAATTCGCTGGCTATTTTATATTTCAGATACTATTTTAATCATTAGTGTGACCAGGAAAATGTTGGCCCTTGGACTGAGAATCACATACCACTAGTGCTATCTCCAGGCAGAATGGAAAAAAACCAGAATCAGAGTGGAGCAATTCCAATTTAGTATCTATAGAATAGACTTACAGTTGTGAAATGAATGTACTCTTTCTTCAATTTTATCCTTGACTACTTGCTAGAATTTTGAGTCAGTTAAAATAAAAAAAAAATTAAAAAGGAAAAGAATGGTTGACATTTAAACTGAGATTTTTTTAGGTTATACAAAATATTTAAGATGATAGGATATATTTGGTTCTTATGTCAGTTGCTGGTCCATCCCAAATGAATGACAAGAACTATCTGTTTCAATAAAATGGTTCTGGATCAACTAGCTGTCCATATAAAAAAGAAAAAGGTCTTGATCCTGCTCTCACATCCCAGATTTTAAAAAAAGTCAATTCAATAGACCTCAGATTTAGGTCTGAAAGGTGAACAACACAACTTCTAGAGAAGTAGTAGAACTTCTTCTTGACTTGGGAGTGGGTAAAGACTTCATAACCCGTAAGACAACCCAAAAAAAGGACTACTGACAAAAGAAAAACGATAGATTTCTCTAGTAATCTCTGTTTATCAAAAGACAATGTTAAGACAGTGGGAGAAAACTTTTCACAATGCATGTATCCAACAATGGTTTAATATCCAGAATATACAAAGAACTCCAGAAAATCTGTAAGAGAAAGACAATTCCCTATACATCCATCACAATGGCTCAGATAAAACAAGAAGATTCCTAAGTATTGAATGTTCAACAAACGAAACTCTCATGTACTGCTGGTAGGGGTGTAAAGAAAACTATCCGGTTGTGTCTGTGAACTGGGTTATAGGAGTTATACCAAATGTATACCAACATAAACACATACCAAATAAAACTGTAGGCATTTGTTCAACAAAACACGTGAATTGGAATGCTCATAGCAACATCATCTGTAATAGCTGCCAATTGGAAACCTTATGAATACATATTAGCAATAAAATAGATCAATAAATTATAGAACAGTGTGTCTTCCAAATCTGTGAGTTCCATGGACCAGGGCTTCGACCAATCACAGGTGGAAAATACCGTGGTTAGTCCTATGGTGGTTGCATCTGTCTTGAACATGTACAGACCTTTTTCTTGTCGTTAGTCCCTAAATGACGCAGTATAACAGCTATTTACACAGCATTTACATCGTCTGAAGTAGTATAAATAACCTAGAGATGATTTAAAGTATATAGGAGGATCTGTCTACAAATTGTAAAAGCTGTATGTAAATATCGTGCCATTTTATATAAGGCTTTTGTCTATCTTTGAATATTGGTATCCACAAAAGGGCCCTTGGAATGCCAAAAAGGATGTGAACACAGAGAGAGGACTATCAATACAACAGAGTGTTCGACAAACCAATGGGAACAAGCACTTTAGAGCTACACAAATTGTGGGAGAATTTCATGAGCATAATCGTGCTGAACGAGTGAAGCCAGACGCAAAGTAGTGCATACTGTGTGATGAGATTTGCGCGAAAGCAGAATGAACCTCTGCTGCTCCAAGTGAGAGACCCTGGACGTGGCGGTGGTGGTGGTGACAGGGAGCACGTGGGGTCTGCTGCAGGCCCCCAACGTCCGGATTCCTGACATGGGTTTCGGCTAACAGGTATGTGCAGTTTCTGAAATTTAGCAAGGTGTACACTTACACTTGCACTTTTTTGTATGTATATTACTCTGTAATAAAAGGTTAACAAAAAGGTAATTACTTAGGATGCACAAGAACCAAATAGGTAAGCCTATTTGGCTGAATTGCTGTAAAAATATGAACACCTCGCTGGCTTTGTGATACATGGATTACTGTGTGTCAGCGGTAAACCTTGAGCTTGTAGTAAATTCATGTATATTATTAAGCATCCAGGTACATGTCCATGCAGACTGTGCTAAAAGACATTTCCTTACTCCCTTAGCTTGTATTTCAAGGGTCCCACTAAAAGGGTATACCTATCTCAGAGGTAACCTATTGTCTTTTTTTTTTTTTTGGAGAGGTTTTTGCTATAGGGCGCATGCCCTCTCCAGAAAGACAGAGAGAGAGAGAGAGACAGAAAGTGAGAAATCACCCCCGTGCCCCAGGGGGATGGCCACACCGCAATCCCTTCTCCTCCATTCTCCTCTCAGGATCGTGGGCACACACGCACACGCGCCCAGTGTGAGTTTAAGCCACCGGGTCCGGGACTTGAACCGCAGTCGACTACGTGGGAGTCCAGCGACATAGTCATTATGCTAACTGCTGGTCCCAACCTACTGTCTTTAGTCCAGTCAAATGAAGCCCTCTTTTCTCTGAACGTCCACGATGCTTTGTTTCTATTTCTTTACAGTGTTTACTCCCTTACTTCGAAGCCTTACTCCATTGTTTCTAGTCTGTCTCACCCACCAGGCTGTTAGCCCTCTGAGGGCACCTTGTTTGCCATGGAGCACAGCATACATACCGAGCAGATTCAAAATCAATGTTGGTCAGAGAGGTTTTAGTTCTGCTCTACGTCTTTAGCCTCCTTTGCTGAAAATCAGACTTAACTGTAACCTTCAGAGGAGTCACATTGCATTTGAAAACTAAGATCCGTAGTAAAACTGCAGACAATAGCTATCATAACTAAACAAGGCTCTGCGGATTCCTGAGTAACTGTGCCGGAGGGAAGGAGATAGGACAATCTACATCGCTTGTACCATTGTTCTCCTGATACTGCACTTGAGAATGCGTAATGCAAGCCACCCAATAATTTGGGTAACTTCTAGCTAAAATCCGACAATTATTTCACGCTTAACCTGATCGTGAATTTCCTTTTTTTTTTCCAGTTTGCTAGAGAGTGCATGCGATCACTGGAGAGAGGGAAAAAAAAAAGAAAAGGAGAAAGCATTTCTCATTGGAGGCAGTCAAGCCACAACCCCCTCTCTGTTGCTCTCTCCTTTTGGGAGTTTGAGTATACATGCACATGTGCCTGGCGTGTTTTTCAAGCCACCAGGTCAGGCGCTCGAACCACATAGCCAGCCATGTGGGATCCAGCTGCCTTACACACCACCAGCAGCTGGCTCCTAGTTATGCGTTTTATCCACAAGGTCCTGCCACCAAGTTAAAGACCTCTTTGTGAATGACAGAACCGTGGGAGCAGGGAAGAGTGGGCTGACTAATCTGTAGTTACAAGGCTCAAAATACAAATTCACTCTCTTGCTCTCAGAAAGTGAGAGGAAATGCTTGACCATTTGGTGAATTCCTTCTCTTGCCTGAAAGACCATCCTTTCATACGGCAAGAGTACAGGGGTTTAAACAGTTTTAAAACAGACAAGAGAAGAAGCATGCGAATTAAATTTACAGAATGCGTCTGGAAAAGGTCTTAGCAGAATGCACTCGAACGGAGCGCTGTCGTGAAGTTTCTCAGCCATCCTTCAGATTTCATTAAGAAATATTTATATGAAGATCTACTAATTGTCCATCATCCATCCATCTATTTACCCATCCATCATAATTCTTAATGACTTTATTCAAAAGAAAGCCCATTTAATTATATTGGATAATAGAAATGAAAAGAAGCACTTTGATAATCAATCAACAATTCTTATTTTCCCCATTATTTTGTACAATCTCTCTCTACAGAATTCTCTAATGATTGATACATGTCAGATGCAAAGGTTTAACTGTAACATCTAAAGGAAAATAATTCCTATACATTTTGCTTAGCTTTACAGAGGCAATGAACTACATCTGAAAATTCTCTCCCAACCTACTGTCTTTAGTCCAGTCAAATGAAGCCCTCTTTTCTCTGAACGTCCACGATGCTTTGTTTCTATTTCTTTACAGTGTTTACTCCCTTACTTCGAAGCCTTACTCCATTGTTTCTAGTCTGTCTCACCCACCAGGCTGTTAGCCCTCTGAGGGCACCTTGTTTGCCATGGAGCACAGCATACATACCGAGCAGATTCAAAATCAATGTTGGTCAGAGAGGTTTTAGTTCTGCTCTACGTCTTTAGCCTCCTTTGCTGAAAATCAGACTTAACTGTAACCTTCAGAGGAGTCACATTGCATTTGAAAACTAAGATCCGTAGTAAAACTGCAGACAATAGCTATCATAACTAAACAAGGCTCTGCGGATTCCTGAGTAACTGTGCCGGAGGGAAGGAGATAGGACAATCTACATCGCTTGTACCATTGTTCTCCTGATACTGCACTTGAGAATGCGTAATGCAAGCCACCCAATAATTTGGGTAACTTCTAGCTAAAATCCGACAATTATTTCATGCTTAACTTGATCGTGAATTTCCTTTTTTTTTTTTCCAGTTTGCTAGAGAGTGCATGCGATCACTGGAGAGAGGAAAAAAAAAAAGAAAAGAAGAAAGCATTTCTCATTGGAGGCAGTCAAGCCACAACCCCCTCTCCGTTGCTCTCTCCTTTTGGGAGTTTGAGTATACATGCACATGTGCCTGGCGTGTTTTTCAAGCCACCAGGTCAGGCGCTCGAACCACATAGCCAGCCATGTGGGATCCAGCTGCCTTACACACCACCAGCAGCTGGCTCCTAGTTATGCGTTTTATCCACAAGGTCCTGCCACCAAGTTAAAGACCTCTTTGTGAATGACAGAACCGTGGGAGCAGGGAAGAGTGGGCTGACTAATCTGTAGTTACAAGGCTCAAAATACAAATTCACTCTCTTGCTCTCAGAAAGTGAGAGGAAATGCTTGACCATTTGGTGAATTCCTTCTCTTGCCTGAAAGACCATCCTTTCATACGGCAAGAGTACAGGGGTTTAAACAGTTTTAAAACAGACAAGAGAAGAAGCATGCGAATTAAATTTACAGAATGCGTCTGGAAAAGGTCTTAGCAGAATGCACTCGAACGGAGCGCTGTCGTGAAGTTTCTCAGCCATCCTTCAGATTTCATTAAGAAATATTTATATGAAGATCTACTAATTGTCCATCATCCATCCATCTATTTACCCACCCATCATAGTTCTTAATGACTTTATTCAAAAGAAAGCCCATTTAATTATATTGGATAATAGAAATGAAAAGAAGCACTTTGATAATCAATCAACAATTCTTATTTTCCCCATTATTTTGTACAATCTCTCTCTACAGAATTCTCTAATGATTGATACATGTCAGATGCAAAGGTTTAACTGTAACATCTAAAGGAAAATAATTCCTATACATTTTGCTTAGCTTTACAGAGGCAATGAACTACATCTGAAAATTCTCCCATGACTACTAGTGATTAACCAAATAAATGCTTTGCTGTTTTCCAAATGTGCTATTCCATAGACCTGCCTTTCAAATTGTTCTTTAGCATGACTAGACTATAAAAGTTTTATGTAACTTTGAAATTCAAATTGAAGTTACTTTGATTCCCAATGCCTTCTTCTTTTGTAGCCATAACTTGAGTTCTATAATACAAGGGCCTAGGAATTTTCAGAGGTTGACTTGCTATTTAAACTCATGGGGTCTTGCTTTAAAATGGTAAAAACTACTCTAAATTTGGTATCCACAGGGTCTTGTAAAATGGTCAAAACTCACTGTAAAGTTATATGTAATCCAATGTAATATAAAGAAGATTATGATGATAATAAAAAAGAAAAAAAAAGAAAAAAAATGGACCAAACTGTCTTTCTATTACAGAATAGGAATTGTCATAATACCAAGGAGTTTAACACGATGCAGATGCTGAGTAAAGGTTAAATAATATGATTATGAACCCCAAACTAGGCGCTTATGGGGTCCATTATATGATAGACCATGAGCAAAAAGGACATAATTTTGGTTCTAAATTTCACTAAAAGTATCAAGTTTAATTTAAGAGGTCCTTAAAGTAACGCTGTAGGACATGTCATTAAATCAACTTGATCAAGGATAAACTGCTTTGTTCACTATCCAGCTCACCTCAGTTGGACAGTCATTGTCCAACAGGTTTAACATTGTCTTGACCAGTTTCTCAGTAATCTTGTTGAAACAGGAAAATTGTTTGAAATTAATGTTCTGAAACGGAGCTTCTGTATTTAAACACTGAAAATGGAGAACTGCCCTAAATGAATATATCCAGCTTTTGCTTTTTGATTTGAAAGTGTTTTAATAATACAAAGATAATAATTCTCATACACACAAAGAAGACAATAATAATAATTACACAAATATTTTTTGCTGTCAATTGATGGAATAATTTGGATGTTCTTTTACAAATAGAACTGCCATAGCTCATACATATATTAGCATATTTTTCAAAATATATACAATAAACTCTGTCAAAGATAACATCATGTGTTAAAAATTAGTTAGAAAAAACAATTCTAACTGAATACTGCCTTCTTGACTTACTAGTGGGGAACCCTGATCAAAACTTGGTTTAAGAAGTTATTTATTTTATTTTTAAAAAACTGTATACATTTAATCACTGTGTATCATTATAGCATAACAAATAAATTTTGCCATCATAAATACACTGAATATTGGTCCAGTCAAAGACATTATCGTAAACATTATAATCATCAGACTTCGTTCCCTTTCTGGGTCTCTTAAATGTTTTGCTCCTTTCTTCCTCCCCTTGATTCCTCCCTCTCACCCTTCTCCACCACTGTCTCTAGCATCACCATTGCTCTCCATTCTTTCAGTTTCTGCCATAGAGTGCTGACACTCAGTATACATTGAGTGGGGACATACAATGCCTCTCTTTCATTGTCTGGCTGGCTTTACTTAGCAGTAAATCAGGGGCTCATTGGTTTTTTATGGCTGAGTAGTATTCTTTAGTGTATATGTTCCGCACTCTTTCAATTCACTTGCATATTCATATTTATTACATATTTATTGCCACTAAGACATGGAACCAATCCAAGTATCCATGAACAGAAGAATGGATTGAATATATCCAAATTTTACTATCAGCCACAGCATATGAATAATACAGTTTTTTCTTCTTCATTCAGAATTTCGACTTTTTATTCATTAACATCATAATTGCCCACCTGATATATGGCACTCTCTCTCTCTCTGGAAGAAGAAACATTTATTTTCAAACTTATCATCAGTAAGGTAACATCCTGGCTGAAACATATAGCTACCAATGTCCAATGTGGAATTTCACAGAGGTGCAAATAATCAATGTGAACAATAGAAAGTTTTAAAAGGTAAGATGTAAGTGAAATGATCCTCTTTTTTTTTATGAGAAGTGGAGCAGAGGGAGGGGAAATACTTCAACACGATAATTTCCTATTGTCTTCATCTCTCTTTAATCATGTTATGTATTTGGTAGGTTGTTCTTAATGATATATAAGCATTGTCTAATTGTAAACACAGTCTAGATCTTACCCTCTCTTTTCTACTCAAAGACTGCATAATTCCCTTTGATCTTCGATATCAGCAGATTTTTCTCTTTCACCTAAGTCACTAGCACCCGTATGAAGCTCCTCCTTTGAATTCACTTCCTCATTCACCTAGTTCAGTCCATGTCTGGGCTCCCCTTTACCGTGAAACTTCTTGAAATAACGGTCTGTACTCGCTGTCTTCAATTCCACCCGAGTCCTCTTTCTTGAACCCACTCCCACTAGGCTTTTGCTTTCTCCCATTCCATTACCACGGCTAATTCGGAAGTCACTTCTGACTCTCGTGTTCCCAAATCTAATGATCAGCTCTCATGTCTTCGTCTTCACTTATCAGCCTGTTCTGATAAGTGAATCATTTTCAATCCTCTTTGAAAAGCTTTTTTCTCTTGGATTCCAGAATTTGCCATTCTCTTGATTTCTCTCCTATCTCACTGGCCATGATTTTCAGTCACTTGCAAGTCCCACCATCCCCAACCCTCCACGGTTGAATGCCATTGGGCTCTGTTCTCTGCGACATCTTCTCACTTGAAGTATCTCTTTGGGGAGCTCATCTGGTCTTCTGACCTTTAACCTTGTTATATGCTAATGATTCTTATCCCTGAATTCTAGACTCATTTAACCAAACCATGCCGACTTGGATGTCTAACTGCATTTAAAACTTAATTACTGAACCTATAATGACATCCTGATTGTGTCAAAATCTGCTTCTTCTGACTCTCCACCTGAGTTCAACTTTTATTTACTTTTTTTAAAGGGGGCCAGATCCCACATGGCTGACCATAATCAGAAGGCCAGACCTAATGGTTTGAAAAACATGCTGGGTACATGGATCTGTGAGTCCAAAATTCCAAAAGGAGGGAGAGATAGAGGAAAAGGGATTGTGGCATGACCCTGTCCCCAGAGGAGGGTGCTGTCTCTCTCGCCCTCTCTCTCTCTCTCGGTCTCTCTCTGGAGACTACACATGCCCTCTGGAAAAACTTAAAAAACAAAAAAAACTTAAATAACATCACTCTTCTGCTAAACCTCCCGTTGTCACTTTCTGTATTACCCAGAGTAAAAACCCAGAGTTCTTCTAAAATGTCCCTTCCGTTACCGTGACCTGTCCCTTCCGTTCTCCCACTGCCTTCCTCTCACTCTCTCCTATTTCCGTATTACCTTGTTTGATGACCTTTTCTTTTTAGAGAGTGTTATTTTTGTTTGTTTGTTTTTGTTTTTGTTTGTTTGCTATAGGTCACGTGTGCTCTCTAGAGAGACAGAAAGTGAGAAGTCACCCTCCAGAGGGGTGGCCACACCGCAATCCCTTCTCCTCCATTCTTCTCTCAGGATTTTGGGGATGCATGCACATGTGCCAGGTGAAAGTTTAAGCCACTGGATCCAGGACTTAAACCACGCTTGACCAAATGGGAGTCTGGCAACGTAACCATTATGCCATCTGGTCATCCCTGTTTGCTATTTCTTAAAAAAAAAAAGTGGAAAAAGTTAGATCTGCTCTCACTGGTAGGGCCTTTGCAAGGACTATGTCCTCTGCTTGGTAAGCTCTTCCTCAGGGAGCTGCGTGGCTGCTGCTGCACCTGCACAGATTTATGTAACTGTCACCTTCGGGGACGGGCGCTCCCTGAGCACCTTATTTCAAGTCTCTCACATTCCCTTTGTCCTCACCACCCGAAACTGTCCCTCTCGGCTCTACTTTTCCCCCATGTAACTAATGACTTCCCAACATTATAACACGATACATAACTTACTCCTCTGTTTCCTCTCTGATTTGCCTCTCACCAGCAGACTGTAAACTCCACAGCAGAAGGTATTTCATTTGCTTTAGTCATCACTGTATCCCTGGAGCTTGAGAATATTTGGTACAGAATAGGTGCTCAATAAATATGTGTTGTGTGTTGAGTGTCCTTAGCCTCTCTGCTTTTTCAGAAGACTGTAAGTCCCTTTGGGGCAAGGATTACGCCATTCTCATCTTTCTGTCACGGGAGTTCACTATGTTATCTTGCAAAGAGGAGGCAGGCATTAATATTTGCTGACATGAACTGTCAAAGGAAAATACTTTTTGTGTTTTTTTTTTTGCATACTGGGTTCCCAAGATGGGCAGAAGTATAGAAGACAATATAGATGACATGGAGGAGAGAGTGAGAAAAGAGTCAATAACTATACTGATGTGAAATTTTACACTGTGTAAAAATGTATATACATTTAGACATAAATCGAGGATGGTGAGATTTGGGATTTTTACTCTAAGGAGAACAGAAATGAGGAAATGCGTCCAAAGCATCTGGGAATGCCCGAGGCATTCAGCACGGCTACTTCTTCGGGGAACACTAACATCTGTGTATAGTTACTACGGGCTGGACTTTGTGACGCGATTCCCAGTGGCTGCTCTCGAGGATCCTCCTGGCCCTGCAGCCTTTCAGCTCCAGACTATCTCCGCCGTATGCAAGACAGTCACAGGAGTTACTGCATTACCTCCCCCTGCCCTTCTTCCTTCCTCTTCTTCTTCTTTAATGGGAAAACACTGGTAAAAACGGAATAGTTGCTCTGGGAGTTTAGGTCACCGTACAAAATTCAAGATACTTATTTTACAAAAGTCCGAACAACAGAGGCAGTTTTATTTTTATATTTTTACGTTCTTAGGTTCTTTGCCATAGAGCGAATGTGCTTGCTGGAGAGAGACAGAGACCATCAGAGGGAAAGTGAGAAATCACCCCTGGGCCATGCCACACTTCCTTCTCCATTCTTCTGGGATTTGGGGAATGTACACACATACGCCCAGTGTGATTTTCTTTTTCTTTTCTTTCTTTCTTTCTTTCTTTTTTTTTTTTTCTTTTTTTTTGAGAGGTTTTTGTTATAGAGCACAAACCTCTGCAATCACTGGAGAGACAGAGAGACAGAAAGTGAGAAATCACCCCCCCCAGGGGGGATGGCCACGCCACAATTCCTTCTCTTCCATTCTCCTCTCAGGATTTTGGGCACGCACACACACGTGCTGGCATGAGTTTTAAGTCGCCAGGTCCAGGACTTGAACCACAGTTGACTATCTGAGAATCTAGTAATAAAACTATTACTCTATCTGTTGGTCGCTGCAGTTTGATTTTTCAAGCTGCTGGATCTGGGACTCGAACCATGGTTGGTCCTGTGGGAGTCCAACGCCTTAACCACCACATCAGCTGCCGGTCCCTAAACCAACTTCTTAAATGGCTTCTTGGTAATAAAATTCTAATTAAACAGAAATAATAGCTGAATATAGAATTTAGGCTAACGGTCACCTCTAAGAATTGAAGGGACTTTCTAAAATACTGAAGGTATTGATTGATTGATTGATTGATTGTCAGAGGGTGCAAAAGCTCACCAGTGATTGACAGAGAGTGAGAATGAGAAAGAGAGTAAGAGAGAAAGAGAGAGGAAAAGCGCACACTCCCCTAGGGCATGGTCACGACACGATCCATTCTCTTCCCTTTTTGATTAGTGAGTACGAAGGTGTTCATTTTATTATTTTTGTATGTTTTGAATTTCTATGACTTTTTTTTTTTTTTTTAATACTACTTCTCTGGACCAAGCCTCTTCTCAAACAATAAAATGGATTCAACTTAAAATTGCCCAAATTTCCTCAATAGCATAAAAATAGTTTTCCATATAAAATCACTGTGAGCATTTCGGCCTTCTCAGTGGAAAGCTTTGACGTAAGGTCACTCAACAATAGGGGCTAAAATAGCCTCTTCCTGTTCAGGTTATACAGATTCGTTTTGTTTGTTTGTTTATAAATCATTTGTTTTAAACTCAAACTATTCTCTTCCAACACAAATGGAATTCCAGCCAAGGGAAAAGAAACAAAAACAAAGACAAAGGAACCTATTCAACTCCAGGTACCCTTGTGGCCATGTCGGGCCCTCACTAAGTGCAACATCATGGAGTGAGACACATTCAGATCCCGATCGGGGCTGTAAGGTGGACTCGCCGTGTCTGGTCCCCCCGCAGCGCTCGGCCTCCTGCAAAGCAGGAAGGTACAAGTGTGTTGGGAGGGACTAGCAGTTAGTGTAATGGCTATGTCGCTGGACTCCCATATAGTCGACCGTGGTTCGAGTCCCGGACCCAGTAGCTTAAAATTCATGCCGGGCACATGTGCGTGCGGGCCCAGGATCCCAAGAGGAGAACGGAGGAGAAGGGATTATGGCGTGGCCATTCCCCTGGGGTGTGATTTCTCACTTTCTGTCTCTCTGTCTGGTGAGCACACATGTCCTATAGCAAAAACCCTCTCCCCCCCAAAAATAGAAATACGATAAAATCACTTTCGTCATCTTAAATTTTCTACTAGCCACATTAAAAAACTTAAAAGAAACAGGTGAAATTAATTTTAGTACTATATACTTATTTTTTTATTTTTTGAGAGATTTTGCTAAAGGGTGTGTGAGCTCACTGGAGATACAGAGAGAGATAGAGAGACAGGAAGTGAGAAATCACCCCCCAGTGGGGATGGCCATGCCACACACAGTCCCTTTCCTCTAGTCTCCTCTTAGGATTTCGGGCACGTGCACACATATGCCAGTGTGAGCTTAAGCCCCCGGGACCAGGACTCGAACTGCGGCCAACTGCGTGGGAGTGCAGCAATGTAACTATTATGCCATCTGCTAGTCCCAGTATGACATTTTATTTAATTCCTTCCAAATATCATCATTTCATAGGTAATCTCTCGACAAGGGCCAGGTGGTGGCACGATGGTAACACTGCTGGACCCACATGTGAAGCTCCTGCGTTTGCACCCCAAAGCCAGGGTGGTGCAGACCAGAGCAGTGCACGTGCACCCGTAATCCAGGTTAGCTGGGGCAGGGCGGGGGGTGGTGGGGGCAGGCCCTGTTTAGGGTGCCTGTCTCGTTCTCCCCTTTGGTCTTTCTCTTACGAAATAAATAAACTTAAAACAAGAGTATAAATGAGAGGTTCCACATTCTTTATGTCAGAGTGTCTGCAATCTGGGCTGCAGTTTATACCTAATCCCCCCCAGAGCTCAGTAGCCACAGTC
>NW_006160139.1:79741-96475 GCF_000334495.1 Tupaia belangeri chinensis | reverse complement strand
GTAATGGCTATGTCGCTGGACTCCCATATAGTCGACCGTGGTTCGAGTCCCGGACCCAGTAGCTTAAAATTCATGCCGGGCACATGTGCGTGCGTGCCCAGGATCCCAAGAGGAGAACGGAGGAGAAGGGATTATGGCGTGGCCATTCCCCTGGGGTGTGATTTCTCACTTTCTGTCTCTCTGTCTGGTGAGCACACATGTCCTATAGCAAAAAACCTCTCCCCCCAAAAAATAGAAATACGATAAAATCACTTTCGTCATCTTAAATTTTCTACTAGCCACATTAAAAAACTTAAAAGAAACAGGTGAAATTAATTTTAGTACTATATACTTATTTTTTTATTTTTTGAGAGATTTTGCTAAAGGGTGTGTGAGCTCACTGGAGATACAGAGAGAGATAGAGAGACAGGAAGTGAGAAATCACCCCCCAGTGGGGATGGCCATGCCACACACAGTCCCTTTCCTCTAGTCTCCTCTTAGGATTTCGGGCACGTGCACACATATGCCAGTGTGAGCTTAAGCCCCCGGGACCAGGACTCGAACTGCGGCCAACTGCGTGGGAGTGCAGCAATGTAACTATTATGCCATCTGCTAGTCCCAGTATGACATTTTATTTAATTCCTTCCAAATATCATCATTTCATAGGTAATCTCTCGACAAGGGCCAGGTGGTGGCACGATGGTAACACTGCTGGACCCACATGTGAAGCTCCTGCGTTTGCACCCCAAAGCCAGGGTGGTGCAGACCAGAGCAGTGCACGTGCACCCGTAATCCAGGTTAGCTGGGGCAGGGCGGGGGGTGGTGGGGGCAGGCCCTGTTTAGGGTGCCTGTCTCGTTCTCCCCTTTGGTCTTTCTCTTACGAAATAAATAAACTTAAAACAAGAGTATAAATGAGAGGTTCCACATTCTTTATGTCAGAGTGTCTGCAATCTGGGCTGCAGTTTATACCTAATCCCCTCCAGAGCTCAGTAGCCACAGTCGCCACAGCCACCTCGTCAGGCAGCGCAGGCCTTGGGGTCTCTGAGGTGTCTGTGGTGCACACTTGCGGGTAGGAGCAAGGCTGGGGGCCCTGCCACAGAATGCAGTCTTAAGTTCCTGTCATGAGAGAGAGACTGAGAGAGAGAGAGGGGAGGAGACCTCAGCAGGGTCTCGTGCCACAATCCACCCCCGCCTTTCGCAGCCGGCTGGGGTTGCACACCTTACATGGCACGGATAGATCGACTCAGGAGCCTGAACTTCCTGTGGCCTCCAGCCACGTGGAGTATCACGCTTCCACTGCACCGCAAACCAGGGCCCCGAGGCGAGTCCTTTTAGGGTGATTAGGAATAATAGAGCAAATTGGAATATTAGAAAAATTTCTTCAATTATATTTTTTGAGGTAGGGGAGAGAAAGCCCATTTAGGGCTATGGATGAATAAAAGAAGATTTTTTAAAAATAAAATGTTCTTTCCAAAGCTCAAGGATAACGGGATCTACTACAGCGGCTGATAGTTTAGTACTGTCTACGCACCAAGCAGACACGAACGGCCTAGCGACAGGGAGGGCTGAAATCCCCTTCTCCTTCCCGCGGCTTGCAACGCGCTCGGTGGGTCAGAGGCATTTAGCTTTGCTTCTGTTGTAGCAACCCAGTGCTGGTTGTTGCCTTCTGTTTTCTACTGCTTACACCAGCAACGGAAGTTCCCAAGAATACTTCCAAAACGCTTTGGCCAGAACCAAAGGAAGTGAGTCCATGTAGGGGTGAACGGATGATTCAACCTCTTTGAGTGCTTGATTTCTGGTATCCCTCCTGAAATGACTGAGGAGAATGCCAACAAGTTGTAACTACCGTGGCGCTCCCTGGGAGGTGGAACTCTGCCAGTACTCACTGGATTTCGCCCAACAATCCGTTTCGAATAAGTCATCGAAGGAAAGGAACATCTATTTTGGTCATCGATGGGGAATATCTGACATCCCTGAAAAACCCGCATGCATGCTTCATACAGAGTTCCATACAAATGCTTCTTATCAGCATTTTTTATGCAGGCTTCAATGAGTGCTAAATATAATACGGCAATTCATCAGAGAGCTGACGACAGAGTGGCCAGCACTGGGAAACAGAGTGAAGGTGACTCCTCAGCTCACAGAAAACTCTGCACAGAGAAATGAGGACTTCACCTAGTAAAAAAATACCTGTGTTCAAAATCTTTCCCAAATGCCATATTTTTCCAGGGAGCAAGGCAAGGTCCTCTGGGCCGCATCCATTATGGTCGTCCAGAAAGTGAGAGGACTGCTTTTGCAATCAGGGCAGCTTCCAAGGCCCTCGCGCCAACAGTTATGTGGAACGATTCAACCTCAGCCTTGGAAACTTCCTTGGAAGCTGCGTGGGCAGCTATGAATCACCCCTCACACATGTGGTTCACGGACCTCTTCGGAATATGATATGAAAATAATGGCTTGCCATTTTGTAAAGAATGCTTCTCCTGATGGCATCAGACAGTCCTGGGGTAACAGGAGGCCCTGGTGAGCTGTGTACTCGGGAATTGGACACCCTCCAAAAATGTTCGCAAAGGCCGCTTTGGGTCTGAGTCGGCACACCTGATTTGGAAGGCTGCCCTGCGCAGAGGCCAGCAGTGCTGGCACAAGCACAGGACTCCATTCTGGGGATTAACAAAAATCCCCCCCCGAATGAAATCTTAACCTTTTCCCCGTCAATATGAAGGAAAACGGTAATCCTGAATCAGCCCATTCCCATGATGGATGAAGAAGCAACCAAGGAAAATCAATCTCTCCTTTTAAGAAATGCTGCAAACCTTGCAAAGAGCACTGGGATGCTCTGACCCTTCGCTACGGCCACTGCTCACTAACGTGGCCAAAACCGATTCTGCAGTTTCCTGTCGCACTGGAAGGAACAGCTGGAAGCCCAGCGTCTTTGGGTTCTAGTCTCAGGTTTATCACTGATTTGCCGTGTGGATGCGCTAAGATATGCATCGATGCTGACTAATTTGGTTTGTCAGCAATCGGGGATGGAAATCATTGCGTTGCAAGATTGAAGCGGATGAATAGCCTAATCCAACATGGCTTCCAGGAGGCCACAGCTGCCATGGTGTCAGCGAGCCTTCCCATGGCGAGCTCCCGTCCACGGTGGACGCTGGAGCTGAGGGCGCTGTGAACA
Source organism: Tupaia belangeri chinensis (assembly GCF_000334495.1). Classification (NCBI taxonomy): domain Eukaryota; kingdom Metazoa; phylum Chordata; class Mammalia; order Scandentia; family Tupaiidae; genus Tupaia; species Tupaia belangeri. Next base: position 93,324 of record NW_006160139.1, on the reverse strand, counting down.
CGGCTCTTTGTTACTTAGATCCATGTCATGTGAAGCACAGTTGATGGGAAAGAGGAGGCTTTATTTACAGAAAGGTTGGAGCGAAACCTTTAGTTTCTTTATATGATCGAAGTGTTTCTGTGAAGGAAAATTAAATTTGTTTCTGTTTGAATTCAAAGTATAAAAATATGACCAAAAGGTAGAAGCCACATGGAAACGCATTTCAGATCAACTCAGGGATTACTTTTTAACACATCTCCTCATATAGGACGCTAAGTCCCGAGCGACACGCCTAACCCTGGTCGCGAGCACCTGGGTGCCTGTAGCGGGGACACCGTGGCTGTAATATGTTACAGAAAGTATGGGGGTGGGTAGGCCACACCACAATCCCTTCTCCTGTTCTCCTCTATAGATTTTGGGCATGTATATGTGCCCTGTGTGATTTTCAAAATGATTTTCCAGTCCAGGACAGGAACCATGGTCGGCCTGTGGGATCCCAGCGCTTGAACAGCCAAGCCACCTGCTGGCCCTACCTTATCTTTTAAAACAAAACAAAACAAAGCTCTTAGCTTTACTACATTGTCCTGCTTTTCTCATTTCAACAAATACTAGCGTAAACTCCGTTGTCTATTAATAGCGAGCTGCAAGCCAGTGTTTTGGAGAGGGGAGACCATTCATTTGTCAGCTCTATCTTGAAGAGTACTATGAACCCTACCCCATGTTCATGGCTCCTGGGATTCTGTGATTCTCAATTTCCAGCAGATATTTCTCTCCATGGTTTCTTTCAGATCTTAACATGCCTCTGAAACCCGAGGAAAAGCTCTTCTCTGGAAGCTCTGACCACCTCTGCTGATTATTCTCAGGAACTAGGAGAAGATGCCCTTATTTCAGTGTGGCATTGCATATACAGTGTCTACATATTATGAAGTACTTTTGCCAAGTCAGTCATAATCATTGGCTTAAAATGAAAAAAAAAATATTGCTAGTGGTAGGGGCGTTTGGGAGTGGGGTCTAGTTGGGCTTTCAATTTCATTTTTTCACTTCAGAGAAATTAGAAACTCTGTTAGAGTTTTTCATGGTGGTTTATTTTTGTCCAGTTGGCCTCTCTTCCTGTCTCCTTGAATGTATGGTTACACAAGGCGAAGTCCTTGGCCAACGATACGTATGTGGTGGTTATTCTCCCTGAGAGGTGAGTGACGGGTCAGTACCTATAAAATACTTGGATTCTTGGGCCAGTTCTATGGCAGAGTGGTCAGGTGCTCTGCACAGGAAGCTGGCTCACGCATGGCGGACTGCTCTTCAGATCCTGCTCCCACTAGCTCGGAAAACACTGCGCACATGAGCACGCATGCCACATACATGAGCACGCATGCCAAACGTCCTGATGGGCGGGGGATTGGGCAAGAGGGGCTGCAGCGTGAGGCGCCTTCCCTCTGTCTCTGGTGAGTGCACACGCCCTCTGGCAATACCAAAATAAAAGGTTCCTGTTTTTATTGATTTCATACTTTTTTCTAATCCTGTATATTTAGTTGCTCTTGGCTAGCGTGAATAGCAAAAGTGTATTTTGGGTTAAATGTGGAAGTACTGCAAAAATCTAAACATAAGTGACAAACCTAATTTGAGGAGACTTCAGGAGCAGCTGAAGGGTGCCCTGCAGGAGAGCTAACAACAGGAAATAATAGTTTAAACCTGTATTTGTCTGATCCTGGCTTTAGAATGATCATATTACTCTCCATGAATATAGTATTTATTTGATTGAAAATAAGAAAGAATTGGAGCTGGCTCTGTGGCCTAGTGGTAATGTGCAGCTCAAGAGAAACAAGATCTCACATGGCATCTACAGTTCGAATCCCTGGACGGGTCACCCTGAATCTGGCCGGGCACGTGAGCAAGTGCCAGGGGTCTGACGGGCTGGACTAGCAGAAGGGGGTCACAGTTTGGGCAGGCCCGGTGGAGGACGCTCATGTCTCTCTCTTTCTGACATGCATGCACATGCGCTCTTAATATGAATAAAGAAAAGAAACTATCTTTAAGAATTAAGTTGAAGTCCAGTTTCATGATTTAGGGGTGAAGGGAGCTAGCTTCTTCATGACAAACCACATCGCTCAAGTCCAGGCCAGCAGGCCTGAGAAACATGAAGGGAGTGTGGCCCCAAACCCTCACAGGATGGAGAAGAGAAGGGGTCGTGGAGTGGCCATGCCCCACAGGGGGTGCTTTCCCCTCTTATCTCCCTCGGTCTCTGTCTCTGGTGACTGCACATGCTCTCCGGCAAATAAAGGAAAAACAGGGGACCAGCAGTTAGCATAATGGCTATGTCGCTGGACTCCCATGTAGTCGACTGCGGTTCGAGTCCCGGACCCTGTGGCTTAAGCTCATGCCGGGTGCGTGTGCGTGCGTGCCCAAGATCCCGAGAGGAGAATGGAGGAGAAGGGATTGTGGTGTGGTCATCCCCACCCACCCACAGGGGATGATTCCTCTGTCTTTCTGGTAAGCGCAAACACCCTATAGCAAAAAAGCCTCTCAAAAAAAAAAAAAGGAAAAACAATTAAAGTTTAATAAATCTGAAAGTGAAAGGCAAGTCTTAGAAGACACTTATAATCAGGAGTATGATATGAGCCAATAATTATTTTTTAAAAACCTGCCAGAAGGCGTGTGTGTACACGCTGGGCAGTCAGAGAGAGAGCGAGAGAGAGCGAGAGAGAGAGGGCACCCTCCTCCCCAGTGGGGCCTGCCCACGCCAGTCTCCTCTTCCATTTCTCCATCCCGTCATGATTTGGGGCATGTACTCACATACACTTGGGGCCAGGATTTGAAAAGAAACCAGCCACGCGAGATCTAGCCCCCTGGGCATATTACTCGATGGGGCTTATGGGCCAGTACTAATAATTAATTTTTTTTTTTTTTTGGAGAGATTTTCACTGCAGGGCGCGTGCGCTCGCCAGACAGACAGAGAGAGACATTAGAGACAGAAAGCGAGAAATCACCCCCCAGGGGGGATGGCCATGCCGCAATCCCTTCTCCTCCATTCTCCTCTCGGGATCTTGGGCACGCACGCACACGCGCCCGGCGTAAGTTTTAAGCCACCGGGTCCGGGACGCGAACCGCGGTCGATTACGTGGGAGTCCAGCGACATAGCCATTACGCTAACTGCTGGTTCCCCTAATAATTAATTTTTAAAATATAAACTAAGAGGTCAGCCAATCCTATTAACAAATGAACAAAGTAAAAGATGTACATTCCCCAAATTAACATGAGCAATTCTGAATTTCATAGTCCTGTCCATTCACAAAGACAAACTTAAGATGCTGAGCTGGTTTTAAATCTACATCTCAAAATCTACCCTTAACTGTCTACTGGATGGTTCTGGTCATCTCAGGACAGTATCTTTGAGTGAAAGACAGATCATGCTTTCTCTTCCCCAGGGACCATACTATATACACTTTTCAATTCAGGTCAAACGATTCAAAGTCTTTATTTATTTATTTAGTATTATCGTTATTTTGCTAAAGGTTGTGTGCACTCTCTGGAGAGAAACAGAGAAAGTGAGAGAGTGGGAAAGTGAGAAATCACGGGTGGAGGGTGGGGTGGGGTGGCCAGGCCTCAGTCCTTTCTTCACTGTCCTCTTGGGGTTTGGACATGCACACACGCACGCGCCTGGCATGATGTGCAAGTCGCTGGGTCCAGGACCTGAGCCACACAGACCAGCAGATATAGCCACCTTAACCTCCACACCACCTGCTGGTCCCAAAGTTTCTTTTGAAAGTAGCTATTCCTACATTAATTTAAATTTACTTCCAGATTCTAGGTTGGTTTGGGGATTTCTAGGTTTACTGTCCTTTAAGAGAGAACATTTCTTTCTATCTCATAAGGTGCCCCTATGTAGACAACATAAGCATTAACAGCCTCTCACTGGCTCTCAGCCCACAGATAAAGTCACCACTCCTTGAAATGACATTCAGATCACTAAGTTCAACCAGCATTTGCATCTAGGGGCAACCACAGTTTATAACGGACCTTTGCATAGTCTCTTCTCTCTTTTTAAAAGTTATTCATTCATTTATTTAAATTTGACTGGTGAGAGACACACACACACACACACACAGACATAGAGAGGGGGGGAGAGAGAGAGAGAGAGAGAGCAAGTCATCAGATCCAGGACTTGAACCGTGGTCACCATGTGGGAGTGTCCAGCACGTTAACCACCATGCCACTTGCTGGTCCCTACATGGTCTCTTCTCGACTCACTAATCTTCCAACATGCCTTCTCTATGTCTGTCAAACAATGGCAGGCAAATTTCTCCTTATTCCTCAGAATAGCACAAAAAATATCTCTTCCCTGGGGAAGCTTTTCTTCCTGCTCTGCTTGCCTGGACTTAGTCCTTCCTCTCTTGGCTACATTCTCACTGTGTTTTGTATATACTTTAACTAAACAGTACTTATTTTATATTAAATGTTGTTTTATATATACGTGCATGTGTGTACATATATATAATTTTTTAAGAGAGATTTTTGCTATAGGGTACATGCACTTGCCAGAGAGACAGAGAGATAGAAAGTAAGAAATCACCCCTCTAGGAGGGATGGACACACCACAATCTCTTCTCCATTCTCCTCTTGGGATTTTGGGCACGCACACACATGCTCCTGGCTTGTTTTAAGCCACCTGTTCTGGAACCTGAACTGTGGTCGATTATGTGAGAGTCCAGAAACATAACCATTATGCCATCTGATACCAAAACTGGCTATTCCATATTAAAATAGATTTTATATTGGTTATTGTGTTATATTAAAATTATTATCTTATATTAAAATAATTTTTATGTTAAAAACGTTAAATGCACATCTTCACCTTAATGCACTGAGGGCACATGGACACATGTTATTTCTATGTGTTTATTTACTCCTCAGAGAGAGAGAGAGAGAGAGAGAGAGAGAGGGGCACTCACAAAAGGTTTGTTTTTTGTTTTTTGTTTTTTTGAGAGATTTTTGCTATAGGGTGTGCGTGCTTCCCAGAGAGAGAGAGAATAGAGAGACAGAAAGGGAGAAATCACCCCCAGGGTGGATGGCCATGCCGCAGTCCCTTCTCCTCCATTCTCCTCTTGGGATTTTGGGCATGCGTGCACACGTGCCTGGCATGAGTTTTAAGCTGCTGGGTCTGGGACTTGAACCACTATTGACTACATGGGAGTCCAGTGACATAGCCATTACGCCACCTGCTGGTCCCCCAATTAGGGCCTTAACACCATGATCTTCTCGCCAGCCTCATTCAGCCTGGATCATGGGTGTGTGTGAGCCATTGTGTCCAGGGAGACCCCGGGCCGCCAGTCTGGACCCCTTCCATGTGGCTTCAGCACTGCGGAGCCCTGCATAACTAGTACACGGGGGCTGGCCAGAATCAACACGCTCAGAGCCTGAATGTGAAACCAGACCTTCGGTCTCCAAGTCCTGCTCTTGCGATTCCACAGCACCACAATTTGAGCTTACTATGATGCTCGATTTCACAAAATACTCCAAGTATTCACATTTTTAAGAAAAACTGTTCCAAAGTCTGCATGTGCTGATCATTTACAACATGCTAGGCTATACTCTGAAAGATTTAAAGATATGATTGCATTTTATCCTCATCACAACCCTGGAAGACAAGCACTAGTTTTATCTTTATTTTACATGTAAGGGTACTGAGGTGCCAAACAATTATTTAGCTTGCTTGAGGTCACCCAGCTAAAGAGTGGGAGAACTGAGATTTATAACCAGGTGGTTTGGCTTGGAAACCCACGTTCTTAATAAAGCTAGATTTAAACACTGATGTTTTCTCTCCTAAATGGAACTTTGGATGTGAACACCGTCTACAAGATTGGTTTCAATTTTGATACGAGGCATACCAGGGAACCAAAGTTTGCCTCTGGATTTCCATTTATAGCCTCAACTATAATTACAGAGCGCGACAGGGAGAGGGATTGCTTCGGATGACTGGATACTTTGGGTTTCATGTGGATAGTTATTATGAAACAAGCAGGGTTTTAATTTTTGTATTTTCCCTCCTCCTACCCTTCAAATAATAAAGCAAAGTGGCAATTGGGGGAGCTCCCAGGGAGAGGGCATGTCTTAATAAGACAGAGGAGAGAGAAGAGGAGCAGGGAAAGGAGAGGAGAAAGAAAGTGGAGGTGAAAGGGCAAAAGCAGCAGAAGAGGGGCACAGGAGGAGAAGGGAATGTGAGGACAAGAGGAGGAAGAAAAGGAGAAAAAAGGAGCTAGAAAAAGAAAATGAGAAAAAAGATCCAACATTGTGCTTCAGATTTGTTTGGGACTGCGTCCAAGTTTTGGAAATCATGCAGAGCTGTATTTTCGGAGTTTGAAGCAGGCATTCCTTACTAAAATAACTTTAAGGTGAACAAATAGAATTGTAAGATATGTTGTGTCAAGCTGCCACTTTAAAGATTTTTCACATGTACAAGAAAAATGAAATAAAAATCTTAATTACAGACTATACTCCAAAGACCACCTGATTTAAATAAGAGCATAAGAATATCTCCATCATAAATATTTTACACTCTCTGATAAGGAATTAAGAACTCACTTTAATTATGAAAGTAAATTTAAGAAGGCGATATTGAACAACTACAAGTATCAGAAAATACTGCTGAGAATGTCCAAGAAGAAAAGCTCCTACTGTCGAGTAGATTAGAGCAGAATTCACAGTCACTATTTCAGCTAAGTCCTACTGGAGTGTAGTGAGTAGGAAGAAAAGCGATCGAAGCCACTGAGAGGCCGAAGCCTGCCTGATCTCCGGTGGACGTCCACCATTCTCATCTACGCGCTCACAGACTGGACTCCACTCTGCTAGTTTCTCTGAAATACAGTTTAACGCTCTATAGGTTTTCCCTTCTGGATTTAGGTCAAATGACTTGGGTCTTTATTCTCCCGATTGTAAAATTACCTTCATTCTTTTTTCTTTCTTGTTTTTAAAGAATTATTTTATTTAACTTTATTTATTTATTTCAATTTGACCAGAAAGGGACTGTGTGTGTGTGTGTGTGTGTGTGTGTCTGAGAGAGAGAGAGAGAGAGAGAGAGCGAGCCGCCAGGTCCAGAACCTTAACTATGGTCGGCCATGTGGGAGTCCAGCACCTCTAACCACCACACCACCTGCTAGTCCCTTCTTTCTTTCTCTTTGATTTTCGCTGTAGAATACATGCACTCACTGGAGAGAGACAGAGAGAAGGAGGGAAAATGAAAAAGCCCCACTCGTCTGGGGGATGGCCATGAGGCAATCTCTTCTCCATTTCTCCACTGGGGATTTTGGGCATGTACACAAATGTTCCAGGCAAAGTTTTCAAGTCACTGGGTCTGGGACTTGAATCGCACAGTTGGCCCAGTGGGATCCAGCGCCTTAGCCACCGCACCATCAGATTTCTGCAAATCTCTTAGCCGCCTGTATCCTTTGATTCTCTCTGGGCTACTTCCTCTTTCCACACTTTATTGAGTCATCCATCAATCCATTCAGTTCTTCATTTACATTTGATTATACACCCCACATCGTGACTTACTCCTATTAAAATGAAAGTCTCTCTCTTTCTTTTTAAATTTAATTTTATTTATTCATTAATTTCTTTTAATATGACCAGAGAGAGACACAAACCGACACACTGAGAGAGAGAGAGAGAGAGAGAGAGAGAGAGAGAAAGTGAGAAAGCAGCCACCAGGTCTAGGACTCAAACCGGGGTCGGCCATGTGGGAGTGTCCAGCGCCTTAACCACCACATCATGTGCTGGTCCCCTGAAGCCTCCCTCTTTCAATCCGTTTTATTTCCTCTTTTTTTTTTTTTTTCAAGAAGATCTTGGGATTTTAGCTTTAATCAATCTTTCCTGGAAACTGAATAGTAAGAAAGTGAGATTCATTTTTATGCCTCTCCTTCTGAACACTCACTCCACAGTTTACTCGTCTTTATCTTCCCTTAAACTTCAGATGGTATTGCTTTTGTTGTACTTAGGTTGTTTTCACGGACATACTATTCAATTACTCACCGGCTTCTATGTTTGTCATTTTAAATCTCAAAATAGTAGAGGGACCTCGGTACCAAGTGTCAATAACTAGCATGCCTAATTTGTCCTAAATGACGTGGACTATTGCTCTTTTCTTTTTCTTTTTTTTTTTCTCCAAACAGTATCTGGGCTACTCAGTCAAAATAATGAATAGAGAAATTAGAAACAGGGACAGAGCCTAAGATGTGACAAGAAGTGTCTGGATTTCTGTCTGCTGCACAACTTTGTCAGGGGTGGGCACTTGAACCCTAGACAACTGCCGAGGATGAGGTGAAGACTGTGTACGGCCCTGTCGCCACGAGGAGGCTGCTCACTGTTAAGGCAGGGCAGGGCGTGGCCTTACCACGAGGAGGCTGCTCACTGTTACGGCAGGGCGTGGCCTTACACCGTGGCCTGGTTTCCTGTCCTGCCCTCAGGCAGGGTGGCCACGCAGCCACCCCTTTCCTCAATTCCTTCTCGGGATTTTGAGCACAGACACACACGTGCCTGGAGTGCTTTCCCCACCACAGAGCCCAGGGCCAGAGCTGTGCAGTCAGCCCGTGGGGTTCAGCCACCTTAACCACCACCTACTGGCTGGCCCCAGGCTCCTATTATTTATTTATTTTTCTTTTGGTTTTGCTATAAGGTATGTGTGTTTGCTGGGCAGAAACTGAAAGATAAAGTGAGAAATCACCTCTCCAGGGGGTGGCCATGCTGCAATCCCTTCTCCTCCACACTCCTCTTGGGATGTTGGGCACTCACACACATGTGCTCAGCGTATCCAGGATTTGAACCACAAAGTCAGTCATGTGGGATCCAGCTGCCTTAACCTTCAAGCCACCTTCTGGCCTCAGGATCCTACTTTTCAAGGCAAATCATGTTCAGGGTTATGTACAGAGAAGGAAATTAGTTTTAAAATAGTTTTGCTATAGGGCTCCTGTCCTTTATTTAGCCTTTTGGAAAACAAAACAGAATAGATGGGAAATAACAAGAAAACAGCTCTGTAGCATTAACAGTCATTTTAATCCATGTCTTTCCTGGCGGAGTGCTTGATGCTCTGAGCTGTCTCATTTCCCTGCCTTGGCTGTTCCCTGGGGGGAACGCGCCCCCACAGCACACACACCCATAGCATGAGTAACTTCTTGGGCCTTTGATGTGTGTTGGGTCAGCAGAATCACTGTAGCTGCCTATCATGGAGCTACTTTGAAGGTAGTCTTGAGGTTTGGAGGGACATAACTACACAGGGAGAAAAGTCCCTTACGGAACATCTTACTGATCCAGAGAGAGGCTATGTCTTCCTCTGGTGTAGTGACCCCGAACGATCGGGATGACTGGGTCCACGGACAGATCAGTTCTGCAGGGTGTGCTCACACCTAGAGCTGTGGGAGTGGAGAGGGAGGGCCTGGGTGAGCCCTGCTCTGAGGAGAACACTTGTCTGCACAAGCTCCCTCCCTCTCAGTGACTTGCGGGTCAAGGGAAGGCAAATCCGTGGCAGAGGCTCAGGGTCGGTACGCCCTTTCCTTCACGTTTTAAAGCTAGCTTTAGTGCTTTGTGGATAAGCATGAATAGCGTAAAGCTCAAATTCCAGATTTTCAAAAGTCTCCTACCTAGACACCCATAAATAAGTAATTATAGATGCAGGCGGTTTCAGAGTCATTTCAACTCTCCCCGTTCCATGTACATACTCTCTCTCTTCTGTCTCTCTCAGGTTTTAAGCCATACAATACTTATTGAGCTGAAGTCCTGGCTATCTCATTTTGTTATGAGTAGGATACCTTACAGATAAAATAACTCACTGGCGAATAAAATTCTGTGCTTTCATGACCTGAAAACATAGCATCTCTTGTAACAGTCACTAGGTATGTCGTCGATTTCACCAACTACTTGCCACACTCTGGCTGGAAATTCTGAACCGTTCCATTCATTTATTAACTCGGCCAGGGAACTGTTTTTAAAAATTTATGAGAATGCTTGTGGTCAGATTCCTTCATTGCCTGTATCTATGAGTAAGGGGAGAGAATGCTTTTCAGCTGGGGTCTGGTACAAGCACCTGCCCTGTGTTCTGCCCCGTAACTATGAAACTAACTGGCTTGCTTCTTAACACCTTCTCGATCATACGGCCTGCATCTGGCCATGCTTGCAGCGGGACAGTGTGTGACCCACATGTTAAAGTGAAACTATAACAGACCAGATGGAGTTTTTGGGGTGGTCACACTAGGAACAAAACAAACAAAAACCCAAGAAAGTCACACTGTGAGTTGTGATTTTGGGTAGGAACGCAGAGTGCATTTCAGTCTGCAATACTCTGATAGACGAGACTTGCCCCTCTAGAACTGCCTTCTCTGAGCAGCGTAGGCCAGGTTGCTCCACGTGGACTCCGGCACCCAGAAACCTGTGGCGCGCTCTGCTGCAGGAACACGATTAAGTTTTATTTACATTTTTTTTTTCGAGTGAAAAAGAAGAAAATGAAGCTTTGTAAACACTGAGTTTGTGTGGATTAATGCTGAGTCCCCCTCATCCTGTATGTCACGTATACTTTTAATACTCAAAGTCTACTGAGTAGTTTGTAAAGACCCTGGTTTGGAAGGCAGGTCAGGCTTCTCTCGATCATTCACCTGTTCTCAGCACTTAACATACATGTTCCCATTTACTTATGGATGAACATAAGTAAACTTAAAAGAGCTGAAAGATGTAACACCTTATTTGAAATCTGACAGAAAATAATGCCAATATATCAAGACCAAGTGAAGAACAAGAAACACTGATACTTCCTACTGGTCCTATATGAACTGCAATGTGTAGACAATCTAACCTCACCTGGCTTTCATCCTCTCCTCCAAGAAATGATTCAGAGGGTTATTTTATTTTTTTAAAGTTTATTTATTTATTTATTTTTGGAGAGGTTTTTGCTATAGGGCACGTGCACTTGCCAGACAGACAGAGAGAGACAGAGTGACAGAAAGTGAGAAATCACCCCCCAGGAGGGATGGCCACGCCGCAATCCCTTCTCCATTCTCTTCTCAGGATCTTGGGCATGCATGCACACGCACCCGGCGTGAGTTTTAAGCCACTGGGTCTGGGACGCGAACCGCAGTCGACTACATGGGAGTCCAATGACATAGCCATTATGCTGCTGGTCCCCCAAGAGGGTTATTAAAATACAGACATACTGGGGCCAGAGGTGGTGTGGAAGTTAAGGTGCTGGATCCCACAATACAGTTTTCCGGTTTGAGTCCTGGACCTGGTGGCTTGAGAATCACCATGTTTGTGCGTGCGTGTGTGTGTGTGTGTGCGTGTGTGTGTGTGTGTGTGTGTGTGTGTACATGTCCAAAATTCAAAGAGAGTGAAAAAGGGGTTGTGGCATGCCTATCCTCCCTGGGGGGTGATTTATCACCTCCCCGATCTTTCTCTGGTGAGCACATGCACCCTGTAGCAAAAACTTAAAAAGGAAAACATTTAAAAAATACAGATATGCATTCTTTTTAAATTGAACTTTGACCTAGGCTAAACTGTATGTTGGCATGTTAGCTAAGGATGGAAGGAAGACTTCATCATTAGAAAGAACTTTTAAACCTACACATTCAAATGTACTTTATCTGATTTTTTTTCTTGTAAAGTCTATAATTTTTTCTTATAAACATCATCTAATGTTTAATGATAAATGTTTAGAATCCACATTTGAAAAATTTTACGTAGTACTCAGTGACCCAAAGGTTCATGACAAAGCATGTTCTTTTCGCCTTGATAAAAATAACTAAAAGAGTCACTGAAAAACAAGGTAGCGTCCAGCTAAAATGCATTCCTTTGACCGGAAACATTCAGAAATGCACAGCAAACACTGCCGAAGATCTGAGAGGGCAAGTTTTATTATAGAAACAATTATGGAGTCAGGGGTTTGAGATATACAGTTAAATAAAAATGTGATGTATCTGATAGGTCCTGGCTTACAGAGTTTGCTGAACTTTATTTGTTGATGGCACATGGATGGCTACTGTCCCCTTCCATTATAAGCAGCTGAAGGAAAGGAAACCAAATGAGGTGACAGCCCAGCAGTAAATGGCCCCTATAGTAAAAATAATACTGGATAAGCTAAAAATGTAACCAGAGAGAGAATTCTAGGCTAAGATTTTAGAGATAACATTGCAAAATTAATAGACGAGATATTTTGAAAAGACGTTAAAGCTAAAAGTGTACAAAATACAAGATATCATTGAAATTGTAATTAAAAAAACCCCCAAATTAATAAAATATAGTAAGTTCATTATAGTCTTTGAGATGATGTAGGGAGTGACTGTAAAAGCCAGCTGTTACCACACAGAGATTTTCTGGTTATTTCACAGCAAAGAATGTGTGTCTAAAGATGACTTACTCGTTTTCTTTTACAAAAAGCAAATAATGCAAATTTGCTGACATTTCTGTGATGACAAGCAGCTGTCACCAGTAAGCTACTGAGCACACATTTTAAAAAGTCCGACTCATATGTTTCTCTAAGGGAAGGATGTCATGGAAAACAATGAGTGAGCACGTAACTGCTTTGTAAGACAAATGCAGTACTGTGTTATGTATAAAGCACTCCCTGAGAATATTTGGGAAGATGGCGTCTATTGCCATGTGAATTTATTATTGAAGATGATGTGTACGTATCACCTATTAAAACTCTCACAGGCAAAAATTTTAAAAATCTGAATGCAGTTTTCTTTCTTTTTTGGGGGGGGTGTGTGGAGAGATTTTTGCTATGAGGCGCGTGCACTCACTGGAAAGAGAGAGACAGAAAGTGAGAAATCATCCCCAGGGGGCATGGCCACACCGCAATCCCTTCTCCTCCATTCTCCTCTCGAGATTTTGGGCACACACGCACATACTCCCGGAGAGTTTTAAGCTGCCAGGTCTGGGACTCGAACTGTGGTTGACTACATGGGAGTCGAGTGACCTAACCATTATGTCATCTGCTGGTCCACTTAATGCAGTTTTCTAACCTCCTAATTTCTTTCTTTATTTTTTAAGAGAGATTTTTGCTATAGGGTATGTGTGCTCGTCAGAGAGATGGAGAAAGAGACAGAAAGCAAGAAATCAGCCCCCCATTTGTGTGACCATGCTGTAGTCCCTTCTCCTCCATTTTCTTCTTGGGATCTTGGGCACACATGCACACATGTGCCTGGCGTGAGTTTTAAGCGGCCAGGTCTAGGACCCGAACCAGTCAACTAGATGGGAGTCTAGTGACATAACTGTAATGCCATCTGCTAGTCCCCTTGCTAAATTTTTAAATAAATTATTTGTTTGAAAATTTTCAAGCACACACTAGTAAATACATAAATGCAATTTCCCATTTATTTGCGAGAGATCAAAGCAGAGATATTTACTAGTAAAAATTCTGCAAAATCCTTTGACTAATTATTGGTCTCAATGGAAAATTTTACATCATGAGTTAGAAAGAGTTTCATTTTGCTCACTTGGAGTTATGTATATTTTTCTGCTTTGATGACCTTTAAAATAAATTACTGAAATAAATAGAAGTTTGAAACATTTCTTGTTAAGCCAAGGTTTAAAAAAGAGTTTGAAGTATATTCTGTCCTATTTCTTTCCCT
>NW_006160139.1:75209-79710 GCF_000334495.1 Tupaia belangeri chinensis | reverse complement strand
AAAATTATTAATGATAAAATTTATAGAGAAGGCAAAAAGCTTTTTTGGCACTACTGAAAAATAAAATAAACTCAAACTTAAAAATAGACATTTTTCATGTTGGCTTTATATAATATATTAACAAAATATTACATGTAAAGATTTTAGAGTAATGACCCTCAACTGAGGCAGTTCTGCCCCCCAGGGAACAGTCACCAGCACTTGGGGATGTTTATCTGCTGCCATCCTGGGGGAGGAACTGTTGGCAGGAAGTCAGTGGTGTGAAGCACCCCCGCAATGCATAGAACACTGCCCTGGGGAACAACTCTCAGGCTCCAAAGTCAACTGCTCAAGGTCGATAAGCAACTTTAGAGATTTGCTATCTATGAAATATGCATAAAAATACAAAGTACGTTCTTAAAAATATTTTGTATTCCAAGTGTGTGTGTATAGTCATCTTCTCTAAGTTTTAAGAAAATGCTCATAAAACCACTTTTCTTTTTAATATTTATTAGGCATACAAAAAAGAGGCGTGTGTGTGTGTGTGTGTGTGTGTGTGTATCGCCCTATGTTCAAAGGTCCATTTCCTTTCATCTTATAATTAGGTCCCTGCATCACTATTCCAAAGTTATGTCTCACAATTGATCTGAAACTCTCGACATTGTGGAAAAGAAATAGAAGTTTAAAAAATATCATAAAAGAGGGACTTTTAATTCCAAGCAACTTTGGTTGCAATTACTCTCACCTTCCTTGGTGCAGTGCTTTGGGATTAAAAGTTCCTTTTTCATGACATTCTACTAAACTTCTGTTTCTTTTCTACAATGTCCAGAGTTTCAGATCAATTGTGAGACATAACTTTGGTATAATGATGCAGGGACCTAGTTATAAGATTAAAGGAAATGGGCTTTTGAACGTAGGGCGATACACACACACACACACACACACACACACACGCCTCTTTTTTAGTATGCTTGATATATGTTTAAAAATTGGTAGTTTTGCAAGCATTTTCTTAGAACTTGGAGAAGAGGATATGAGAAGAACATAAAAGGTTTCTAACAATAACAGAAAAATTAATGGCCCAAGTCCATTAATTGCAGCTTACATTGCGAAAATGCCATTTGTAATGTTTCTATCAATTATATCCCATATATTTTATTGTACTTGATGTTAAAAAATATGAAGAATATTAGAGGTTAAAAAAGGGGGGGCACTTGGCATAGTGGTTAAATGCTGGACCCCCACATGGCTGACTTTTGCTCGAATCCTAGACCTGGTGGCTTGAAACTCACACCAGGACATGTGCGTGCATGCACAAAATCCTGAGAAGAGAATGGAGGAGAAGGGATTGAGGCACAGCTATTTTCCCTAAGGGGTTGTTTTTTGTTTTCTGTCTCTTTGGTGAGTACACATGCACTATTGTAAAAATCTCGAAAGAAAAAGATAAATAAAATAAAAAGATTATTAAGGGTCACCGATGGCTTTGGTTTTTCTAACTCCATTTTTCCTAAAGCCTGTAAATTCTAGAAAAAGCAATACTCACTTGAAAAATAAATTGGGTGGTGGGGTGCAGAGAACTGCTCTCTGCTGAAGAATGTAACATAGTCTAACAGTTCTTTCCTGTTCTTTTATGCTAAGAAAAAAAATTTTTTCCACAATTTTGGGCATTTAGAAAATACTATCTTAGGAAGACCAATATATTCATTCATTCATTAAAAGAGTTGAAAGATTTTGGCATTGAACGATATCAACAAGGATTATAATGCTTATTGGAGGCAAAACTTCAGAAGAAGGAATAAATCAGAGTATACTACCGTTAATAAATTGTAAAATTAGGACATAAATGAACAGAAACAATAGCATTTCATCTTTGGTAGATATCTATATTTTGAAAGCATTTTTTTTGTGAATTCATTAACTCTGCTATTAGTTTCGGAGATACTTTTTCTGACTTTTGGAAGAGGGAAATTGAAATGTTGGTACAATATAGCTTATTATAATCTTTTGACCTCGTTTGCTATAAGTTCGTGGTGGGTCAATGAATCACGTTACATTTTTCATTTTTAGTGACTTGATAGTTAACATATTTTGACTTCATTTGAAGAAACTGCTTTATGTCTCCATTATCTTCAGAATAAAAATTTCATAAAGTGTTTGTCATTTTGGCTGCTTTAAAATCTCACCTTCTAGTTTGAAGTTCCTCTATAAGCTTTAAGAAGCCATTTGTTTTGTGTCATTTCATTTGAAAGAATAGAATGGAAATTTTTTAAAAAAGAATTATTTATCTAACTTTATTCATTATTATTTATTTTTCAATTTGACCAGAGAGAGAGAGAGAAATGAAAGTGAGAAAGTTAGCCACCAGGTCCAGGACTCAAACGGCGGTCAGCCATGTGGCAGTCAGCGCCTCAACCACACCACCACCTGCCAGCCCCCTAGAAAGGAAATTTAAAACGAATGGACTTCTAGTTTTCTAATTTTGGATAACTGCTAAACAAATGAATAATGAAGGGGTAGAAGAACAGAGCAGTCTTTTCTTTGGGGAACTTTTAAGATACATATTAGCCTGTTTCTAAAAGTCACCAGAAGCCACTCCATGAGTTTCCCACAAATACTGACCATTTGTCATCTAACTAGACCTAGAACATAGTGATACTCCACCAGAATTCCGTAGGTGAAATACAAATTTCTTTTTTATGTTTCCTTACAGTTAAAACTGTTACATCACGACTGCTATCACACAGAAAGACAAAGCAGGCTTACATTAAAAAGAACAATGGCAACCATGACAATAACACAGGACACCCCTAAAGAGGGGTGTAAGGGCCTTCTAAATCGACGCGGTTAGTACAGTCACGCCAGGTGTTGTATACGACAGCATCCTAAACGGGGACTTTAGCAGAACCCACCCGCTGAATGCTGGCAAACTAAAGCAGATCAACAATGAACTTAATTAAATACATCATAGTCGGGACTGTAACATCCCAAAGGCATTTACACAGACAGCTGGTAGTGTCCCCGACAGAGAAAACAAACCTGACTCCAGTTGAAAGAAATTATGATACAAACACGTAAACATCCATGGAAAATTTCGTTAATATTATGATGACTTCCATTCCTGTTAAACAATATGAACGTCATCCTACCACTCAGGATGACCAAACAGCTGGGGGGCTTTCCACACTGCCCCGGCTGCCTCCGTCCCTGTGTGCAGCCCTGACGCTAAGACTGAGGCAGGTTACTCCAAGTCCCCAGTGCTACGGCAGCTGGTGTTTCCTTGAACACGCAGCAACTGGTGTCTCTCGGCGGAACCGTGGGTCCGGGCGGGCAGGGGCTGCACTTGCACTGTTCATCGCTTTCCGACAGAATGCCAGACGTGAATGAGTGAGCGAGGGAATTCACGTTTGGCCCTTTCCTGAGCCCGTGTTTCCTGCTCGTTCCTCCTTGTAAGGTTTTGGTCTTTGCTCTCTGCACTCGTTTTGTAAAAGATATAGAAAATGTCCATTATAATGTGAGTTCAGAGAAGGGAAGAGAAAGACGAAATGGAGAAAGCCAATTCCATTTTGAATGACAGGCTGCGTAGTATTACGGACAGTGCTTGTGTTTTCTCGAGTGCTTTTCTCAGAATAGTTCCAAGAACTTCAAACATGCCTTTAACCCTCGTGTTATCGCTGTGATATGTGAGGCATTTCCATATCATCATCTAACAGCTTGGGAGGCAGGCAGGTCTGCACGGCAGAGGTCCAGACATGTTTTCCATTTGACTAAATGCCGCTGGTTTGGGGCTCTGCTCACGTCCAGTTTATCTCATTAACGGCATGGTCTTCATTTTTGGGGGTAGAACTTCCTATTTGCTATTGTATACAATTAAGAATAGCTTACTTTTCATTTCCATATCATCATCTAACAGCTTGGGAGGCAGGCAGGTCTGCACGGCAGAGGTCCAGACATGTTTTCCATTTGACTAAATGCCGCTGGTTTGGGGCTCTGCTCACGTCCAGTTTATCTCATTAACGGCATGGTCTTCATTTTTGGGGGTAGAACTTCCTATTTGCTATTGTATACAATTAATAATAGCTTACTTTTTTTTTTTTTGAAACTTCCGATTTCAAGAGAAAATTTTAATGTAGTGGGTATTTAATATAAATATTATTTTATTGTTCTTCTCTTTAGTTAGGCTCAGGGGTAAGGCGAAAGATTTAAACACTCTGCATGATAACACCAACATGAAATATATTTCCATAATTAACTTGTAAGCACGGAGAACACAGAATTCTCCTCAGAAATTATTAGTGGCCATAGGTAGCTCAGGAAAGCAAAACGGCTCTGGCAGATCGGGACACACATCCTGCCTACTGCCTATAGGCACACAGCTGGGCACCACGGCCTCCAGGCACACAGCTGGGCACCACGGCCTCCAGGCACACAGCTGGGCACCACGGCCTCCAGGCACACAGCTGGGCACCACGGCCTCCAGGCACACAGCTGGGCACCACGGCCTACAGGCACACCGCTGGGCACC